>NC_057719.1:24045932-24218913 GCF_004010195.1 Chiloscyllium plagiosum
ATTCCTGAAGAAGGGCTTATGCCCGAAACGTCGATTCTCCTGTTCCCTGGATGCTGCCTGACCTGCTGCGTTTTTCCAGCAACACATTTCCAGCTCTGATCTCCAGCATCTGCAGACCTCACTTTCTCCTCTCATATATCAGTTTGGCTTAGAATTCAGAGTGAAGTCCATGGATTTCAGACTACACTCTAAACTTGAGCAGATAGTTTAAATTGGTGCTTGAGTTTAGGAAAGGGCTGTCTTTCAAATAAGATGCTGAGAGGACACCTCAGTTTCCAATCTCTAAAAACTGAGAAGAAACTACATAACTATTCTTAAAAAAAAATTGCCTGGCACCCTGACCAACATCCTTCCCTCAATCTGTTCAACTTATTCACTGACGACCCTTCTATATGGTCAGAGAAAACAGAACCACACAAATCTCTGCCTAGCAATAAAGTTCCAGGAGTGAGACTATCCTAGCTGAGGTCACCAAGGCTGGAAGTAAATACCTGGTGAAGAAGCTCATTGAACTGTTTCAGTTTAAAGGAGAGCAAGGAACCATATAGCACGAATAAAGATGTCTATACCTGTACAAGCAAAAATGAACTTGTCAAATATGTAAAGGAAGATATTCAACCTCAGACAACTCTCTGGGCAATGGCCAAGTTCTCTAAGGACATAGTTCACAATTTCCTGTTTGCTGATGATCATGCAGGACATGCAATGTCACATGAATTTGTTCCCCAGTGCATATATCAATTTCAATCTTCTTATAGCACCAAAAATACAGAAGTAACATACAGGCCTAATTCAGAAAATCCTTAATTAAATCATTGCAAGGTCATTGATCTATGCAACATTTCATCAATGAAGAGCCACATGCAAGAATTGTCAAAACAAAAATCCAGCCTTATTGACAGACTTCAAATATCTGAGAGTCTGCCTAATGAACTAGAATTTCCTAGCAATGGTTTCCAACCTTTTCAATATCTTGCACACTTGAGTAAGACACCAATTTCTTTGGCACACCCACTTTTCCAGCTGAATTGACTCCTCATACACATCACTTTTACTGTGGTTGCAGGCTCATGAGACAGGTTTGCAATAAAGCACAAACAACAAACTATATAAGGGTCAAATGCATTAATCTTTCAAATTTATTTAACATTGATTTTCATTATCTTTGTACAAAATTTTGTGGCATACTTGGACAGTTCTCACATCACACCAGTGTGCTGCAGCAGTCCACTACTGAGGGCTGAGGACTATGGTACACTCTCATGGCAGTCAAAGGAAGTGGTTCAAGATATTTGAAAAGGCTCTGCTTAAGAGTTTTAATTTCAACTGAGAGTTGTGGGAGAAGCTCACACATCTGATGAAAAAAAGTGCAACCTGAGCCTCCTTTGAAAGAAGTGCAGGGAATGAGAAAAAGCAAGGGGAGAAAATATCGAGTAGCAACTTGTTCAAAATCTAATTGTCTGCAGAGTCCTATCCTATTCGCAGCAGTACCTTCCAGCTGCAGCTTGGCCACTGCCATCACCTACATACCCACTGGGATTCTACTGAACACCCCAAATGGTAAAGATGGCTATTTTCACCTCAAAAGGACAAACAAGACAATGAAAATAAATTACCTGATCATTTACCTCACTTACTATTCATGTCATTTTATTTGCACAAATTAATAGTTTCATTTGCTTACCAAACAATAGCAAGATATACATCACAAACGCAAGATTTTTGTACATTAACAATTATATATCTGCTTGCACAATGTTCAATCTTTCTGATAATCATGGTTTTCCTCCAGGACAATGACACATTTATACTTATTATTAAAATCTGATTAATCATTTCTTCTATTTGATTTTTTTATACACAAAATATAGTGTCAGACAACATGGGAGGCAGTCATTTGGTCCTTCAAGCTCATGCTGGAAATGCATTCTTCAATCGTCTTTTTGAAGTGTACACAAATGATTGTGATGCTGCAAAAAAAAACGCGAATTATCTACTTACCAAATGACAGTAGAGCATTTTTTGTAGTTGTAGCAATTTGAGAATTTGATGCTGCTGAAGTAAGTTTCCTTGAATACAAACATTGCAAACATGTGTGATTAGGAATGTGAGATGCTCTATTTACATTTCAATTAAAATAATTTGACTTATAATATACATAAGAAGCGAGGATTTATGCAAATGATGAATCTCACTGCTCACCATCCATTAATCTTACCCATTTCTGTGAGCTTTTAATTTAAATGTTAAAGCACTACAAGTGGCATATTGTGTTGTGCCCTTTAAAGCAGCAAGAAACTGAAAAGGGCAAGCCCCTCAATTAACCAGAATGAACAGTTCAGGAACAACAGAGAATCTGAACTAATAAGTATCAGTTAAACTAGTGAATTCAGTATTAGGTCAGATAATAAAAGAAGAGAAAAAAAATGGGAAGAAAGATTGGATGAGAAGACTGTTGGACAGTGTTACGGGGTGGGGGTGGGGGGGGGGGGGACCTGCCAGGGGAAAGCCTCAGCAACCAGGTCTCTGTGGCTGAGAAGGGAAGGGGGGAGAATAGGAGAGCGATGGTGATAGGTGATTCAATTATGAGAGGAACAGGCAAGAGATTCTGTGGTCACGAATGAAAACCCTGGATGGTATACTGCCTCCTGGTTGCCAGGATTAGGGATGTCTTGGATCGAGTCTACAGGATTCTTAAGGGGATGGTGAGCAGCCAGAAGTCGTAGTATCCATTGGTACAAATGACAGTGCTACGAAAAGGGATGAGGACCTGAAAAGGGAATATAGGGAGTTAGGTTGAAAGCTAAAGGCAGGACGAGCAGAATAGTAATCTCAGGATTGCTACTGGTGCCAAGGGCTAGTGAGGCTAGGAACAGAGAGAGAGTGCAGATGAACATGTGGCTGCAGGGCTGGTGTAGGAGGGAGGGCTTCAGATATCTTTGGAATACCTTCTGGGGAAGGTGGGACCTGCACAAGAAGGATGGGTTGCACCTGAACTGAAGGAGTAATAATATCCTGGGTGGGAGGTTTGCATGAGCTCTTCGGGAGAGTTCAAACTAGTTTGGCGGGGACGGCGGGTGGGGGAGGGTGTGGGGGTTGGGAACCGGAGCTGCAGATCTGAGGATGGAGTAGCTAGTGTATAGCCAAATACAGCGTGCAGAGAGTCCGTGAGGAGGGACAGACTGTTGGCAAATTTTCAATCAGTGTGATGGGGTGAAATGTGTCTATTTTAACTCAAGTAACAACAAGAATAAGGGTGATAAACATAGAGCATGGATCAGTACTTTGAACTATGATGTTGTGGCCGCTTGAGGGAGTGGCATTGCTAATTAAGGATAGTATCATAGTTACAGAAAGGGAGGTCATCGAGAAGGGTTTGTCTACAAAGTGAGTATGGGTTCAAGTCACAAACAGGAAGGAGCAGTTACTTTACTGGGCGTTTTCTACAGTCACCCCAATAGCAGCAGAGACAGGGAGGAGTAGATTGGGAGACAGGTTTTGGAAAGGTGCAGAAACAACAGGGATGTTGTCATGGGTAATTTTAACTTCCCTAATAATGATTGGAACCTCCTTAGTTCCAATAGTTTGGATGGAGCAGTTTTTGTCAGGTGTGTCCAGGAAGGATTCTTGACTCAATATGTAGATCGGTTGATGAAAGGGGAGGCCACACTGGATTTTGTAGTTGGCAACGAACCAAGCTAGGTGTCAGATCTCTCAGTAGGAGTGTATTTCAGTAATAGTGATCACAACTTCCTGACCTTTACTATAGTCATGGAGAGGGATAGCAGCAGATGGTATGGGAAAGTATTTAATTGGGGGAGGGGGGGAAACTACAATGCTATTAGACAGGAACTGGGGTGCCTAAACTGGAAACAGACATTCTCAGGAAAATGCACAACAGAAATGTGGAGGTTGTTTAGGGAGCACTTGCTGATAGTGCTGGATAGCTTTGTCACACTTAGGCAAGGAAAGGATGGTAAGGCGAAGGAACCTTAGGTGACAAGGGATGTGGAACAGTTAGTCAAGAGGAAGAAGAAAGCTTACTTACAGCTGAGGAGGCAAGGATCAGACAGGGCTCTAAAGGATTACTGGGTGGCCAGGAAGGAACTGAAGAATGGACTTAGGAGAGCTAGAAGGGAGCAAGAAAAAGCTTCAGCGGGTAGAATTAAGAAAACCCTAAGGCACTTATGTGAGGAGCAAGAGGATGGCCAGAGTGAGGGTAGGAACAATCAGGGATAGTGGAGGAAACTTATGCCTGGAGTTGGAGGAGGTAGGGGAGGTCCTTACTAAATACTTTGCTTCAGTATTCACTACTGAGCGGGACCTTGAAGTTTCTGAGGACAGCGTGATATGCTCAAACAGATTAATGTTAAGAAGAGGATGTGCTGAAAATTTTGAAAAACATAAGGATAGATAAGTCCCCTGGGCCATACGGGATATACCCTAGGTTACTACAGGAGGTGAGGGAAAAGATTGCTACGCCTTAGGCGATGATCTTTACGTCCTCACTGTGCACTGGAGTAGTGCCAGATGATCAGAGAGTGACAAAAGTTACTCCCCTGTTCAAGAAAGGGAATAGGGATAATCCTGGGAATTACAGACCAGTCAGTCTTACATCTATGGTGGGCAAATTATTGGAGGGGATTCTGAAAGACAGGATTTATGATTACTGGGAAAACCACAGTTTGATTCGAGATAGTCAGCATGCCTTTGTGAGGGGCAGGTCATGTCTCATAAGCCTTATTGAATTCTTTGAGAATGTGACAAAATACATTGATGAAGGTAGAGTAGTGGATATGGTATACGTGGATTTTAGCAAGGCATTTGATAAGGTTCCCCATGGTAGGCTCATTCAGAAAGTAAGAAGGCATGGGATACAGGGAAATTCTGGATACAGAATTGGCTAGCTCAGAGAAGACAGAGGGTGGTGGGAGATGGACATATTCAGCTTGGAGCTCAATGACCAGTGGTGTTCCGCAGGGATCTGTTCTGGGTCCTCTGCTCTTTGTGATTTTTATTAGTGACTTGGATGAGGAAGCGGAAAGGTTGGTTAGTAAGTTTGCTGATGACACAAGCATTGGTGAGTGGTGGATAGTGTGGAGGGCTGTTGTAGGTTGTAATGGGACATTAACAGGATGCAGAACTGGGCTGATATCTGGCAGATGGAGTTCATTCTGGAAAAGTGTGAAGTGATTCATTTTAGAAGGTCAAATTTGAATGCACAATACAGGGTTAAAGGCAGGATTCTTGGCAGTGTGGAGGAACAGAGGGATCTTGGGGTCCATGTCCATAGATCCCTCAAAGTTGCCACCCAAGTTGATAGGTTAAGAAGGTGTATGTGTGTTGTCTTTCATTAGCAGAGGGATTGAGTTTAAGAGCTGTGAGGTTATGCTGCAGCTCTACAATGCCCTGGTTAGATCATTCTTGGAATACTGTGTTCAGTTCTGGTAACCTCATTATGGGAATGTTGTGGAAGCTTTAAAGAAGATGCAGAGGAGATTTATCAAGCTGCTGCCTGGACTGGAAGGCAGGTCTTATGAAGAAAGGTTGAGGGAGCTAGAGCTTTTCTCATTGGAGCGAAGAAGGATAGAGGTGACTTGATAGAGGCTTACAAGATGATGAGGGGGATAGGTAGAATGAATAGTCAAAGACTTTTACCCAGGGCAGAAACAGCTATGACAAAGGGACATAATTTTAAGCTGATTGTTGTAGGTTGTAATGGGACATTAACAGGATGCAGAACTGGGCTGATAACTGGCAGATGGAGTTCATTCTGGAAAAGTGTGAAGTGATTCATTTTAGAAGGTCAAATTTGAATGCACAATACAGGGTTAAAGGCAGGATTCTTGGCAGTGTGGAGGAACAGAGGGATCTTGGGGTCCATGTCCATAGATCCCTCAAAGTTGCCACCCAAGTTGATAGGTTAAGAAGGTGTATGTGTGTTGTCTTTCATTAGCAGAGGGATTGAGTTTAAGAGCTGTGAGGTTATGCTGCAGCTCTACAATGCCCTGGTTAGACCATTCTTGGAATACTGTGTTCAGTTCTGGTAACCTCATTATGGGAATGTTGTGGAAGCTTTAAAGAAGATGCAGAGGAGATTTATCAAGCTGCTGCCTGGACTGAAGGGCAGGTCTTATGAAGAAAGGTTGAGGGAGCTAGAGCTTTTCTCATTGGAGCGAAGAAGGATGAGAGGTGACTTGATAGAGGCTTACAAGATGATGAGGGGGCTAGGTAGAATGAATAGTCAAAGACTTTTACCCAGGGCAGAAACAGCTATGACAAAGGGACATAATTTTAAGCTGATTGGAGGAAGGTTCAGAGCGGATGTCAGGGGTTGGTTCTTTACACAGAGTGGTGGGTGCATGGAATGCACTATCAGCACTGGTAGCAGAGTCAGATAGATTAGAGACATTTAAGTGATTCTTGGGTAGGCACATGGAATATAGTAAATTGAAGGTTATGTAGGTTAGTTTGATCTTAGAGTAGGATAAAAGGTTGACACAACATCAAGGGCCCAAGGACCTGTACTATGCTATATTGTTCTATGCTCTATGTTTTAAGACAGCTAAAAGAGGTTTAGAAAATGTTTAAACATGTCTTTTTTTTTTAAAAGATTTCCAGAAACAATTAAAAGCTGACGGAATGGATTCAATTCTTGGAGAATGTTCAATTTCAGTGTCAAAAAAATTGCTTGGCAATAGCAAAACTTATGCTCTTAGATTGAAATAGACAAGCAATAATTTTCTTTGAAAAATTCAGTCCATAATTACAACCCTGTTCAGTAAAATTAGAAGGGAAGTCAGATGAGGAGGTGAATTTTTGCACAGAAAAAGGCAGAATAGTACATCTTGTAAAGTAGGTCCAGATATTTTGCATTGAATTTTACATTTGCACATGCCTGAGGTTGCAATCTGATTTGCATATAAATGACAATGGAAGTTGTTAGCATCACTGTTATACTTAGATTAAAATCTGATCCATTATTTAAATGCTCAGCTTCACAGACAGCCACTCGGGTGCCAGGACGGCAAGGTGTCCAGTAAGTAACATGCCGGATAAGTAGCGCAAAGTAGGAAAGAGATTGGTTAAGTGATGAAGGCAGTCAAAATGGGTGGGGATATTTGGCCTGCTGGGCAGTCAAGTGCCTGTGGTGGTGGTGGTACTTTTTTTTCCTTTGGGTGGGGGAGAGGGGGCCTTTGCAGGGTCAGAGTCTAGTGGTGACTATAAGGGTTTTCTAGGAATTCTGTAGGGTCTCAATGCACAACTCCCAGCTATACTGCAGAAGTGACTATCTGGCTTTTGGGAAACCTGGACGATAGTATGTACAATGTATGCACTAAAGTCAAATCAGTACCTAGTTGAAACTATCTATTAGTGATTGTAAATTACCTGGCCACAAGGTCACGAGTAATCTGCCTAACGTTGTGATGCTATCAGTAGAAATGATTAAGAGCCACAACGAAATGTATCATAGACACAACTGATTTTGTAGAGGACTAAGAACTCTCCAAAAATAAACCAGAAATTTTTATTGCTAAATTAACTCAAAATACAAAATTATTTATATTTACACAAAGAAATATTTCTGTGTTATATACCTGCTAAATACAATTTTTGCTTTGAGAACTAGGTGGTGCTATTGTTTAGATTAACAAGTCTGATTTCTCAAATCAAATCAAATTATTTGTGTTGATATAATTTTTGTGGATAGAAAGAAACATGAACAAGTGATGTTTACAACTTGCCCCTAGCTTTAAGGCATTTGCCTAATTTGACCTTACTTACATCGTGGATTTATCAGTGGTGATTTTTGGAGGAGCTACCCGACCACCAAGTGAACGACTACGACCTAACTTAGTCTTCCTCTTCCCATCTTTGTTAAAAGATGAAACTGGCAAAGAAAAACAAATTATTTAATTTTGATCTTTAATGCAAGAGTGAAAAAGAACAAGTAACAGAAGAAATCAGTTGCATCAGTTTGAGAAAAAGTACACTGTAATACAGACCTCATTCCCCCTCCCCCCACCTTACCCCAGCTCCAACCTTCCAGCTCAGTACCATCCTCATGACCTGGTCCTACTTGTCAATCTTCCTTCCCACCTATCCGCTCCACTCTCCTTTCTGACCTATCACCTACATCCCACTTACATCCACCTATTGTACTCTTGGCTACCTTCTCCCCAGCCCCATCCCACCTCCCATTTATCTCTCCAACCCGGAGGGTCCCTGCCTCATTCCTGATAAAGGGCTTTTGCCCAAAATGTTGATTTTTCCTGCTGCCTGACCTGTTGTGCTTTTCCAGCACCACTCTAATCCCGACTGCAATCAGTCCGGCCAATTCAGCTCTTATCTGTTGTTTTGGTGAAGTAATGCCAGCAGATTAAACACAGTTCAAGAAAACACCCGATAATGATGTTGCTGTGTTTTTGGCTTCAGCTAGTCTGTGGCTTCTGCCTTTACATATCACCCACAGAACCTCAAGCATCTCTGCTCTTCTACCATTATGTAGTAACATAATGGCATGCCAATTAAAAAAGTAATTCCAGTTGCTGTCATTGTGAACATATGACAGGGAGAGACTCCTAAAAACTTTAATTGCACTTCAAGGGACAGTACTGCAATCAAATACAATGCTGGATTCAATAAGAAGAACTCAAAGAAAATTGCTATAAGATACCAGAAACTGCTGTTACAGAGATGTCAGTATAATACAAACTACACTGGACCAAATTGTAGATCCAAAATCCACACCAGTGCATTATTTGTGTAACTCAAGATAACTTGCATGAGTTGATTTTTCACATGGGTGGAACTTTGCAAATGAGTATGAGGTTTTTGATGACAATATCTGAGAGAGGACACAAAATATCGAAGAAGCTTGTAAACATCATGTTTTAACATACATTGGATATATTCAAATTCCCTCTGAGAAAACAGTGGAATTTCCATAATCATGCTAACAATTCTCTGCAAATTCTGAGCCATCTTAACAGTTAAGCTGATGCAAGTTAGAACTTGGTTAAGATAACTGATGGATATCATGATTGGGGACAATTACCAGCCTGTGTGGCTGCTTTGTTTATCTTATACATCCCAATACCTTGTTAGCTTTCTTTTGTTTACCATTTTTTGTCTCCCCAGTTATCTCCACAGGATGGCATTAATACCATAAGGGGAATTTACCCATACTGTTTAGCAACAGTAAAGCTCTCTCCACTAATACAAAATACATTGCTTTACTGGAGTTATGTTTTTTTCATATTCATTCTGGGATGTGAACCTTAAAGACAAACCTGCCACCTGTTGTCTGTCTATGTGCCCTTGAAAAGACTGTAGTGATTTAACTTTATGAACCACTGTAGTCTGTGAGATATAGTTACACCAACAATGCTGTTAAGAAGTTCAGGATTTTGACCCAGCAATAGTGAAGGAATAGTAATATAGTTGCAAGTCAGGATGTGTGTTACTTGGAAGGGAACTGACAGTGATGATATTCCCACTTGCCTGCTGCCCTTGTTCTCCTAGATAACAGAGGTCATATGTTTCAAAAGTGATATTTGAGGAAACCTGATGGTTGCTGCAGTGCATCTTAAAGATGGCTCATACTGCTGCCATTGTGCACTGGTGGTTGCAGAGGGAGAGAATAGTTAAGGTGGTGTATGGGGTGCTGCCTAAGTGAAGGACAGTGATGGGCGTCTTAAATGTTTTTGGAATTGCAGGGATGAATGATCTGGCTTTGAAGAGTTAGGTGGTGAGTCAGTATATAAACTTGACAGAATATAATACTTCTTTCATAATAGTGCTGCTTTCAGCAAAATAATGTTTATAAATTTTGAGCAAAAACTCACGCAATTTCTTTTCATTCATTAACTTGCTTTCTCCTCGTTTTTCCATGTCTTCCTGTTAAATGAAATATTAGCATGCATCTTTTAAAATTCTTAAGAGTATAAAAATAATATGAAGAAAAGGTTTACACATAAAAATATAAAATATGTCATGACAAAGACATTCAAGTTATTCCTATCATATGTTCTTTGCCATCTTAAAATAATGCTTGCAGTATTAATCCCTCACATCAAAAGTGATTAAGCAAAACTCTAAGCAATCTCTTTCTACTACTTAACCTTGGAAAGCTGTTCTCGAAAGACAAAGCAGATGTTTGTGGAGCTTTACAACTCTGTAACAGGAACAGCTTTTCTCATTTACCATTAGCTCTTACTTCTGTTGTTCCAGATCTGCTCAGTAATTTATTGGTCCAAACCGTACAATGAAAATAATGATAAAAGCAATCAGCTCTCAACAGTTAGGGTGCAGGAAATCTAACAGCAACCTCTGGTCTCCATATGCACAACTATACATGCAAATCCAGATACCACTTTAAATGGCACCACCCACCACAAAGTATGTCATTGCTGCTCTTGACCATAGATGCAGCATTCAATAAATAAATACAATGGTGTGAACCTATTAGATCCGTCCACTAGTTCCCTACTAAAAAATACCTAAAGTTAGAGCTTGTGTATTCAGGAATGATTTTTGAACAGTGTGATAAGTGTGCAGTTTTGGTGAACTAACCAAAGGAAGGAACATACATGCACAATGGTAAGTACAACATAAGTTCAATAATGTAACTCACAGGGTGAGGGAATTGTCCGATGAAGACAGATTAAATAAATTAGGCTTATATTTCATTTTGGGGATTTATGAAAAAAGAGGGGTGAATTAATGTTCCTGAAGAACTTTATAGATACTAAGAAAAAGTTTGCTTTGGCTGGAGAATCCAGCACAGTGTCACAGCATCAGAATAACATGTCAGTCATTAAGTGTGACGATGAGCAGAAATGTCTTCAGTTAAAGAACTCTGAACATTTGGAATTTCTGGTGCTCACTGAAAACAGCCAAGACAAAAGTTAACACATGTTATGGGTATTAAGAGAATTAAGGAAGACAAAGATAGTGAGAGGAAGTGGAAATAAGTTAGAAAATAGTTCATTTCACCTCCAATTTCCTATATTCTTATATATAATTATGGTTGAATAATAGCTTTGGCTAAGAAATTTGAATTTTAAACATAAAAGCCTTTTCTCTCAAAGAAAACTACTGTCTATTTTAGCCTTTTCTGTTTTTTTCTCCCTTAATCCCATCCATACTTCCCAATCTTTATTTCACCTTCTTGAATTAAGTTCCTGGTTTGAACTTCCTGACTTAGACTTCTTGCATCACAATAAATATTCTTCAATCTGATTAGTTGAAGAGCTTTCTCATTTCTTTTGCTGTGTATAGGTGACCAAGCTCATTGAGTACGGTGGCTTGAAAAGTTGCTGGATTAGAGAAAGTCTCCATTTACAGGCTCAAACAGATTGTAGGCAGCTATCAGTCAGGGGCATGGCAGGCACAATCCTTTCACCAGTGAGAGCAAACACCAGGACTATATTAATACTATGAGTTTTTACCCATTTTAAACATGTAATTGTGGCACATTATCAAATATGTGGGGAAATAAATAGCACAATTTTGAAAAAAGTGTCCATTTAACAGACAAGATGATGTTAGGTGTCTTAAAAAGCATGAAAGTGGATAAATCCCCAGGAACTGATCAGGTGTACCCTAGAACTCTGTGGTAAGCTAGGGAAGTGATTGCTGGGCCCCTTGCTGACATATTTGTACCATCAATAGCCACAGATGAGGTGCCAGAAGAGTCGCAATTGGCTAATGCGGTGTCACTATTTAAGAAAGGTGGTAAGGAAAAGCCAGGGAACTATGTAGACTGATGAGCCCAACATCAGTGGTGAGAACGTCGTTGGAGGGAATCCTAAAGGACAGGATTTACGTGTATTTGGAAAGGCAAGGACTGGTTAGGGATTGTCAACATGGCTTTGTGCGTGAGAAATCATGTCTCACTAACCTGATTGAGATTTTTGAAGAAGTAACAAAGAGGATTGATGAGGGCAGAGCAATGGATGTGATCTATATGGACTTCAGTAAGGTGTTTGACAAGGTTCCTCGTGATAGACTGGTTGGCAAGGATAGATCACATGAAATACAGGGAGAATTAGCTTGAAGGTAAAAGACAGAAGATGGTGATGGAGTATTGCTTTTCGGATTGGAGGCCTGTGACCAGTGCTGTGCCAAAAGGATTGGTGCTGGGTCCACTTCTTTTTGTCATTTATATAAATGGTTTGGATATGAACATAGAAGGTACATGACATCAAAATAGGAGGTGCAGCGAACAGCAAAGAAGGCTATCTCAGGTTACAATGGGATCGTGATCAGATGAGCCAATGGCCCGAGGTGTGGCAGATGGAGTTTAACTTGGATAAATGTGAGGTGATAAATATTGGAAAGGCAAACCAGGTCAGGACGCATACACTTAATGTTTAGGTTCTGAGAGTGTTGCTGAACAAAGAGACCTTGGAGTGTAGGTTCATAGTTCCTTGAAAGTGGAGTTACAGGTATATAGGACAGTGAAGAAGGCATCTGGTATGCTTTCCTTTAGTGGTCAGTGCATCAAGTATAGGAATTGGGAGGTCATGTTGCGACTGTATAGGACATTGGTTAGGTTGTTATTGGAAAACTGCATATAATTCTGGTCACCCTGCATTAGGAAGGATGTTGTGAAACTTGAAAGGGTTCAGAAAAGATTTACAAGGATGTTGCCAGGGTTAGAGGGTTTGAAATACCTGGAGAGTATGAATAGGCTGGGCCTATTTTCCCTCAAGTGTCACAGGCTGAGAGGTGACCTTCGAGATTTATAAAATCCTGAGGGACAGGGCTATGTGAATACCCAAGGTCTTTCTCCAGAGGGGTGGAGGAGTCCAAAACTAGACAGCATAGATTTAAAGTGAGAGGCAAAGATTTAAAAGGGACCTAAGGGGCAACCTTTTCACACAGAGACTGGTGTGTGCATGGAATGAGCTGCCAGAGGAAATGGTGGAGGCTGGTACAATGGCACCAGTTAAAAGACAACTGGATGGGTGTATGAATAGCATGTGTTTAAACTGGCCAAATGCTGGCAAATGGCACTAGATTTATTTAGGATAGCTGGTTGGCATGGACAAGTTGGACCAGAGGGACTATTTCCACGCTGTATGTCTCTATGACTCTTGGATTCTGAAATCCAAATACATTCCAAATATCTCATACTGCAACTTTCAGTTCATCAGAGAGGCATAATGCATTGCTTAGAAATCCATTAAGGCTTTGAGTAGCAGGCTGTTGAGGTAAGTGACTGTATACAGCATCGTGTACTACACCTGAGAATTTTCCTAATGACAACTGTTAGATCCATTGATTGAAAAACCATTATAGTTTACTGCCAAAATCCACATATCCTAAATGCATTATGATGGATTGCTCCACAATCTGAAATATGTAATGTTAATTTATATCAATGTAAGAATGTTACACTCTCTAAATCTGGCTATGAGAAAAGTGTGAGAGGATTGTAAAAAGTAATGATAATATCTTGGAGTCCAATGAGCCAGAACATGTTATAGCAGGTCCCCCAACTTTATCTATCATCAGTTAGATTTGTCCTACATTCTTCTGCTCAAAATATTTTCCTAAAATAAAGTTATCAAAAGTGAAAGGTGTTAAACACATAGGGGGGCAAGTCGGACCTGAATAAAGAAGGGAAACAGGATTTCTCCTTGACCATGGAGAATAACACTATTCCCCAAGAGGGAACATTCTGCTCAAGTAACCATCACATATGGATAAGGCAAGAAAGTGGAGGTGACAATGATCAGATCAGCTATGATCTCACTGAATTCAACTATTCAATTTTTAATATTCACAACTCCTGTTACTTTTGCATTCTGAAAAATCATACAAGATTAAAAGATATATTTACAGATAGCATGAAACATAATGTAAATCTTTAACGAACAGGTACAAACATTTCAGCAGACATTACCATTTCTAGGAGCAAATTTTCTTCTTTTTCCTTCTTGTGATCCAGTAAGTCTTTTTCTTGTAACCTTTTGGGAAACTGGAGGAAGAAAAAAGTCAAATACTCCTTCATTAGTAACTGAATTGCTTAATTTATTTCTGGAATAATCATTTGTCTGGAGAAAAGCTATAGCAAAATGCTAACTTACAGATTCCGTACTCGTTTCCATTCGATCTAATTCCAACGTAATCTAAAAGTAACAGCAAGAGAGTGTTGGTAGAATTTGAAAGGAGACAATAGACAAAAAAGTGATTCAGTTCTAGAATGTTATCGGGAAATTCTTGGTTTTTTCCATTCAGATTAAGACATGCTAAATAACCTAACCATTAAATTTCTTGAGGATGAAGTAATGCTGGTAAAATAGCATTCGAAAGGAGATTACTTTTAGAAAGAATATCTTTAGATCACAGCAAATATGCCATTCTTTAAGTGTCCAAAAATCCTTTAAAAATGGGATCGACTTATATGTTCAGTCTAAAAGATGAACTGCAATTGTGTTGTAGTCACTATTTGAAATATGAAAATAAACATAACAACTGTCATTCACATTAATGAGACAGTTTATTGAAATAATTAATTATATAAAAATACCTGTAACCACAATCAGAGCATTTTAACACAGTTAAATTCACTATCTTCAGCATCGGATATAAAGATTTCATCCAAATCACTTTGGCTATGTCATCATCTTAAGGATCTCACTCAAAATCAGATTTGAGGTTTGGCTTTCATTTCCATTTCTCCACAAATCAATTTATCCTTCATCTGAATTGAATATTGCAGAATTGGATATTCTGCACTGACAGAACAATCTGATGACACTTTCTGCATTAATAGCACCCCTTATTTTGATAACCAAACCACACAAAAGGCATTAAATGGGGCTGATGCATTTTTCCATTCTTTGTTATTTTTGTTTCTCCAAAAATTCCATTCAGCACCCTCATAATCCTCGAATAGCTTGTCGATTTAAAGGATCAAACTATGGATGTTAGAATCCTGAGTAATAATTGTAATCTGGACATTATTTCTTTGCAGGCACCACTTGATCTCATCCATTATATGATATGAGCATGTTGCACGCTAGCAAGCTGCATATATTAATAACCATGACATTTATTCCACACATTATCCATCCATAACTTTACTCATCATCAACATACACAAAAAAAAGTGCAGGGAATTTGATGTTTAGCATGGTTGTATGTTTGAAAGTCATCACCGGTTTCATTTTGTTCAGGTGGTCATGCAGACCAGTATCACTATCAATGTAGTCTTCTCATTTCTTGTAATTTTCACTCAAACTGTTTCAAATCTTGACTTTTTGATTATGATTTATTATTGTCAAATGTACTGAGATACAGTAAAAAGTAATTTTTGCATGTTACACAGGCAAATCATATTTTACATAAGTACATCAGAGTAATAGAACAGAATGCAGAACACAGTGTTATAGGTAGAGAAGGTGCCGAAAGATCAACATAAGAGGGGTCCATTCAAAATTCTGATAACAGTGGGGAAGAAGCTGCTCTTGAATCTGTTGATAAGTGTTTTCAAAGTTTTGTATCTTCTGCCTGATGGAAGAGAGTATAACTCAGTGGGAGGTGTCCTTGATTATGTTGGCTGCTTTGACCAGGCAGCGAGAAATACAGACAGTCAATGGATGGAAGGCTAGTTTGCGTGACGGACAGGGCTGCATTCACAGCTCAGTAATTTCTTATGGACTTGGGCTGAGCAGTCATACAGTCATAGAATCATACAGCTCAGAAACAAATCCTTCAGCCCAACTCATCTGCGCCAACGGACATCTCAATATGACTAGTCCCATTTGCCAGCACTTCACCAATATGCCTTGCTATTCATGTACTCATTCAGATGCCTTTTAAATGTTATAATTGTACCCATCTCCAACACTTCCTCTGGCAATTCATTCCACACACACATCAATCTCTGCATGAAAAAGTTACCTATCAGGTCCTTTTAAAAGTTTTCCCTTCTCACCTTAAACCTACGCCCTCTAGCTTTGGATTCCCCCACCCTAGGAAAAAGACCCTATCCATGTCTGTCATGAATTTATAAACCTCTATAAGGTCATCCCTCAGCCAGGAAAAAAAGCCCCAGCCTAATCAGCCTCTCCCTGTAACTCAAACCCTCCAGTCCAAGCAACATCCTTGTAAACCTTTTCTACACCCTCTCAAGTTTAATATCCTTCCTATAGAAGGCAACCATAATTGTTTGCAATATTCTAAAAGTGGCTTCACCAATGTCCTGTATAACTGTAACATGTCATCCTAACTTCTATACTCAATGTTCTGACCAATGAAGGCAATTGTGCCAAATAACTTCTTCACCACCTTGTCTACTTGCAACTCCACTTTCTAGGAACTGGGCTCCTGCATCCCAAGGTATTTTTGTTTGCCAACACTCCTCAGGACCCTATCATTAATTGTATAAGTCCTATCCTGGTTTGCCCTACCAAATGCAACCTCTCACATTTATCTAAACTGAACTCCATCATTCCATCTTAGCAATTTTGGTCTTCTGTCACAACATTGAGCTGTTTTGTCTCATAAAATGCCAACACCAACTAGCTGGTTGAAATCTTAATTGGTCTGAGGGCTTCATATGGGTCACATATTAGTTCATATCGATATCTTTTTAAAAGCAATGTGAACTTCCAAATAATGATTGCAAGGATAGTACTCCAAAATTTTGTGGTTCAAGATGTTTACTATAATGACATGAATAAAGGCCTAAGTAATTAAACACTATTATTGTTGGCAATTTACACTTTAAATTACAGAAAGTATTACCTGTTTTGTTTTAAACACAATTGCAAAAACACTCGACTAGTACATGTAATACTGTCTTTTAAGTGAATATTGAAACTTCTGCTCTTCTTGTTTTTATCTAAGTGATAATATCTAGCTTGAGAACTGTGCTTTGTAGTGAGAGTGTTACTGGAGATCTTCCTTCTGGCATGAGCTAGTTAAATCTTGCAACTTCATTTTAACTCTTTTGAATTTGTGTTTTTTTTAAATGCAAGCTTGAGCTTCCACACACATTCTGGTAGGTTGAACCACAGAGCCTTGAGACTTGTAGATGCTCTCCCTCTAGGTGTCTGGCAAACTAAACTGTTTCTGATAATCATTGATGTTTTAGGAAAACCTTATAAACTTCGTAATTGTACCACATTTAAATGATTGTAGGATGATGATGATTCTGACGATTTTGAAGACCCATTCTAATGCATGTTTCTCAATATCAGGCCACAGGCTGGTCCCTGTTCTGATGTGCATTTGGTCTCAGACATTGACTACTATTTCCTCCTATTCTAACATCAGTTCTTCATCGAATTCCTTTGCTACAGTATGGTTATTTGACAAGCTAGTAAATGTTATGACTTCTAGTTTGAAAACAGCGTCATACTTCAATACTTTTAGTGAAGGAGCCATTTCTGTTTCTCACTCACTACTACCATATTAAGTTTGCTCTTTTAATAAAAGCAAAATACTGCTGTTGCTGGAAATTTGAAACAAACACAGAAGAAGCTGGAGAAACTCAAATGGTCTGGTACCAATTGTGAAGAGTTAACATTGAGTCCAACATGATTCTTCTTCAGAAAGTTCCTTTGCAACAAAGCCTGTATCATCTGCTTGATCCCATGTGCAACTTACAGCATAAATCAAGTGAAATATGATTTGATATGAAAACTTTAGGTAGACTATAAATGTGAGTATAGCATTTTGCAGTTGAAAATAAATAGTCAACCAGAATTTAATTCTGAAGTATATGCAAAAGTATGATATTGATAAAATGGAACTATCTCATAGGTGGGGCCGACCTAAACACAGCAATCTACAGTAAAGTGCATTCTAAACTTAGAAGCTAACAATTTCCAGAAAAAAAATATAAATTTTCAAAAAGATCTTTTTTACTTAATTTTAGGATAAATTGTTTCTATTATATACTGGTGTGAACAGATTGCAACAGGAAAATAGTTTTGTGACCACAAACATATGGTATAATAGGCAAAATTCTGCTGAGACAGGGTATTTCATGGTGTGTTCATCATTCTGACTTGTTCCAGCATATGTAGGTTTTAAACATCTTGCCAACAAAGCTGCTGGATGTATATGCTGCCAATTGTGTAATGGATGGAACAAGGCATTTCAGACACAAATGTTTGTGAATCTCCTTAACCAACATGATTACAAGGTTAAGGATAGTGAAGTAAACAAAGAAAGCATTGAGTTGGTTGGTGAACTAAAATAGCTGAATTCTATGTTAAATCAGGAATAGAAGGGCCAAGTGAGAAAAAAAAAAGACTGGATTACGGGAGAAAGGTTAAAAAAGAAAAGCCAAAGGAAAAGAAAGATTAAAGAAATGATAAATTTGATAATTTTAACATTTCTTAAAACAATTCACAACCTGAGGAATGAGGTGTTACATTGTCAATCTTCAGTTTTTGGGCAAGAGTAATGGATGGTCATTATCAAAAACGATTACGTTAAAAGGTTACTTACAGTGATGATTTCAAAACTTGTTTATTTCTGGTGAATTTAATTGAATACTAGTCTGTTAGCTCAGTTGGCTGGACAGTTGGCTTGTGATGCAGAGTGATACCACCAGCATGGGTTCAATTCCCACACCGGTTGGGTTACCATGAAGGATTCTGCTTCCCAACCTCTCCCCTCACCTAAAGCATGGTGACTCTCAGGTTAAACTACAATCAGTCCACTGCCTTGAATGAGGGAGCAGCCCTATGGTCTTGTGAGACTATGGTGGCTTTACCTTTAATCGATAATTAATGTGCAAACGCTAGAACTTCATGAAAACCAAGGCCAAAGTTCGTGGCGAATCTTGTAGCTATTCATAATTCATAGGACACCTCTACCTCTACACAAGTTGCCGGCCAACTTTTGTATTAATAACAGAATGCTTAGATTCTATCATTTTTTACAGCAAAATATGCCCACTAATAGCTAATTCCAATATCTTATATATTTTTTAAATATTAAAGAATTTAGAAGCGAGTTTTGAAATATATTGGACATCTAAAATCAGATTCACTTTTCTTTCAAATGATCCATTGATTTAGTCAAATAGAGAAAGTTACCTAATCTCAATAGTAAAGCTTTAACACTGACTGCAGAATTATCAATTACAAAAATGATATAAGAAATAAACATACAATTCTCACTATTGCTGTGACATCTTTGTCCTTTTCCTGACAAAGTAATTTCCTAACACAAAGCTCTAGCTGTTGAAGCAGGTGTTTGTCGGCAGGCAGTTTCAATGCAGACTTCAATTTTGGCAGCATGTAACAGAATTTAATCCTGAAAAAGTAAAAATAAAACAATAAATTGAGAGTTACAGTACAATATTATCGTGAGTTCTTGTCTTAAAAAAATGAATTTTCAAAACACTGAAATCTATTAAAATGCTAGCTCCACAATACAAATAACTCCTACTTTTTTTCTATTTATCAGTTAAGCCATCAAATGGACATTTTCTTAAGAGATATGGTCAAGGTATGTTGAGATCTACCATCATACATTTTTCAAAATATAGTTGTGCATTTGGTTTAGGGAAGGGGTTGAGGATGATGAAGGCGATCGGATAGAATAGAATGGGCACAGGAAGTTGAAATGATTACACAGACTTTGCTGCTGATTTAGATTAGGGTTAATGCATAAGAACATCAGTGGGAGGGCATCTGCACTAAGCTGCTAAAACAGATAATTCATGATTCTTTTTAAATACTCAAACCTGTGATATGTAATTAATGGTGTGCAATTTATCATCATTAGATGTCAAACCAGAAATTGGAGTTGGGGAATTTATTCAGGATCTACAACTGTATTTACACGGAGTGGATGATGCATTCTAATGAGTCTGTCCAGGCACCCACATTCACAGCTGCATCAGCCACAAACCTAGAATTAGCGCAGCACTTCATTTTTTAAGTTGGCTGCCTGTAAGACACATATTCAAGTCCATTACCATACTTAATCCACGGCTCACTAAACTGTCAAAAATGGTACCAAATTGAATTGTTATTCATCTGAAATGGAGCAGATATTCTGTCTCAATCAGGAGATTTGTATTTGCAGAAGCCAGGGAAGCCTTGAGGAACCCCAATCTGTGCTGCAGATTAATGTGTAAAGGCCATAAAATTTGCCAGTCAATTCCCAAGCTTAAAGCACATAATTATGCAAAGATGGATAGTGGATCATAAGATTGGACAGAACATAAAGAACTGCAAAGAATGGCTAAAAGATAAGAGTGCAAGGGAAGTAAGTTAGCGATATAAAATAGATATTCATTGTTTTAATAAATATTTCAAAGGAAAAGTTAACACAGTCAGCTTTGGCTCTATAGAAAGTGAGTTTGGAGAATTAATAATGGAAAATAAAGATATGGTAGATGCAATGAACAAATATTTTGCACTGGTCTTCAATATAGAGGATTTAGTAACACCCCAGAAATAGCTGTAAAACATCAGGAAATGGATGGGAATGAGGAATGCAAGAAAATTACAATCACAAGGGAAGTAGGTAGTTGAAACTGCAGGTTCAGAAGTCTATTAGGACCAGAGGACTTCATTTTGGGACCTTAAAAGACATTGCTAGTGAATCAGTTGATGCATTGGTTTTTATTTTCAAAAGTTCTTTCGATTCAAAGAAGGTTCCATTACATTTGAAAATAACACATTTAATTCCTTTACTCAAAAATGGAGACAGAAGTCAGGAAACTACAGGTTTGTTAGGTTACCACTTGTCATCAAGGAGATTTCAGAAACTGCTTCTCGTAATTTTATCACAGGGCACTTAGAGAAATCTAAGGTAATCAGGCAAAGTCAAATAGTTTTGAAAAAGGGAAATCATGTTTACTGAAGTTTGTTGAAGTAAGATGTACACTGAATAAAGTGAAACCAGAAGGTGTACCATCCTCAGATTTCCATAAAGATCTGGCAAGATGAAACATTAAAGGTTTTTGAAGAAAGGAAAAGCTCACGATATAAGGATTAACATGTTGGTTTGAAAAGATTAGCTACCAGGAAACAGAGTGGACATAAATGGGCAATTTTCAGGGTGGAAAGATCTTATGAATGGTGTGCCATAATATCTGTGCTTGGACCAAATTTTTATAGCTGGAAATGTGTTGCTGGAAAAGCGCAGCAGGTCAGGCAGCATCCAGGGAACAGGAGAATCGACGTTTCGGGCATAAGCCTGTTCCCTGGATGCTGCCTGACCTGCTGCGCTTTTCCAGCAACACATTTCCAGCTCTGATCTCCAGCATCTGCAGACCTCACTTTCTCCTCCTAAATTTTTATAATTTGTATTACTTGTGAAAGGTCCAAAGATATGGTTACCAAATTTGCTAATGATACAAAAACAGGTAGGAAAATAAGCTATGAAGAGGAAATAACAAAGCTATAAAGTTATAAAGATAGTTAAGTGAACGAGCAGATGGATTCTAAGCTAGTAAAGTGCGGAATTGACAATTTTTGCAAGGAAGAATAAAAGGAAGCAAATTGGCTAAGTGTTGAAAGGTACAGTGCTATGAGATGCAGAGGGATCTGGATGTCTGAGAACCTGATTTACAAAAGGTTGATATGCAGGTACAGCAGGTAATTAAGAAAGGTAATAGAAAGCTATTACTTATTGTGAGTGGAAGTAAATACAAAAGTCAACAATAATCTCTCAGTCCAACTCATGCAAGCCAATCAAGTTGCTGAAACTGAGCTATTCCTACTGAGCTGCATTTGGCCCATGTCCCTCTAAACTTTCCCATTCATATGCCTGTCCAAATGTCTTTTAAATGTTGTAACTAGCCATGCATCTATCACTTCTTCTGGAAGTTCATTCCACCTATGAACCAGCCTCTGTGTGAATCCCTTTAGTTTTGAAGTCCCCAACCCTAGAGAAAAGACCTTTGCTATTCACATTACGTATGCCCCATATGATTTTACAAACATCTGTAAGGTCATCCCTATGCTCTAGAGAAAAAAGTCCCAGCCAATCAAACCAGATCTGGACACAACACTCCAAAAGAGGCCTCAACAACATTCTGTACAACCTCAACATGATGATCCACCTCCTATACTCAATGTCTAATCAATGAAGGTAAGTGTGCTAAATGCCTGCTAACCACCCTCTCTATATGTGATGCAAACTTCAAAGAATTATTAACTTACCCCTAGATCTCTTGTTCTACAACATACCCAATTCCCTACTTTTAAATGTATAATTGCTGCTCTTGCTTGCTTTAGCAAAATGCTATAGCTAACATTTATCTAAATTAAACTCCATCTGCCATTACTCCACCCATTGAACAATATCACTTTGTAATCTTAGATAACTTTCTTCATTGCCCATTATATCACCAATTTTGACATCATCCGCAAATTTACTAACCTTGCCTTCTATATTTTGGTCTAAATATTTCAAATAAATGACAAACAAAAGTGGACCCAGCACCGATCCCTGTGGAACACTGCTGATAACAGGCCTCCAGTTGGAAAAACAAGCCTCCACCATCACTCTGTCTCCTGCCATTAAGCCAGTTTTGTATCCAATTGGCAAACTCACCCTGAATCCCATGTGATCTAACTTTATTAATTAAATCTATCATGTAGAGTCTTGTCAAAGGCTTTACTAAAGTCCAAATAAACTTGGGCAGCACAATGGCTCAGTGGTTAGCACTGCTGCCTCACCGCGCCAGGGACCCAGGTTCGATACCCACCTTAGGTGACTGCCTGTGTGGAGTTTGCACATTCTCCCTGTGTTTGCTCTGGGTGCTCCGGTTTCCTCCCACATTCCAAAGATGTGCAGTTCAGGTGAACTGGCCATGCTAAATTGCCCATAGTGTTAGGTGCATTGTTTAAGGGTAAATATAGGGTAGGGGATTGGATTCTCTTCGTAGGGTCGGTGTGGACGTGTTGGGCTGAAGGGCCTGTTTCCATACTGTAGGGAATCTAATCTAAACAACTTCTACCACTCTGCCCTCATTAATTTTCTTGGTTATTTCCTAAAAAAAACTCAATCAAGTTTTTGAGACATGATTTCCCTCACACAAAACCATGCTAACTATCCTTTATCATTCCTTACCTCTTCAAATGTATATAAATTCTATCTTTCAGAATCAATTTCAACAACTTACCGACCACTGAAATCTGACTCACAAGTCTATAGTTCTCAAGCTTCTCCTTACATCTTTTCTTGAACAAAGGCACAACATTAACCAGTCTCCAGTCATCTGGCACCTCACCTACAATTACAGACGATGCAAATATTTCTGCAAGATTAACAAACCCTCCAGTCCTGGTAACATCCTTGTAAACCTTTTTATAATTCCTCTCCAATTTAGCCATATCCTTCCTACAGCAGGGTGACCAGATCTGTAAACAGTACACCAAAAGTGGCCTCACCAACATCCTGTACAACCATAACATGATTTTCCAACTTTTACATCAGTGGTCTGAGCAATGAAGGTAAGCATGTCAAATGTCTTCTTTACCAATCTGTCTACCTGTGATACAACTTTCAATGAACTACATACCTGAACCCCTATGTCTCTTTGTTCTACAACACTTTTCAGGGCCCTACCCTGTGTAAAACCTACCCTTATTCATCATACCAAAATGCAAAACCTCATATTTTGCTAAATTAAACTCTATATGCTTCAGTTACAAAGGACATTAGTAAGATTCCATCTGAAGTGTATCAATCTCATACTGCAGGAAAGGATATAAATGTATTGAGAGTACCTTAGAGAAGGTTTAGAAAATTAATACCGGGAATAAAGGGTTGTCAAATGGAGCAAGTTTGGACAGCCAAGACTTGTACCTTCTACAGTTGAGAGAGTAAGTAAATTGATTGAAACTGAATATCCTGATGGGCCTTGATGCGGCGGATATCGAAAGGATGATTTCTCTTGTAGGTAAACTTAGAACTAGGCCCACTGTTTAAAAATTAGGGGTTGCTCATTTAAGATAGAGAGAAGGAGCTTTTTCCTTCCATGCAGAGAATGACTTTTTGGAATTCTCATCCTCAAAATGCAATGGAAGCACAGATTTGAATATTTTTCAGGTACTGGTAGACAGATTCTTAATAAATAAGGTGGTGAGTGATCATCAAAAGGAGGCAAGCATGTGGATTAATGACGTCACTGATTGGCACAGCAGGGTCAAGGAGCCAAGTGGTCTATTGCTGATCCTAATTCTTGCATGCTCATATATGTACTGGCAATCATCTCTAAAGAAATGAACACATTCTTAGAAAAACATTTCCACTTGGGTAAAGGAGAACCCAACTGTTTTCAATATTTAAAAGGTTTTCTTGGTTGTCAACTGCTTAGTCTTGTCAATTCCCACCATTCTCTCAGCTCACTTTACGTGGTCAGCTCCAGGAAACTCAAAGCATTGAGAGCTAAAGGTGAAATCTAGGGTTGAAAGTCAATCCAATTGCCTTTAACACAATCAAATGTCAGCCCATTGGTGTTTCTCTTGCACCAATGAACCTACTTAAATTATGTAAGGCATTCAGTGGGATCCTGCTGGCTACGTGATCACATCAGCAATTCTAGCTATGTAGCAGGCTGATTAAAACTCCCCTCAATGGTTCTGTAAGTCCTAAGCCTCACTGCCCAGCATCATTAAACATGTAGGCGGCTACCCCAAAATGTTTTGAACCAAGTACTAGTCATTACATCAAATTTGTTTTTGGCCGTTGCAATATTAACCTGAACGATGTGAAATTTTGTGCAACACTTTAACGACTCCAAAAGGTTGAAACAACATAAGTTTCACTTCTCACAATCTCAAAGACCAGTTATGAAAAATAAACTTCACAATGATGCAGAAGGGAATGTGGAGAAGATAGTTATTTCTGCCACTGAAAGAAATTCTGACAGTATCAGGTTGTATCACACATTGTAACATGTGCTTTTCACTTTTGCAGTTACAGAAAAAAACCCATTAAAACCTGATACCAAGCAACAAGCATACAACATGTAGTGTTATATTGATAATTTACTCACCTTACATTTGGAACAGGATCATTTGAAAGTTCAAGTACAGGCAGGAAAAAGTATTTACAGAAGAAAGCTTTTGAAAACAGATCCATGATGCATTCACAAGTGTCAAGAAACCTTAACCTGTTCCAACAACTTTTTCCTTGACCAAGCTCTGGAAAACAAAAGTATAACGCCTAATAATCAAATAAATGTTTTTTTCTTTTTAAGAAGTACAATATATTTTGTGGTTTCATTACAGTCTCTCCTTTTGTTAGAAAATATCCACATTACAAGTAAGCAATCATGTGTTAAATATGTGGGAAATTTGAAATGAAAATAGAAAATTGTGGAACAATACAGCAAGACAAGTAAAGAAAACAAAATACTAGTTTAAAAATGCTTCAGGGTTATTCACCCAAAATACCAATAACTTGTCTCTTCTCTTTATAGATGTTAACTCAGCTACTGCATATTTCCAAAACTAGAAGACATACTTCAGACTTACACGTGGCAAATTTTAGCAATGGTACATGATAGAATATAGGCAAAATAATGCCTGTCTGAATGAAATAAATCTTCGAATTAGCTGGTACACCGTAGGAACATCTGCACCATTCAAGCTTTTTTGGATGGGTATTAAATATAGCCCCAAAGTTTTATTCTCCAATTTTTCTGTGATAGATGCAGGTATGAATGTTTAATAATTTTTCAAAATATCAATTAAGGAAAATGTTCTGTCGAAGCCTTTACTAATAATTTTACTATGCCTCTTTCAATAATGATTAAAAATAACAAAGTCATAACACATTCTACAGCAAATTTTGTGAATTTATAATTAGAATAATTGCCTCTTAAGGTGTTAGTCTACCACAGGAGTAGAAAGTAAAATTTGTGCTGAAGGTTCATAAGAGACAAAAGAATGAGGGGGTGAATTTACTAGCATGTGATAAACATTGAACAGCAAAATGACTCTGTCAAAGTCCATCTCCAAAGAATAATGCATTTTTAAAATGCAGTCACTGCTACTATGTAGGATCCGTGGCCACCAATTTGTGCACAGTAAGTTTGCAGGAATGGCACTAAGATAATGACCATAAAATCTATTTTTGTAATACAGTTACACAGTCCTTTTTCCGAAATCCTCAGGGTCAGTTGTTTTTCGGGATTCATAATTTTATATTTTGGAATAATGGCATTTTCACGGTGAAATTTTAAAAATGACTGAACAGCAAACCCACGTGTGACTAGTACGAGCACTGAGACACAATTGATGCCTGCCAGTGCTGGGCCACGCTGCCACGTCGCATCTGAGTGACATGGGTCAAATAGGTGCGGAGTTGGGTCACCTGTTCGTACGCCAAACAATCTCGTTATGCAGAAAAAACCTTCATGAGAGAACTTTGGATTTTGGAGCTTTCCGGATTTCAGAATTTCGGATAAAAGATTGTGCGCCTGTATTATTTGACAAATACCTAATGGCCAGGAACTGGGGAAAAGTCCTATGCTCTGCTGCAAAGTAGTGGCATGGAATCTCTTGCGATTCTGAGAAGGAAAATGGGGCCACACAATGGTTCAGTGGTTAACACTGCTGCTTCACAGTGCCAGGCACCCCAGTTCAATTCCAGTCAATCCTGTGGAGTTTGCACATTCTCCCAGTGTCTTTGTAGGTTTCTTCCCACAGCTCAAAGATGCGCTGGCTAGTTGGATTGGCAATGTTAAATTTCCCTTAGTGTCCATCGATGTACATGCTAGGTTGATCAGCCATGGGAATGCAGGGTTACATGGATATGGTGAGGGGTTGGGTCTGGATGCTCTTCAGAGAGTCAGTGTGAACTTGATGGGCTGAATGGCCTGATTCCACAATGATGGAATTCTATCTCTGGAGCAAGCGTTTAGTTTCTCATTATAAAATGTCACATCTCGCAGTGCAGCAATGATGCCTCACTCCCTGAGCACAAGAGTGTCAGCCCTAATTTTAATGTTTGAGTACTGTATTGGGCCTTGAGTCCAGCAACTCAGAACTAGGAAGTAAAGCCAATAATGCAACTAATGACCCACAGCAAGAGTTAGGCTAAACAGAAGCATTAGGTTATCTGCTCAACCCTCAGTTTTAACTGATTGATGGGGAAAAATCTTCTGATGCCCATTTAACACTAATGCAAATAGCACTTCTGGCATAATAATAACAATATAAGAAGAGGTAGCATTTCCTCTCCACCCCTAATTTCCCAGAGGGCAATTTAAGAATCAACATTGGCTTTTTGGGTCTAAAATCACGTGTAGGCCAGACCAGGAAAGAATGGCAGTTTCCTTCCCTAAACGGCATTAGTGAACCAAATAGATTTTCCCAACAATCAACAATGGATTCATGGCTCTCTTTTGATTCTTAATTCCATATTTTTATTGAATTCAAATTGCACCATCTGCTGTGGCAGGATTTGAACTCAGGTCCCCAGGACGTCATCTGGGTATCTGGAGTAACAGTTTAGCAATAATACCACTATGCCATCACCTCTCTAAAGTCAAATATCAAACACCTAAGATGAGATGAATTCCTGCACCTACTTCACATAAAACAGAATTTTTCAGGTAAGGAGTTTCACATTAATTTGAGAGAGACATAAAGAGTCACTTGTATATTCAATAATAAATTAAAAGGTACACATTATAATCATGCACTAAATGTGCTCAAATGTATAGAGTAATGGATTAATCAGCTGCAGAATATACCTCTAATCTACAAAATAAATGTCATTTAGATATGCAAAAAACAAAAAGTGAAGTTAATAATTACATAGCAACAAAAGCAGTGAAGGCTAAATATAATAAATCAGTACTAAAACAGTATTGGGACTATCAGACGAAGAATGGACGCACAAAAATGCAGGTGTAATCAAAGCTTTGGAATACGTTTCTTTTAATCCTAACAATTGCTTCCTCCAATGTTTTCACAAAAGTAAGCTTGAGTGATAATCGTCAACTCACCCAAAATAGATATTCCACAAGTAAAATCACTGAATGAGATGGGAGCCCTGCATGCAGGCTGAGAGGGCACACAACAAAGAATGTGAAGGCATCCAAAAGATTATCACTATGAAAAAACTTCCAAAAAGCATTGTTGGTCAAATCCAAACCTGATCATTGTGAAGAGGTAAGATACTAGTGGAAGGGTAGGAAAGAATAATTACTCATTACGGAGTTTCACTGAAGTGGGAGACAGTGACAAGCATGAGGAAATGCCAATAGCTTGCTATTGGGATTAGTGAAAGTTCTCACTTGTACATATAATTTGGGCTCAGAAACTCAATACGAAGTGGTCAAGTTATCTGATGATACTAAACTAGTATCATCAGATACCAGCAATGAAATCAGTAAAATAGTTGAGAACTGAATGAATGAGTTGGACAAAGTAGGTACATGAGTAGATTAATAACTAACAAAATTTAATGGGGACAAGTTAAATATACTTCCCATTGGTGGATAAAGAATGCCATACACACTATCAGTGAATGGCATTTAAATAGCAAGGGATAAGCTAAGAGAGACCTAGCAATGTTAGTTGACTAGATGATAGATACTTTTATTCAATGTGAGACAATAAAAAGCCAACTAATTGATAGATAAATTCCAAACTGGAATGCAAGTCAGAGATTACAATTAAACTGTACAGTGTGCTGGACATGTACTATGTCTAAATGTGGTTTTTAAAAGACAAAAGAGACATTGAAAGTGTTGGTGGTCACGAAATTGACCTCCAATAGAAAAGGTCAGATTTGAGGAAAGCTGCAAGAAACTTATGCTTTACTTCCTACAATGCATTGCCGATGCTACTTATTACATAAAATTGTTTTTCACCATGTTGCTTTTTGTTCTTTTTCCAATCACCTAATCTAATTCTTGACCCAGGAATCAAAGGGAACTGTTTCTATCTACTCTGGTTAGGTACCCATTCCATGTTTTTTGAAGTTAAAAAATCACGCAACACCAGGTTATAGTCCAATAGATACATTTGGAAGTACAGGCTTTCGGAGCGCCGATCCTTCATCAGGTAGCTGGGAGTAGCCTGGTGTTCTGTGATTTTTAACTTTGTCCACTCCAGTCCAACACCAGCAGCTCCATATCAAACAAATTACTCAATCTTCTCTAAGGGGAACACATCAGCTTCTCTAATCTATCTACATAACTGAATTTACTCATCCTGAGCATCCTTGAACCGCTTCCCCAAAACCTTCACATCCTTCTTGAAGTGCAGGGTCCAGAATTGAACACAATATTTCAGTTGATGCCAAACTGAAACTTTCATAAGGATGCATCATAATTTTTGTTTTCAGTAGGTTAACAAGATCGGCAGAGATTATTTAGCCCAAGCAGGCGTTCTCACGCTATCATCTCAAGTGTCCCTCATTACCAGGCACCATGGCCCTATGACCAAGACCATAAGATATAGGTGCAGACATGGCCATTCATGCCCATCGAGTCTGCTCCAGTCAACAAGATCATGGCTGATTTAATTATTGTCAACTCCACTTTTCTTCTTTTTCCACATAACTCTTGAATCCCTTACCAATTATAAAAAATGTCCCTTTCAGCCATGCAATCAGCCTCAGTTAGAGACAAAAAAAAAACAGCTGTAATTCAAGGTAGACATGCAGGAGGCTGGAAGAACACAGCAAGCCAGGCAACCAGTCCTTTGCCCTGAAGAAGGGTTACACCTGAAACGGTGACTTCTTCACCTCTTGATGGTGCCTGGCTTGCTGTGTTCTTAAAGGATCCTGCTTGTCAACTACGAAATCAGCCTCATTAACCCTCTGTGGTAAGGATCTCGACAGATACACAACCCTGTAAAAGAAATGATATGAAGGGGTATAGGCCAAGAATATGGAGGTAGGTCACATTGAATGGTGGGGTTTGAGGGGCTGAATGGCCTACTCCTGCTTCTTAAAGCATCTGTCATAAATGACAACATTCTTATTGAGATTATGCCCTCAGGTTCTAGACACTCCCACGAGGGAAAACAACCCTTCTGTGTCTACCATGTGAAGTTCATGAAGACTCTTGTACTTTTCAGTCATTCTTATATGGTCAAATGCGTACAGGCCAAATCTACTCAATTTCTTCTCAAAAGACAGTCCCACCATACCTCGTATCGGTTGACTGCAACTTATCTGGATCACCTCCATAAACAACATATCTTTCCTTGGAGAAGAAGCCCAAAACTCTTCTCAGTATTTCAGCTGTGATCTGACTAGTCGCTTGTATAATTTTAGCAAAATCTATCTACTTTTATACTCCGTTTTCTTTGAAATCAAGGTCAACATTCCATTTGCCTTCCCTATTTTGGATGCTAGCTTTTATCATTTGTAGACAACAGCTTCCAAATCCTTCTGTTGTTCAGCTTTCTGGAGTGTTTCTACATTTGAATTATAATCAGTTCCTCTGTAAAGTACATATCCTCACATTTTACCACATTATATTCCATCTGCTAAACTTTAGTCCACCCATTTAACTGTCTATATTCTTTTACTCTTTGGTTTATTCTTCCCACTTGCTTTCCCACCTGTTTTTGTGTCAATTGCAAATTTGGCAATGGAATTCTACTCATCCTATTGTCTCACTCGTCACAGTCAGAAGTACTGGCCACAGCAAGCCTTCTGCGATTCTTGGCACCAGCACCATTTTTGAAGCCTGCCATGCATCCGGTTAAGCACTGGCAGCCTGCAGCTGCCCTGCACAATTCCTGACAATTGCTTTTGATACGTCAGATAGCGGGAAATTGGTACCTTGCTTTGCTAATGGGAACTTAGATGGCCTGGAGGACACTGTGTGTGTGCAGTCGCAGTCCATGGAACATGCCCTGAGATGTTGGTGCCTAGTATCCAAGGAGAGGGGTACCTGAAGAATCAGCAGCAAACTGGAACCACTTAGACATTCATGTCAGGAATTGTTGCTTTCTAATTTCTAACCAATTAGTAGGAGAATGGGAAACTACATATCAATAAGGAAAGATTATACAATAATTAGGATGCTAATGCACGCAAATAAACCTCTTACCACTCACGAGCAAGAATCTTACCTTGCCTTTCAACATCTTATTGTAAAATGGGACTTTTTACATTTGCAGTAAGGAGATTCCCAATCTCTCACAATGATCCTAACTTTCTTGCCAATGTCCAGACATTCAGTGGCTGGGAAAACTTAGTCCTATGCCTCCATTTATAAAACCCAAATTTCCAAATGTCTTTTGCAGCACTTTCTCAACTTGCTTTGGCTCCTTCAGTTTGCTGATTCCTGATGACGGGCTTATGCCCAAAATGTCGATTCTCCTGCTTTTCAGATGCTGCCTGACCTGCTGTGCTTTTCCAGCACTACACTCTCAACTCTTGGCACCTTCAATGATTTGTACACCTCTATACAATCGCAACATGTATTTTATATTGCCTCTCTTCATACTTCTGACCAAAATATATCACCTCACACAGTCAAATGTCCTCTCAACATTCTTTCTCCTCTCAGTTCAAAACACATCAAAACTCTTTCATTATCTGCAATTTTGAAATTAAGCTCTGTATTCTCAAGAGGACGTTGTCTCACGATGCAGTGGGAGCATCCCTATGCTTGAGTCAGAAACTTCAGGCTTGACACTCCAGGACTTGATAGTCAACCATGACGTGTTCACAACTTGGCCAAACTGGTTGACTGTCAACCTATAAACCCTTCCAATATATGCCAATGACAGCTAATAAGATAAGGAGAATTCTTGGTTAGCCATGTGACAGAAAGAAATTGGAGCCTCTACCACCTTTATTGGTTGGTCTGGATTACAGCATGCTTTAAAAACATACATTGTCATTGCAACCTAGCCTCCCTGGGGAGTTGATCAGATGATGCAGATTAAATTGGTGCCAACAACACGTGATTCCATCCCTGTTCTGGCTGGGGTGGATTCAAGACGCCCTTCCTACCTTAACCATTCTGGAGATAGTGGCATTCAGACTTACATCTGCCTTTGGGCAGTTAACTTAAGAAGACACCTAAATCTAAAAAATATATTTATTATAATCATACAGACGAATCCTCAGGACAACCCAAAACATCTCACAACTGATTAATGGCAACTAATAATTTCACAGCTTATTAATCACTTTTCAACTGTATACACAGCCAATTAGTGCAAAGCAAATTCCCATGAAGAAAATGATTACTAATGTGCTTTTTTGAGTAACGTATAAATGATTGGCAAGGAAAAAAAGTGAACAGTCCTGTTCTTTCACCATTTGGTCTATTATGTTCCATCGATTAAGTCAATAATTGACCTGATACAAAAGTTCACTCTCATTTATTATAGTTCAATGCCAGTATAGAAATGCAGTTGGGCTTGAAACCATAATGCTATGATTCAGAAACCATAATCTAGCTAGAGTAGCAAACTTGAAGACTTTGGAATATACTGGAGTACACATTTAAAAGCTGAAACGGAGAACCACATTGTACTTCTGGATAGATGAACTAAAACAGGCTGAGATATTTTCAACCAATTGTCAATAGCACAGGAATTCCCTTTTTTAATTACTGATGCAGGGCCTTTTTTGTGTGCTGCTGCAAATTGCTAAAAAATGTGTTGTTAACAGTAACCTGTAGTCATCATAACTGACAGGCATACCTTCTCTTCCTTGTTTTGTTGAGGTAAGATGCTAGAATTCACAATAACTTATTCTCGACACAAGTGAAGAATGGCTGTGGGGGGGATAAGAAGGGATGAGTATTCTAAGATGGATGGCAAAAATGATGAGAAAACAGAAAATAGACAGAAGTGAGAAATAAGAAAAAATAAATATTAGACAAATTATTAATCAGATTGATGATTGGAAAGATTGCAGACAACAATATTGTTGGTAGTTGAATGATACTTGCAAGGTTTGTGAAGGTTTGTAGCTCAGGTTGAGGTTTAGGGTGTAGGTTTGCTCACTGAGCTGTAGGTTTGATATCCAGATGTTTCATTATCTGGCAAGGTAACATCATCAGTGGCAACCTCCAAGTGAAGCGAAGCTGTTGTCTCCTGCTTTCTATTTATATCTTTCTCCTGGGTGGGGTTCCTGGGCTTTTTGTGGTGATGTCATTTCCTGTTTGTTTTCTGAGGGGTTGATAGATGGCATCTAGATCTATGCGTTTGTTTATGGCGTTGTGGTTGGAGTGCCAGGCCTCTAGGAATTCTCTGGCATGTCTTTGCTTAGCCTGTCCCAGGATAGATGTGTTGTCCCAGTCGAAATGGTGGATTTTTTTCATCCGTGTGTAGGGCTACGAGGGAAAGAGGGTTGTGTCTTTTTGTGGCTAGCTGGTGTTCGTGTATCCTGGTAGCTAACTTTCTTCCTGTTTGTCCTGCATAGTGTTTGTGGCAGTCCTTGCATGGAATTTTGTAGATGACATTGGTTTTGTCCACTGGGTCTTTTAAGTTTGTTAGTTTTTGTTTGAGAGTGTTGGTGGGTTTGTGTGTTACTAGGATTCCGAGGGGTCTTAGTAGTCTGGCTGTCATTTCTGAAACTTCTTTGATGTATGGTAAGGTGTTTAGGGTTTCTGGCTGTGTTTGGTCTGCTTGTCGTGGTTTGTTCTTGAGGAATCTGCGCACTATTATTTACAGCCAGACTACTAAGACCCCTCAGAATCCTAGTAGCACACAAACCCACCAACACTCTCAAACAAAAACTAACAAACTTCAAAGACCCAGTACAACCCATGGACAAAACCAATGTTGAATGATAGTTATATGAATTCACAAAACAGCCAAAGCAATAGTGAAGGCCAAGAGGCATTAATAATTATCAACAGATATTGCAACATGAAGGTTTAGATGACTTAACATTTCTGGTTAAAACATTTGTAGGAGAACACAAGATGATACAAGGTTCATTGCAATGACAATTTCAATCAGTTTTAGAATGTAAGATTTTTCTAAAAATTGTATTAAAAACAAAACTCATGCAGGCAAAGATGAGAAAGGACATGGCAAATGTTTATTAAAGACTACTAAACATTGGAGATAAATCTTAACAGCAGGGGTAGAAAGAATGGGTAATTGTAAGTATCTCAAGATATACTTAGATAAAAATAATTTAAGGTACAGAAATCTTTCTTTGGATGTTTAAAATTAGTTAGTAGAAGATGTTTCATTTCCAACATGGAAGCATTGAATTGCTGTAGCATAGAAGGAGGCAATTCAGCTCATCGTGGCTGCACTGGTTCTCTGTCCATGAGAAGGAAGCACTGTTTGATGTTATGTTAAGAAGTGAAGTGCAATGATTTCTTATTTACAATAAGCCTGGGTTAACTGAGGCAAACAGTCAAAGATAAGGATATTTAGAGTCATAGAGATGTACAGCATGGAAACAGACCCTTCGGTCCAACTTGTCCATGCCGACAAGATGTCCCAACCTAATCTAGTCCCACCTGCCAACACCCGGCCCACATCCCTCCAAATCCTTCCTATTCATATATCCATCCAGATGCCTTTTAAATGTTGTAATTGTACCAGCCTCCACCACTTCCTCTGGCAGCTCATTCCATATACACACCACCCTCTGCATTAAAAAGTTGCCTCTTAGGTCTCTTTTATATCTTTCCCCTCTCACCTTAAACCTATGCCCTCCAGTTCTGGACTCCCCCACCCCATGGAAATGACTTTGTCTATTTATCCTATCCATGCCCCTCACAATTCTATAAACCTCTATAAGGTCACTCCTCAGCCCCCGACCCTCCAGGGAAAATAGCCCCAGCCTATTCTGCCTCTCCCTATAGCTAAACCCTCCAACCCTAGCAACATCCTTGTAAATCTTTTCTGGACCCTTTTAAGTTTCACAACATCCTTCCTACATCTGGGAGATCAGAATTGCGCACAACATTCCAAAAATGGCCTAACTAATGTCCTGTACAGCTGCAACATGACCTCCTGACTCCTATTCTCTATGCACTGACCAGTAAAGGAAAGCATACCAAACACCTTCTTCACTATCCTATCTACATGCGATTCTACTTTCAAGGTACTATGTACCTGCTCTTTAAGGTCTCTTTATTCAGCAACACACCTAAGGACCATACCATTAAGTGTATAAGTCCTGTCCTGATTTGGCTTTCCAAAGTGCAGCACCTCACATTTATCTAAATTAAACTCCAATTGTCACTCCTCAGCCAATTGGTCTAACTGATGAAGATCCCACTGTACACTGAGGTAACCTTCTTCACTGACCACTACACTTCCTATTTTGGTATCATCTGCAAATGTACTAACCATTCCTTCTATATTCACATCCAAATCATTTATATGAATGATGAAAAGTAGTGGACCCAGCACCGATCCTTGTGGCATACCACTGGTCACAGGCCTCCAGTCTGAAAAGCAACCCTCCACCACCAGCTTCTGTCTCCTGCCTTTGAGCCAGTTTTGTATCCAAATGGCTAGTTTTAGATTAGATTAGATTAGATTACTTTACAGTGTGGAAACAGGCCCTTCGGCCCAACAAATCCACACCGACCCGCCGAAGCGTAACCCACCCATACCCCTACATTTACCCCTTACCTAACACTACGGGCAATTTAGCATGGCCAATTCACCTGACCTGCACATCTTTGGACTGTGGGAGGAAACCGGAGCACCCGGAGACACGGGGAGAACGTGCAAACTCCACACAGTCAGTCGCCTGAGGCGGGAATTGAACCCGGGTCTCTGGCGCTGCGAGGCAGCAGTGCTAACCACTGTGCCACCGTGCCGCCCACAAGTTCTCCCTGTATTCCATGTGATCTAACCTTGCGAACCACTCAACCATGAGGAACCAATGTGAACGCCTTTGGGGAAGTCCATACAGATCATGACCACCCCTCTGCTGTCATCAATCCTCTTTGTTACTTCTTCAGAAAACTCAATCAAGTTAGTAAGACATGGTTTCCCACACAAAAAGTCATGCTGACTATCCTTACTCAGTCCTTGCCTATCTAAATTTGTAAATGCTGTGCCTCAAGATTCTCTCCAACAACTTGCTCACCACCAATGTCAGGCTCACCATTCTGCAGTTCCCTGGTTCTCCTTACCACCTTTCTTAAATAGTGGCACTGCGTTCGCCAATCCCCAGTCTTCCAGCAGATCACCTGTGACTGCCGATGATCCATATATGTCAGCAAGGGGTCCAGCAATCACTTCCCTCGCTTCCCACAGAGTTCTAGGGTACATCTGATCAGGTCTTGGGGATTTATTCACCTTAATATGCTTTAAGACACCATCTCCTCAGTAATACGGCCATTTTTTAAGATGTCACCATCTATTTTCCCTACATTCTATATCTTCCATGTCCTTCTCCACAATAAACACTGATGCAAAATACTCATTTATTATCTCCCCCATCTCCTGCGGTTCCATACACATGCTGTCTTGCTGATCTCTGAAGGGCCCTATTCTCTCCCTAGTTACCCTTTTGTCCTTACAGTATTTACAAAATCCCTTTTGATTCTCCTTAACCCTATTTACCAAAGCAATCTCATGGCCCCTTTCTTCCCTTCTGATTTCCCTCTTAAATTTACTCCCACTGCCTTTACACTCTTCTACGGATTCACTCGATCTCTGCTGTATATACCTGACATATGCTACCTTCTTTTGATATAACTAAATTATTTAGAAAAACGAGTTTGATTCTGAAAAAAATTAACAGAACAAAATAAATAAAAGCATATTTTGACTTTCAGAATCAAGTCTGAAAAGGAGTTAGCAGTAGTTAGAACATAGAACATAGAAGAATACAGCGCAGTACACTCCCCAATCTCTTCCGCCTCCACACGCAACTTCCCCCTACTATCCTTGACTGGACCTATTCCTACCCTAGTCATTCTTTTATTCCTAGTTCTGGTAACAATATTTCCTAATACCCTTTAGATTACAAATTACTTGAGGAGACTGAAGCGTAGTCAATGCAACATCTTTGTTTAAGAGGTGGGAAGAATAAATAGTGTAAGTACAGGTCATTAATCTAATGTCAGCTACAGGCAAACCTTTATTCAGAAAATAATGAAAGGTATGGATTTGTTAATCATAATTATCATTTGCTATTTCAACAACTTTGATTTTTTTTAAGTTACAGCTTGTGAAGAAGTAATCTCTTATCAAATCAGCACTGAGTGTTTGTGTACTGATGACAGACAAAACAAATTTTGGACACACAACCTGTTCAAACCAACCTTGCAGAAATAATATGTGTGGTCTATCATGTTAATGCACCCAGAACCTTGGCCTCGAGTTCTGGATTACTAGTCCAGTGACATTACCACTACACTACTGCATTTCTTATCCTAACATTGCAAGATATGTTAGATATTTAGTACGTCTTTAAATCATTTAATCCATTCATTACTGTTTTGGTGTTTGGATTGCAGTTCAAAGTTGAAAAGGATTTGAAAATGTTGTTTTTCTTAAGTCTGACTAGAACAATGCAACTGGACCTTCCAATTATGCCCTAATTGCAGTTAATTTGCAACACTTGACAAAGTGTTATGCAATCAATCTTACTATTTGAAGGCAATGATCAATTACTTTATTCAAAAGGCAGGTTCATGTTTTTATCTAGGAGTACAAAGATGTGCAGGTGAGGTGGATTGGCCATGCTAAATTGCCCATAGTGTCCAGGCTAGATGGATTAGTCATGGGAAATGCAGGGTTACAGGGATAAGGTAGGGGAAAGGGTCTGGGTGGGGTGCTTTTCAGAGGGTGGACTGGATGTGCCAAATAGCCTGTTTCCACACTACAGGGATTCTAGGAAAGATAATTAACAGGGCATACTGCCTTTCATTATATAGTGAAGTGCACTGAATGGAATGCCCCGTAGTGCCGAAAGCCAGATGCCGATTACAGAAACACAAGATCTTGGGCTAAATTTTATGGCTGTGCAAAATTCTTGATACCTGGTCTGAATGCAGAGGGAACCATCCCCCACCCTGGATTTGGCTGGTGATGGGACTTACTCTGATGAGCTGCTAGTTGGTCATGGCTGAAGCTGAATTTACAGCTTCAGAGAAAGGTCTCAGTGGCCAGATGTCCTCAAAAAAAGTATTGGTACTATAGACAAGACCCAGCAATCAGGTGGTGGTGGTACTGAAAGGGGAGGGAAGTGTTGGGAATTGTTTGAAGATTGTCAATTTATCTGAGGTGCATTTGGCACGGGAATAACCATTGCCACCAGAGACTCATCTGTATCCAAAAAGGAGAGTTATCTCATGCCAGATTTCACAGGGTTTTATCCCAGCATAGCGGGAAGAAGTGGCTCACATCTCCGAGGGAACTAATTTGATATATTTCCTAACCACTTATAAAATGGTATGGCAACAGGGAAATATCAGGCAATCCTTGATGCCTTCCCATGTTATTTCACCAGTCTCCCCAGCATGTCACATTTGCTGGCCTTTATCTCTCTTTGTTTAGTTATGAATGTTACTGATGTGATGATTAAGCTAATAGGAGTTGAAAAGATACCATATCATCCAAATGAATTTTTAACCCAATTGCACTATGCAACCGATCAGGTTTCTCATCAGCAAACAAGAACTACTTTTGCACATCAATAAAAATACTGGGACTGGAGTTTATTTCAACTGTTCTGTAGTTCTGGTTCCCTAACAATGAATACAGAAGTTAACCTGTAAGTAATTTTCACTGTGTTTATGCTATTCACTTGCACTATGCAACTTTTGTTCAGCATTTATAGCAAGTCTAATGGTTTAAAAGATTTTACATCATTAAAAATGTGTCAGTGCTAGCAGTCATTGCTTTTGGGTTAAAAGGTTCTGAATTCAAGTCCCACTCTAGAAATTTTAATGCATAATCTAGCTGACAATTCTCACCAATATTGAGGAAGATGTTGTTTTTCAGAAAAAAGTTAAAAGGAAGCCCAGCCAGCCCCTTGGATGATAATAAAATAAATCAATAGCACTACTTAAAGAAAAGCAGAAGGACTACTGGTTTTTCTATGATATTTATCCATCAGTGAAACAGATTGATCGATTATTAATTCACTCCAGTCTGTAATAGATTGCCATGCAAACACTGGCTGCCATATTTCCTACATTATAATTACAGATACACTTCAGAGTTCCTTGATTGACTGTAAAGGGCTTTGAAACACTTCAAGATCGTCAAGATGTTATATAAATACAGAATCTTTGTTCTTTTTTACTGAGATAGTGCATTGGAATAGAAAGATTTGTAGTTTGCGGTGCATTACACTGGGATGTATATACTTAGTTTTGTGGGAGCAAGCCCACAGAGACTACAATTTACATTACAACTTTGCTTTTTGAAGAATACTTACGTTCAACGAGTTTACTGCATATTTCCTGTCTTTGCTCCTGTTTACGATTGTAACGAACAAATACACAAAGGGTTCTGGCTGAGGCTCTTTGGACTGGGAGGACATTCTAAATAATAATAATAAATCCCAACTTGAACTTTAGTGTTATCAGAATTAGAATTATCTTCAAAACAGTCATTTAACAATCTATTGACATCAAAGGCACATAGACACTCTTTAATAAAGTTTGCTACTGATGGGGAGAGCACACTCGCTTTTCACAGCAGTCAGCTGCTGTATTCTGAAATTTAAAAGTCCAGAATCGCAGACAACCACTTTGATGGCTGTTGTCAAATGGCAAGTACAAAAGGAAGGTGAGAGATTAGGGTGCCAGGAGGGTAGGGTTACAGATGAGTAAGGGGACAGAGTGCCAGGTTTTGGATGGGGGTTGAGAGAAGAATAGTGGACAGGAAACCATATGGGTAGGGGCAGGATGCCAAGTGAGTGGGGTATGGGTAGCCAAGTAAGTGATGCATTATTATGGGAGATCAGAGTAGGTGGGAGAAACAGGCCCATCAGGGGTCAGAGGAGGAGTGGACAAGGGCATATTCCACAGGGTAAAGGAAATTTGGGACCTGATGGGTGAACAGCAGGTGGTCAAGTGTAGTGAGAGTGAAAAAGGGTGAATTTAGGGTCTTGAGGGGGTGAATGGGAACAAGTGCAAAACAGGAACGGAGGATCAGATCCAGTAGCGGAAATGTTGGGTCAGGTAATGGGAAGTGGTGGAGGTATGTAAATGGTTGAGGGGTGTGTGTCATAAAGTCATAGAGATGTACAACTCAAAGTCAGTTTCATGGTAGACCAAGTATTTAATAGTCTAACTTTTCCTGACCAACTATTTACTTAGTTTCATTGGACTCTCTGAATTGTCAGATTTAAAAAGGATACTTCCGGAAGGATCCAGACATAGCAGAATTACCCAGATAATCTTCAATTTCCTGGGCAATTTCTGAGTCTGTTACAATGACAACGATGCAGGGACTCCATGTGTAACTCCCATCAATACTGAAATAACAACTAGTCTTTGGAAATTCCAAGCCAATAATTTCAGTGGTCACACCAATGACATGTTTTAAGAATGGTCTAATATCTTCATATATAAATGAAGCAAGCTAAAAATAGTAAATATAAATATCGCAGACATAAATAGAGAAGACAACAGGAATGCATGCTGTTTTTACACTCCAAATCATAGAATTGATGCCAGAGCCTAGACTTAGACAACAGAAAAAAATAGAAATAATTTGATACCTCATTTCAAATTAGATATGTGAAGTATATATTGGAGATTTAAATGATATTTGCAGGCAGGAATAATTAATCTACTTGTTAAAATAATTACAGACTCTATAAAGTAAAATGTGAATCTAATTTTCAGAATGGGATATAAAAGTTATGTTAGCTTTTTATACATTAAGTTGGAGGCTACATGTAAATTTGTAACAATATGTATCAGTAACATGATTTGACTGGATAATTTCAAAAACTGAATGCTTTGCTGATTTAAACAAGATAGAATGAATTGTACACTACTTAGGAATTATGCTTCATGTATAGTTACAAAACAAACTCAAGCAAATTGGAAGAATATTACTCTTCAAATAGGCATATTAATACATCTAGTTACTCAGCTTGCACATAATTTTAAAATGCTTAAAAATTAAACTAGAGATAGATCTTACATTTGTTGTCATTATTCTAAACATTATTGGTAAGAACTTGTAGTATATCTGATCGCTTGAAATGACTTGTGGCAGACAGGAAAACGTCAACAATAGCTTTTCATGTATTCTCCATTTTAAAGAAGTGGCAGCTCTCTGTTCAGCTATTGAAAGTGCTGGAATCAGGTCAGGAACATGTACCTGGTAACAGAATTTCCAATTAAAATAAGATGGATACAAACACTTGAAAAAGCCAAAACGTTAAATGTGTACATTTAAAATGTCATTAATTTGATACCGCTGGAAATGTGTTGCTGGAAAAGCGCAGCAGGTCAGGCAGCATCCAGGGAACAGGAGAATCGACGTTTCGGGCATAAGCCCTTCCTGAAGAAGGGCTTATTGCCCGAAACGTCGATTCTCCTGTTCCCTGGATGCTGCCTGACCTGCTGCGCTTTTCCAGCAACACATTTCCAGCTCTGATCTCCATTAATTTGATACCTTCTATCTTGCCTAAGCGATTAATTTATTACACATACAATGATGTAGTACTTAATTTAGAAGCAAGACTGCCATTATAGCCAAGATAAACTCTGCAAACATACTTCAAAAATGCAATAATTTACTTTGTTTATATAGTGTCATGCTAGAATAGTAGTGAAGACTGAATTGTCACATTTTTCTAGTTAGTTCTAAATGGAATAGATTCAGAACAGATTTAACAGTTCAAAATCTGATATCCATGAGGCACAATGCGACATCAACAACAGCAGAATTCTATTTGACTGCAATTTTTAAATTAAGAATCCAGGGGATCCCTCACTCTATCATTACCACAATGCCAGAGGATCAACACTTGCTCAGTGAGGAGAGCAAAACCATATGCCTAAAAATGAGGTGCTAAACTGGTAAACTGATAGGGCTACATGCATGCAACTCAGAAGTAGCATGCAAAAGCAGAGCAAACCAACCAAAAATTCATTAACCTGATTAACGTTTTGGAACCCTGCTACATCCAGCTGTGAATAATGGTGAACAATTAAACAACTAACAGAAAAGGCAGTTCCACAAATATCTCTATCCTCCTCAATGACAGGGGAGCCCGGCAGGTCAGTACAAAGGACAGCTGAAACATTTGCAACCATCTGCAGCCAGAGTTGTCAAATGGGTGATCGTTCTTATTCTCAGCCTGAGTTCCCCATCATCAGATTTGTCAATCTTTAGCAAATTCAATTTTCTTCCTTGAGACATCAAGAAATGATTGAAAGCACCAAAAACAGCAAAGCATAGGAAGCCTGACAATATTCCAGCAGGAGTACTGAAAACCTCTTGTCCAAAACCAGCAGCAACCGGAGACAAACTGTTCCTGTATAGCAACAACACTGGCAGCTACCTAGCATTGTGAGAATTGTCTAGACATTCCCATCCACAAAATGAAGGCAAATCCAACTATGACCAATTCACACCCCAACAATCTATTCCCAATTATTGGCAAATATTAGGCAACAGTGCTATCAAATGGCTCTTAAACAATTTGCTTATTGGTGCTCAGATTGGGTTCCTTCAGACAACTCAGCACTTGACCTCATCATAGCCTTGATCCTAACATAGACAATCTAGATTAATTCAAGAGTTGAGGTGAAAGTGACTGTCCTTGACAGCACTTGATTGAGTGTAGTGTCAAAGTCAAGCAAATGCCAAATGGGAATCTGGAAAAAGTTCTTCATTGATTGGAGGCATACCTACCACAAAAGAAAATGGTTGTAAATATTGGAAGTGAATCAATCCAGTTGTAGGACATGGCTGCAGGTGCTCCTCAGCATAATGTCCTAGGCTCTTCCCTCCATCCTTGAGTCAGATGTGGGGATGTTTATTAGGGATTGCAGTGTTCAGTACTCTGAATGACACTTCAGATATTGAAGCAGACAGTGTCCATCTGCAGCAAGGTTTGGACAACATTCACATTTTGATTTATGAGATGCAAGTAACATGCGAGAGACACAAGTATAATATCATCTCCAAGAAAACCTAACTATTTCTCCCCTGTTTCCCCCTCAATAGCGTTAGCATTGCTGAATCCATCCACATCATTCTGGAATTGATCATTAATCAGAAACTAACTGAACCATCAGTATAAATACTACAGCTACAAGAACATGTCAGAGGCTAGGAATTCTAACACACCTCCTGGCTCCAAAGTCTGTCCATAAGGCATAACTTATGTCTATGATGGAATATTTTCACTTGCATCATCCAGGATAAAGTTGCTTGCTTGATTGATACACAACTAGTGCACAATGGCAACCATGTGTCCTTTGTATAGGACATGCTGCAACAACTAACCAAGCCTCCTCAAAAGTGTTCTGAGGAAGGGTCATTTGACCTAAAACCTTAACTCTGATTTCTCTCCAAAGATGCTGCCAGCTGAGATCTTCCAGCAACTTCTGTTTTTGATTCTTCCTTCAAAAGCACTTTCCAAATTCACGACATTAAGCAGCATTCACAAGAACCCCCTCAAGTCACACATCACCCTGGCATGGAACTACATTGCTCTTATTTCACTGTTGCTTGGCACTCCCTCTCTTAACATAGTAGAATGTACCTACACCAGGTAGACTGTAGCAATTTAAGAAGAAAGCTCATCACCAACATCTAATGGATAATATCCACTGGCTGCATATGTAAATTAGATTATGTCAGAATTTTCTTTACATTATGGAAATGTTGCAACATTCTTATGAACTAACAATGTAATATTTTCAGTTTTACCCTGTTCGCTGCTTATTTACAGTAAATAGCAGTAGATAAGCAGTTTTTCTACATTACTAATCTGTGCAAAAAGAATAATATTGAAAAATCAAAATTTAGGTGCAAGAACAAACAAAATCATTTTTATGATTACACAAGTATTGTTTAGAAGCAAATTACTGTACTAAGTCACTGCACAGTAAATAATGTCCTAGACACATGAATTATTAACCTTGACAATCTTTGCATGTAATTGTAATATTGCTTTACAGGCAATAAGTGGATGATGACTCAGAATCACAGTATTAGGGCAGGAGGAGATCATTCGGCCCATCACATCTGCAACGGTTCTCCAAATGAGCATCAGTGACATTCTCTTGCCTTTTTTGCATGTCCTCGCATATTATTTCCATTTAAATGATGATCCAATGTCTCTTGAATGTACAACTGAATTGCCTTCTAACATACTTCCAAGGCAGTGCATTCAGAACAAATCATTGAGCACAAAAGGTTTTTGCCCACATCATATTTGCTTTTTTTTGCAAATGGCTTTAAATCTGTGACCTCTTGCTCTTGATTCTTTTCCAATGAGGAGCAAATTTGTGCTATGCTGTCCAGATTTTGAAAGCATTAAGCAGGTCCCCTCTTTGCCTCCTTCCTTCTAAGGGGAATGGTCCTAACCTTTCCAATATGTCCTCATAACTGAAATTTTGTATCCCTGGAAACATTCTTGCAAATCTCTTATGTACTCTCTCTCTAATGCTGTGGCACTCAAATGCACACAACTCTCCATCTAAGGTCTAACTAGTGCTGCGTACAAGTCCAGCACAATTTCTTTGCACTTATACTCTATGCTATTGTACTCTGATAAACCCCAGGATACACTTTATAAACTGCTCTCTGCACTTATCCTATCATCTTTATATATTCAGGTCCTCCTTCTTGCCTTTTAGAATCATTCCCCTTTTTATAAAATTGACATCCTATGTTATTCCTATCAAAATGCATCACCTTACAGTTCTCTGTATTGTATTTAGACCATATGACATAGGACCAGAGGTAGGCCATTCAGCCCAGTGAGTCTGCTTCACAATTCAATGGGATCATGGTTTATCTGAAAATCCTCAACTTCACTTTCCTGCCTTTTCTCCCATAATCCTGGATTCCCTTACAGATTAAAAATCTGAATATCTTAGTTTTAAGTAACTTAAAGACCCTATCTCCATAGCCCTCTGGGGTAAAGAATTCTCCAAATACACTATCCACAGAGAAGACGTTTCTTCTATTTTCTGTTTTCTGTTTTATATAGACCCTTACTCTGAAGTTATTGGACCCTATGGTGCTAGACTCTCTCACAAAGGAAAACAATCTTTCTGCATCTTACCCTGTCAAGTCCGACAAGAATCGTGTAAATTTCAATAAGGTCACCTCTCATTCTTTAAAACTTCAATGATTAAAGATCCATGCTACTCAACTCCACCCACAGGATAGATTCTATCAGCATAGTAAATCTACTCCAGACTGCCAATATATCGTTTCTTAAAGAAGGGAACCAAACTCGTTCACAGTATTGCAGCTATGGTTGAGCACTGCCTTCTATAATTTAAGGGAAACCTCCCCTCCTTCTGAAATCAAGGTTAATGTTCCATTTGTCTTCCCTATTGCCCTGTCTTGCAGGCAACACGGTGGCTCAGTGGTTAGCACTGCTGCCCCACAGCACTAGAGACCCTGGTTCAATTCCACCCTTGGGTGACTGTGTGGAGTTTGCATATTCTCCCTGTCCCTGATGGGTTTCCTCTGGGTGCTCCAGCTTCCAGAGGGGGTTATTGAGAGGGGGGTAGTTACTCCACAGCCACATGAAGAAGGTGGATGGGTTACCATCAGGGGTAGGAAAGGGAACCGGCAGGAGGCGCAGGGATCTCCTGTAGTGGTTTCCCTCAACAACAAGTATACCACTGTTGGGGGATGACTTATCAGGGGTAAGCAATGGGACACAGGTCTCTGGCGTAGAGTCCGTCCCTGTTGTTCAGAGGAGAAGGGGGAAGAGGAGCAGAACTTCATTCATTGGGAACTCCACAGTTAGGGGGACAGATAGGTGGTTTTCTGGGAAGGAGAGAGACTCACGATTGGTGTGTTGACTCCCAGGTGCCAGGGTTCATGATGTCTCTGATCGTACTTTTGGGATCCTTGACAGGGAGGGGAAGCAGCCCCAAGTCATGGTCCACATTGGCACCAACGACATAGGTAAGAAGCAAGGTGGGGATCTCAGGCAGAAATTCCAGGAGCTAGGGTGGAAGCTTAGAGCGAGAACAAACCGAGTTGTTATCTCTGGTTTGTTGCCTGTGCCACGTGCTAGTGAAGCGAGGATCAGGGAGAGTGTGGAGCTGAACATGTGGCTGCAGGGATGGTGCAGGAGGGAGGGTTTTGGATTCTTGGATATTTGGAGCTCTTTCTGGGGAAGGTGGGATCTCTAAAAACAGGATTGTTTTCACCTGAACCAAAAGGGTACCAATATCCTGGGGGGTAAATTTGCTAATGGGGGGGGGGGGGTTTAAACTCATGCTGCAGGGGGATGCGAGAATGCCCGGCGTTCAGGATGTTGGTTTGAAATGTGTGTACTTCAATGCCAGGAGAATCTGGAATAAGGTGGGTGAACTTGCAATTTCAATGTTGTGGCCATTTCAGAGACATGGCTAGGGGAGAGACAGGACTGGTTGTTGCAGATTCTATCATTCAAATAGTTTAGATGGGTCAGTTTTGTCAATGTGTGCAGGAGGGTTTTCTGACACAATATGTAGACAGGCCAACAAGGGCACTGCCATATTGGATTTGGTACGGGGGAATGAACCCGGCCAGGTGTTAGTTTTGGAGGTAGGTGAGGACTGTGGCGATAGTGACCACAATTTGGTTATGTTTACATCAGCAATGGGCAGGGATAGGTATATACCACAGAGAAAGAGGTATAACTGGGGGAAAGGCAATTATGATGCAATTAGGCAAGATTTAGGTTGCATAGGATGGGGAAGGAAACTGCAGGGGATGGATGCACTTGAAATGTAGAGCTTATTGAAATATCAGCTACTGCAGGTCCTGGATAAAAATATACCTATCAGGCAGAGAGGTAGTTATTGAGAGAGGGAGCCATGGTTTACTAAAGAAGTTCAAGCTCTTGTCAAGAGTAAGACAAAGGATTATGCGAGGATGAGGTGTGAAGGCTCAGTTAGAGGGCTTTGGAGTTATAAGTTAGCCAGAAAAGATCTAAACAGAGGGCTAAGAAGAGCCAAGCGAGGACATGAGAAGTTGTTGGTGGATAGGATCAAGGGAAATCCTAAGGCCTTCTATAGGTATATCAGGAATAAAAGAATGACTAGAGTAAGATTAGGGCCAATCAAGGACAGTAGTGGGAAATTGTGTGTGGAATCTGAGGACATAGGGGAAGCGCTTAATGAATATTTTTCATCAGTATTCACACTGGAAGAGGGCAATGTTAGTGAGAATACGGAGATACAGGCTACTAGATTAGATGGGATTGCGGTTGACAATTTTGGAAGATCTGAAAATAGATAAGACCCCTGAGCCAGATGGGATTTATCCTTGGATTCTCTGGGAATCCAGGAAAGAGATCACAGAACATTTGGTTTTGATCTTTATGTCATCATTGTCAACAGGAGTAGTGCCAGAAGACTGGAGGATAACAAATGTTGTTCCCTTATTTAAGAAGGCAAGTTAGGTCAACCTTGGTAATTATAGGCCAGTGAGCCTTTCTTCGGTTGTGGGTAAGGTGTTGGAAAAGGTTATAAGAGATAGGATTTATAATCATTTGGAAAGGAATAATTTGGTTAGGGATAGTCAACTTTGTTTTGTGAAGGATGGGTCGTGCCTCACAAACCTTATTGAGTTCTTCGAGATGGCGACAAAACAGGTGGATGAAGATAAAGCTGTTGATGTGCTGTATATGGAATTCAATAAGGTATTTGATAAGGTTCCATATGGTCGGCTATTGCACAAAATACGGAGTTTCAGGATTGAAAGTGATAAAGCAGTTTGAATCAGAAATTGGCTAGGTGGTGGTTGATGGAAAATGTTCATCCTGGAGCTCAGTTACCAGTGTGCCATAAGGATCTGTTTTGGGATCACTGCTGTTTGTCATTTTTATAAATGATCTGGATGTGGGCGTAGAAGGATGGGTTAGTAAATCTGTGGATGACACTATGGTAGGCAGAGTTGTGGATAGTGCTGAAGCATGTTGTCGGTTACAGAGGAACATAGATAAGATGCAGAGCTGGGCTGAGTAGTTGCAAATAGTGTTTAACGTGGAAAAGTGTGAGGTAGTTCACTTCAGAAGAAGTAACAGGAATGCAGAGCACTGGGCTAATGGTAAAATTCTTGGCAGTGTAGATGAACAAAGAGACCTCAGTGTCCAGGTACATAAATCCCTGCAAGTTGCCACCCAGGTTGATAGGGTTGTTCAGAAGGCATATGGTGTGTTGGCGTTTATTGGTAGGGGGATTGTGTTTCAGAGCCACGAGGTCATGCTTCAGCTGTACCAGACACTGGTAAGGCCATAAATGGTGTATTGCATACAGTTCTGGTCACTGCTTTATAGGAAGGATGTGGAAGCTTTGGAAAGGGTTCAGAGGAGGAGATTTGGCTGGTATGGAAGGCAGGTCTTACGAGGAAAGGCTGAGGGAACCGAGGCTGTTTTTATTGGAGAAAAGAAGGTTGAGAGGTGACTTAATCAAAATGTATAAGATAATCAGAGGGTTAGATAGGGTGAACAGTCAGAGCCTTTTTCCTCGGATGATGATGGCTAACATGAAGGGACATAGCATTAAATTGAGAGGTAATAGATTTAGGACAGACATCAGGGATAGTTTCTTTACTCAGACAGTATTGGGGGCGTGGAACAGCCTGCCTGCTACAGTAGTAGACTCGTTGCCGTTAAGAGCATTTAACTGGGCATTGGACATACATATGAATAATAATGGAACGGTGTAGGTTAGAGAGCATCAGATTAATTTCACAGGTTGGCGCAACATCGAGGGCCAAAGGGCCTGTACTGCGCTATAACGTTCTATGTTCTAAGTTCCTTCAATAACACAAAGATGTGCAGGTCATGTGGACTGAACTTGCTAAATTGTCCATAGTGTCCAAGGATAAGCAGGCGAGATGAGTTAGCCATTGGAAATGGAGGGTTACATGGATAGGGTGGGGAGGGTGGGTCTGGTTGGGATGCTCTTTGGAGGATTGGTGTGGATTTGATGGGATGGAATGGCTAGAGTCCACATGTCGAGATTCTATTACCTGCTCAGCTTCAGTGAAGGCTGTGTGTGATTTATGCACAAGGACTCCTAGTTTCCAGCAATCATTTGTCATAGAAACATTCAGCTCCACTATTGTTCCCACCAAAGTGCACAAGCTCACACTTTCCCAAATTATTTTCCATCTTTCAAACTTCTGTCCAGTCCCTTAGCCTATCCATTTCCCTCTGAAGAGTTTTGGTGTCGTTCACACCACTTGCTGTCCCACATATCATCTGCAAACTCGATGATAGTTCATTCATTTTCTTCCTAACTTTTGAGAATTAAAGTCAGATTCAGAGAATAACCTTTCAATCAGTTAAAATAGAACTTTTAAAGGAAGTATCTGCCAGATGTCGCAGTTAGAATTTAAATACCTGAATTCCTTTGTTTGAATTAATTTTTGATCCCTGTATCTAAGTAGTGGCTCTAGGCATATCCATATAAGAAAGATTGTTGCTTTGCACAAAGCACAATTAGTGTGCAGATAAATTCAGCACAGTGAGACGAAAGTCGAGTGAGTATACTGCTGGAAATTCAACTAGGAAAATTTCATCGGCCATCTGTATGCCCACTCTGCCCAAAGTTTCAATGATCTTTTGCAGTTCTACACTGACCTCTGAAGGTTACAACCTTTCTAAGTATCATTTCATCTGCAAACTTTGAAATTGTTCTTTATACACTATGATCTAGACCACTAATATACATTGCCCATAGTGGGCGGCATGATGGCTCAGTGGTTCGCATTACTGGCTCACAGCGCCAGGGACCCGGGTTCGATTCCAGCCTCAGGTGACTGTCTGTGTGGAGTTTGCACATTCTTCCAGTGTCTGCATAGGTTTCCCAGAGTGCTCTAGTTTCTTCCCATAATCCGAAGATGTGCAGGTCAGGTGGATTGGCCAGGCTAATTTTTCCATAGTGTTAGGAGCATTAGTCAGAGGGAGATGAGTCTGGGTGGGTTGCTCTTTGGTGGGTTGGTGTGGATTTGTTGGGCTGAAGGGCTTGTTCCCACACTGTAGGGAATCTAATCTAATCTAAATTAGTTTAAACATCATTTCTCCTTTTGAAATCCATGCTGGTCTTTCTAATCAACCCAATGTTTCCATATGACCACAGAGGAACCTCGATTATCCAGTATTCGATTATCCAAATTTTGGATATTCCGAACAAGATCGCAAGGTCCCGATGCTTGGCTAAACTGTGTTATCCAGCATTTGATTATCCGAATATTCAATTATCCGAACAAAATACTCCCTACCCAAGTCATTCGGATAATCAAGGTTCCTCTGCACTAACTTTATTTAATTGTTTCAAGAATCTTCTCCACCACTGAAGTTAAAGTGACCAGTTTTTTTATTATTGGGCTTTTTCCTGCAATTTTCTTTCCTTTTACATGTATTTTTATTGAAAAGTAGATTTTTAAAATATTACAACAAATATAATACAATTCAAAACAATACAAAAAAAACAAAAAAATTTTAAAAACCCAAACCACCCTCACGTACAAATATATATAAAAAATATAAGAAAAACTCCAACTAACTACTTAACTAAATAAATAATACCTAACAACAAACTAATAAATAATAATAACGTGCAGCAAAACAAAACACTAACTCTCGAATATCAAGAGCATTAATTTTCACATATTCATCCGTTCGCAGTTCACCCTCTCTGGATATTGGACTTGTAAAGCGCAATCGTTGTGGCAGACAAATCTGTGTCCAGGTATTCCAAAAAGGGCTGCCATGTCTTATAGAAATTCTCAGTTTTGTGGTGTACCATACTTTTAAGAAAATCCAACGGGATATGTTCCATAACAATCTTACGCAAACCCGACAGGCCCCGGGGGGGGTTTTTGGACACTCAACCTAACGAGATATTCTTTCTTGCATAGAAAGTGAGGATGTTGAAAAGGTTTTTCTACAGGAAATACACTGGGCAGGCCAAGAAGAGAAGAGAAGAGATCGGGTTCTTCTCCACCCTTACACTTCAAATCCCCTCCATTGCACCTGCCACAGCACTCCCATATGTTTGAAACCTGCCATAGGACCAGAAACAATGGGTAAGAGTGTCCGTACTAACTTTGCACTTGGGCATGTTGAAGATTCTCATGGTTTAAATTTTGACAAACGATCTGGAGCCAAGCGGACTCTGTGGAGAATCTTCAACTGTAAAGCAAGTGTCCTATTGTAAAGTGATATCTTTCTTACATTTTCCCATATATCTTCCCATGCCTCTGAGGAGACCTCAACGTCTCGTTCTCTCTCCCAAACCCTGCAAAGCTGATCAAACTCATCTGAGGGCCTGCACCCTCCCCCACCCCCCAAGTTGATGATATAGAGTGCTGACAGAAAGTGTACTCTTAGCACTTATGTCACCTTCTTCTCTATGTCAGATTTGTAGGGATCAGTCTGGAGTGTAATGTTTTTTTGAATAAAATCCCTAACTTGAAAAAATCGAAAGAGGTCCCTCCAAGATAGCTTGTATTTCCATGCCAACTGATCAAAAGACATCATTGTATCTCCCTCAAATAATCCTGAATCCATCATCCTTGGTTGAAAGCCTGGCATACCCACTATAGATGTAAGAAAAGATGTTTTGCCAATATTGCCTTCCATCTGCCAAATTGCCCTCCATGCTTTAACAGTATTGATAACTATTTGGTTATGGCAATATTCATTAACTGTCTTAATTTTGTCCAAAAACAGCAAGCTCGTAAGGGGGCACTTTGCCTGAGAGGTTTCAATACCTAAACATATTCAAAGAGGGTCCCCACAAGCCCAACCACTCATGTAAAATAAAAGCAAGCTTAGTTGATAGTTTTAATGTCTGGGAGATCCACTCCCCCATTCTGTCAGACAACTGCAGTTTAGCTAATTTAATAAGGGGCTGCTTACAATGCCAAATAAAAGAGCCGAACCAGCTGTTCAGTCTCCTGAACATTTGCTTATTGAAACTGGTAGGAGCATTCATATCGGTCATAACAAACGGACGGGGGAGAATATTCATCTTAATAAGAGCTATCCGACCTAACCATGAGACCGGAAGCGCCTCCCATTTTTGAAGGTCTTGTTTGATTTTGTTGACTAATTGAACAAAATTAGCTTTAAACAACCGATCAAAAACTGGAGTAATGAATATGCCCAAATACATAAAACCCCCACGTGACCACTTAAATGGGAATTGAGATTTGCTCTCAGGACCTAACACCTTCCTAAGACCACCCATAGGCTTGGCCTCTGATTTTACAAAATTAATCTTGCACCCTGAAAAGGTGCCAAACGAGCTGATGCATTGTATCAGGAGAGGTCTTGAAACTGCTGGATTTGACAAAAAAATGACGACATTGTCGACGTACAACAAAATCTTATGTAATTTTGACCCCACCTCTGGAGCCGATATATTGGGATCCCTGCGAATGGCCTTTGCCAACAGCTCAATCACCAACGTAAAAAGCAATGGTGAAAGGGACAGCCCCCATAAAAATGTTAAAATTGCTTGATCGCGCCCCATTGGTGATAACCACAGTGAGATGGTCACTGTAGAGAACCTTGATCCATCTTGTGAAGGCTTTGCCCAAGCCAAACTGCTCTAGACTATAAAAAAGGTACAGCCACTCAACTTGGTCAAATGCCTTCTCTGCATCTAAAGAAATCACCAATCCCTGTACTGACTGTTTTTGACATGCTTGAATTACATTAAGCAGCTTCCCAACATTATTGGAGGATCTGCAGCTCTTTATGAAGCCTGTCTGGTCCTCTTTAACAATAGATGGTAACACAGTTTCCAGCCTTAACACAAGACTCTTAGGCAGGATTTTAAAGTCAACACTTAAGAGTGAAATGGGCACGTAAGAAACACAGTCCTCCAGGACCTTCCTTTTTTTAAGAACGAGCGAAATATTGGCAGAGGTAGACTGCATGAATCATTAAACATGTTGAGCATCAGGCTAACAATATGCTTATAAATTCCTTATAGAATTCACTAGGGAGTCCATCAGGACCAGGTGCCTTTCCACCCTGAAGCTGCTTCACAGCCTCCTGCATCTCATGCTCTGATAAGAGGCATTCAAAAAAGACTCTTGTTCGGGGATTACACCCGAAAGCTCCAGATCCCTGATAAAGGGTTTCATCTTGGCCCGTCCCTCCTCACAACCCTCAGATTGGTATAATGCAGAATAAAATCTCTGAAATGCTGCATTAATCTTTTTAGAATCACATGTCAGGTTCCCAACACCTTCCCTACTCGACATAATGGCTTGAGGGGCACTCTTTTTCCTGGTGAGATATGCTAGGTACTTGCCTGGTTTGTCACCATGCTCATACAACATTTGTTTTGCGAAAGTAAGCTCCTTCTTTGCTGTCTGCGTGAGCACGGAATTCAATGCAAACCACAGTGCCATAATCCTCTGTAGCTTGGCCAACACGGGCTTGTCAAAGTAAGCCTTCTCGGCTGCCTTCAACCGTGCTTCGAGGAGATGTTGCTGCTCACCCCTCTGCTGCTTCCTACTGGTGGAGTAGGAAATAACTAACCCCATAGCATAGGCTTTGGCAGTTTTCCAAAGGAAATACTGGCTACTAGCAAAGCCTGAATTAATGTCTAGGAAAGCCCAAATTCCTTAAAGAAGTACTCCACAAACTTATTATCCTTAAGGGTAAAGGGATCCATTCATCAGTGCTTAGGGTCCACTATAGCATCCCTAATCTTAACCAACGGATACAGTGGAGCATGATGGGAAATGGTAATATTACCAATCGTACAAGGTACCACCAAGTCCAGGGTTGCCACGGGGGTCAGAAAAAATAAAATCAATCCTAGTGTGACATCTGCGTGAATTGAAAAAAAAACAAAATCCATGCCTGCAAGGTGCAGATGCCTCCAGACCTCCTCATCCCTAACTCCATACACAGATCCACTAATTGTTTAGTTTGTACAGAGAATATCGGGGGGTTTTGGGGAACCTGTCTACTGTGGGGTCCGTAAGACAATTAAAATCTCCCCCTATGATGATACGCCGAGATTCGAGACTGATCAATTTAGAGAACGTATCTACCAGAAACTTGGGGGGATGGGCCGGAGGGCAGTAAACATTTCAAACATGACATTCTTCCCCGATTATCAGGGCTTTGAGGATTGCAAACTCTCTGTGTGTGACTTTAACAAATGGGAGATTCCTCCTAACCAACGTAGCCACTCCTCTACTTCTGGTAATAAAAGATGAAAAGTAAACCCGATCAAAGCCATTCTGCTGTAGTTTCAAATGCTCCTTTATCATTCAAGTGTGTCTCCTGTAATAAAGAAATATCCACCTTTTCCTTTCTAAGACTCGAGAGTACCTTCTTCCCTTTAATTGGTGAGTGACTTCCCTTGATGTTCCAGGTACACCATTTAATCAAATCATTAGCCATACCTTCTACATTAACATTTAGATTCCAGAGAGTTGGAACTCAAATTATAAATCGTCAAGCACAGTGTCACAATGTCTATCAAACATAAAAACTACATAAACTAAAACCATTGCAGTTAACAAACCTACAAAGCTATAAAAGATTATATATAACAAAAACCAAAAAACAAACCAAATGTAAAGCGTCAATGGCACTGAATAGGGGAAGTCACCCCCTGCTCAAAGGGGGCATCTACATATCCCAAACCCAACTTCCCATCCCGCTGTCAATATAGCAGCAAGGGCATTTAAATACCTGAACCAGGCATAAATTGCCTTTGAGTAGGCATCTAACCATCCCAACCATTTTCTCTCCAAGCTAGAGCTGCACCACAAACATAAGCAGCAAAGAAAGAAAATACACCATGGAATAACAATGTGAACAAAGACATTTTGAAAGAAAAGTTAGTATCCCACCCATGCTTTGGTATAACTTAACTTAGAAATTGAAAGTAAAGATCCCAGCCACCTCTGAGCACAGTTTAGACCAAGTTATTACCAATAAAAAAAAGAAAGCCACAACCGGACTTCTTTTTTTTAAAGAAACATAGAGACGTACCTAAACAACACTACTATTTGTACAGATTAAATTAATTTGTCCACAAAGTCTCTTGCCTCCTCCAGCCAGATACCTCAGAGTATTGGTTCCTGAGTTCCCTCAGTCTTTTCTTGATGCCATCATAGAATTTTCTTTTCCAGATCATCGCTGCTGAGAAGTCCTGGAAGAACATGATCTTAGAGCCCTTGTAAAGTAGGGCCTTCAGATCCTTTCCCTGAATTCTGGAAGCTTCCACGATTCCCTCCTTATCTCTGTAGTGATGAAACTGCACCAAGATAGGACAAGGACATTGGTCCAGACCTGACCTCCACATTGTGACCCGGTGAGCTCTCTCAATCTTCAAGCTTCCCATTCTAGCTGCCAAGTTAAGAAATTTCGGCAACCAGTCCGCAATAAATTCCACTGGTCACGCACCTTCCTTACCCTCCGGCAGACCAACGGTTCAAATATTTTTCTCCTGCCCCTGTTCTTGAGGTCATCAACTTGGTCAAGCAAAGTATGGACCTGCGTCTTCAGGACCTGAAACCTATACTTGGACGACTCGGAATCAGCATTCTACCTCACTGGACTTGTTCTCAAGGCCTCCCAGCTGCTGTTCATGCTTCTGCAGCATGATAGAGATCAGGGGCAGCTTCTCCTCTATCTGCTTACCCAGCATCTTGCAAGATTTCACAAACTCCGTTACTAGGACCTGGTAGGAAATTGAGCCCGAGAATCCTGCAGGCTGGGCTCCCTTCTTCGGCATCCCTGGATGGTGAAAACCAAGGTAAGTTATTCATTAACAGTTTCCTGGGACTCCACAACCTTTCCAGAGTCCCAGGGTATCGTGGTGATCCAGGTAGGGTGGCTTAGGACGCCGTCCCACTAGCGATGTGGTGCAGAGCTCTGCAACATGATCTTTCTTGATCGCTGTGATCTTCGATTTCCCCGTAATTTTGTTTTTAAGTAGGGAATAATGCTAACAATTCTTCAGTTTTCTGGCACCTCACACAAATCTATAGAACACTGAATGATTATGGCTAGTGCCCCTACAATTTCTAATCACACTTCCTTCAATATCCTCAGATGCATCTCATGTGGGCGGCACGGTGGCACAGTGGTTAGCACTGCTGCCTCACAGCGCCAGAGACCTGGGTTCAATTCCTGATTCAGGCGACTGACTGTGTGGAGTTTGCACATTCTCCCCGTGTCTGGGTGGGTTTCCTCCGGGTGCTCCGGTTTCCTCCCACAGTCCAAAGATGTGCAGGTCAGGTGAATTGGCCATGCTAAAGTGTTAGGTAAAAGGGGTAAATGTAGGGGAATGGGTGGGTTGCGCTTCGGCGGGTCGGTGTGGACTTGTTGGGCCGAAGGGCCTGTTTCCACACTGTAAGTAATCCAATCTAATCTAATCTAATCTAATCTAATCTAGTTCCAGTGCCTTGCCACATATCAATAGTTTATCTAACACTTCTTTCTTGTCAATTTTGACCCCTTATAGGTAACAGAATTTCCTACTCTGTCACCATGTCCTGGGTAGCATCCATGTCTTTGGTAAAGACAGATTCAAACTATTCATAAGCTTTTTCACCTCCCCTCAGTATTTCTTGGTTCCTCTCAAATGTATTGTTGATTTTTGCATTACTCGCAGTAGGAAGAGATATCTTAGTGACAAAGGATTTTAATTACTGCAAGTTCTAAAATATCAGCATATTTGATATCTTACCTTAGTCTCTGATCCTGGATGGTCTCCTCCTGTAATGACGCATCTTAGAATTTCTGGAAGGTGGTCTAGAAGTGCATCCAATACCTAGATATGCAAAACAATGAACCATGCTGTTACAAAATATAACAACATTGAGTAAATTAAGGCAAAATTGTGAAAGGGATTATTCTACACATATGATGTTCAGTGTAGAAATATAATTTGGTATTAGCACAGGTTATCCATTTTTAAAAATAGAGGTCATCATTGCTCAAAACAAGATTAAGTTGCATCGACCATAATGATGTAAATTATTTAATATTGTCAGTAACGCAATTTATAAAAAAAATTCAACTTGAGACATCAAATCTTCTCTTTTCTATGGTCTTCCCAGCATTTAGCTGGAAGATATGCCTGCTCATCCAGTTCTGGACATTGGACAAGCTGTTTGATAATTATAAGACATAGATCAGTTTTTCATTATACAGTATATTCTTATGTACTGAATACTATTTACTAATAGCTAGTTAAATTATCTGGAGTGTCTCTAAATAAGTTAAACAAATTGTTTTGGCAGTTGTCAACGTTAAATAGTAGAAGAAGGTAGTGAATTTATAAAAGAAGTGAAGACTTCAGTGTCTGGTACTCTTGAGGAAGATATGTAACATGAACTTAAAGTTAAGCCTTTAAGAGATTTCTCTAAGCTACATCACCACTAGACTTCACTGTTTGCATTATTATTGCTTTTATATAAATATATATTATAAATATTATATAAATATTATTTGTTATTAACTCCCAAAGTCTTTTATAACTGATACGTTATGCATCTACTGATCAGACAGGAAAAGGTTTCATTCAAAAACTTTGATGACCTACAGAAAATCTTTAAAACAAACAAAGACTTTGGACACTCTTCATCTCTCAGAACAGCAGGACAAAGTTTGTTTGAATAATCTGGCTGACAAGAAGAAATTAAAGCTGGATTCTTGACAGATAGGAAGAGTGTAAAGCTAATTTCAGTTCTTTTAGTTAAATACTTTACCTTGCCAGAGCCTTTGGGCATAATCAAATGCATAACATAACTGTAGCATTAACCTTAGATTTTAAAAAATCAAGAAGGTTACTTGGAACATTAAGTTGACCCTACAAGAATGCAATGTCCTTGAACCATCTTTAATAATTAATTTTAAAGGTATCTGGACAAGTGTGCTTTCAATAGAATGTCATCAATAACTCTGATGTTTTATTTTTCATACAAGTCAATATACTCTCACAAGATAATCATCACAATCTAATCACTAGGGTGGTCTACCATGTAATAGTTACTGTGATTTAAAATAATCCTTTCAACAGTCTTTCTTAATGCAAGAAGAAAGTTTCTAATTAGGATAGTCTTGTCTAGATTCATTTTATATGGAATTCTCAAGATATATATAGTTCAAACTACATTTTGGTAAGAAAGAAATTGCTGTGAGAATTTTCAGGACCACAACATAGCAAATCACAATACAATTTAGGAATAGCTGATGGGAATATCCAGAATTTTAGGTCTTTTCATTATTTTGAAAAATGCTTTGGTTGAGGCTTGGTTTATCATGTTCCTAGTAAAATCTGAAGTGATGCAGTAATAGTCACCTAGTAATGAAAACCAAGACTGAAATGGAGAGATACAGTTATTCTGTATGACAATGTAAATTATCTTCAGTAAAAGAGAAAATCAATGATTAAGACTTTCTTCTTAAAATGAACATTTCAAGCTTATTACGTTGATGCTTTTTGAATTATCAGTCAGATTATATTTCAAGCCATGCTGAAGCATCCTGCATTGTAGAAAGAGGTAGACAAACAGGCTGATTAAAGATATGATCATTTTCTGTGCAACTTGTGATTTCAGATAGGCAATTTTTGTAATGGAGAAAATCAATCTCTTCAGAGATCACTTTTGATATCTGAACATTGACGATGAAGCACCATTCTAACCCTCGCAATACAACCCACTGTTCAATATTCTAGTCAAGATCCTTATTTAACATGCATATTTACCCAGATATAAGCCCATTTATAAAAAGGTTCCACATCTATTTGTATTTCTTCCTTGTCCATTTCAACCCTTCCCACATTTATTTCTTCTTTAGCAATACATGACTCTGACTCCATTCTTAATTGTTTTTTCATAGCTCCTTTGCAGCCAGGTTTCTGTTAAGGCTGACAAACTTCAATCTTCCTGTCAAATAGTTGTTTGCAGTTCACTTAGTTTGTTTGCACAATGCACCCACTTTAATCCATTTGCTTGCTTTTTAAAAAAAAAACAGCCATACACCTTCCATTTCTCCACCGTTGCTACTGATTATGCCTTTATATAGTGCACAACATTTTTATGCTAGTAATCCAACAGTGAGCTGATTTCCAGTCAATGTGGTGCACCCCAGAGACTCTCTTCGACCTTCTTTATATCCTTTTATCAGTTGCAGGTGCTGATCCAGACCATTGATCAACTGATACATCAAAATATCATGCTCAATTCTCCATAATTTCCTGTGATTGAAAGTTGACTTGTGCTGAAGTGACCTATAAACTAGCATGGAGAGGAAAACAGAAATTGGACTGGGATATTATTACCACCTTTCAGTAATAAGTCTGTTTTGTCTGCACTCCTATAATGTAACAATAACTCCATTTCTAAAGTTCTTTATTTGTGTTATACTTTTGAAACAACCAAAAGTGAGAAAGGTGCTCCAAAATGCAAGTCTTTTTATTTTCAATTTATACAACACAATTTAGAAAAATAAACATTTGTGAATGTTGTGAAAGAAAAGTCAAAGAACTGAACACAAATTTTAATGCATGAGTTGGCAAATGCCAATGAATTTCTTGTTATACAAATGGGTTTTTCAATCAAGAGAGGCCACAAATGAAATATGGGATGTGTAGTAATTCTGGAAGAAAAGTGTAGATTAGAAATGGAAAGAAAACCTGAATTTCAAAACCAAAAAAAAAATTTGCAAAGCGGTTAAGAAACAATTCTTTATTAAATTGACAACATGCTATTTCCCTTACCTCTAATGATTCATCTTGCAAAAGCGCAATCAATTCTTTGTGAACTGTGTGAACACTGGAGCCTAGCAGCTTAATGACCTACAAGTACAAGTTTGCAAAACATTACACATTGACCCAGTTGAAGCATATTTCAATCTCATAACAAATTAACCAATTTAAAGAATTTATAGAAAGTTAAACAGCACAAATTTTTTAACAGAAAATGCAAACATTTTTAAAATCACCGGAACCACTGTTATGGACCAGACTAAACCCCCTCAAAATATATTAAGATAGCCGAGACCCAACGTTTTCTTATTTTAAAGGTGTGTAAGGCATTGTGTTCCAGATACAATTTGATTGGTCAAATTACTCTAAACAAAACACATTTCTGCTCTACATTTAAAAAAACAGTCAAAATAAAAGAATTAACTGTAACTCTATCAAAATGCTTAACAAAATAATGTGTGTATTTGCTACTAATTAACTGTTCTGTATAGTAACATCCCAGAAGCACACCCTTGGCAGAAGCAAATTCAAAACAGCAGATTGTCTCATATGCAATCCTAGCAGCAGGATTCCACATCCAGCTTCAGGACCCCAGCAACTGCTACTGAAAGCTAAACTAAAAATCTGGGTTCTGTAGGAGCTTGACCCCACCCATTCAGGCTGCTTTTATTGTTCCAACTTTAAAAAAAAGTCTCACAAGCTGTTAACTTTATTATCTTTGAGCTCAACACCTCTATCTCAACTTTCCTTCACAAAATAAACCAGAACAATATACACCTCTTAAAGCCATAGTATCATCACAACCATCTATTGAACGTTAGTAACTTACAAAAAATTACTTATTAAACCTTGTCCACCTATCTCTAAATTTCAATCCTCTATCCCTCTATTCCCAAAATCTGGCCAATGGGCATCTTTTCCCTCTGAGCATTCAATCATTCGGATCTTGAGCTCTGGTATTTCCTCAAATACGTCTCCAAGTTCCTACCTCCAAATGTGCAGGCAAACACAACATACAAACTTCCAGTAGGAATCATAGATAAGATTATCACAGGTATGAACTGGATACATTGGGGTTCAAATCTTGCACATTTCTGGGGCTGAAAATTAGTGCTGTCAAAGAGCCATCAGAAGCAAATTTGAGAGTCTGATAACATCTAAATGTGACAGAAATATCTTAAAATGTTTAGCCAAATATTTTATAGCCATTATTTTCATTTCTCTATAACACAAATAAAGAAAACTAACATATGATGACCTTATGGCTATAGTGAATATAGAATCTACTTATTCATTTATATAGGATGTGGGCATCGCTAACTAGGCCAGTATTTATCGCCTATCCTCTTTGCCCATGAGAAAGTGATGGTGAGCCATCTTCGTGGACTCGTACAGTCCTGTCTTAAAGATATTCACATAAGAGAGTTCTGTGATTTTGACCTAACGACAGTGAATGACATTTTAAAGTTAGAATAGTGTGTGAAATTGAGAACTTGAAGTTCCCATGTGTTTGTTATCTTTACTTTTCTATATGGTGGAGATTATAGGCTTGGAATATGCTGCCAAAGTAACCTTGGTGACTTGCTGAAGTGCATTTTGTACACTGTTAACCTCTCTCTCCATTAGCACGGTCTTATGCTGGCTCAGAGCTGCTCTTCCACTAGTTCCACTTAATCCTCCAGCTTATTCAACATACTAAACAGAAACATTTTCTTTTCCTTTCAGGCATTAAAGAACATGAGATGCAATTCCTCAAAATACCCACACCTCTCTGGAGCCGTCCTCCCCTCCCCTTCCCTCTGACTCCATCCCCTTTCCTGACTCCACATCCGGTTGAGTATTTACTATTTCTTCTGATGCTGAAGATTTTGCACTCAGCAAATATCTCAGTTTGATGCCTCTGCATCCCCACCTCAATGAATTTCAGACACGACATGATGTTAAATTCTTCTTCTGTCACCTTCGCCTCTGTGCTCACTTCTTTGTGCAAGAGTCCTGTCCCCATCCCACAGAGACCTTCATCCACCTTCAACACTCTCCCTCCAGTCATTTATCTGCATTCAACCTTTTAATCGAGAACTGTCAACGTGACAATGGTTGCTTTAATTTCTCTGCCATCCCTTACCCATTCAATCTATCCCCCTCTGAACTGACTGCATTCCATGCTCTCAGATCAAACCCTGATTTTGTAAACAAGTCAGCAAGAGTTGTGATGTAGTTGTCTGATGTACTGACATTGCAGAGGTTAAGCGCCAACTCTCAGACACCTCCTGTATCCCCCAGATTATGACACCACCATCAAATCTCAGGCCATTGTGTCCACAAGTGACTAATCTCATTTTCCCCCACAGCCTCCAAGCTCAGATTCACCCAATCTTATACAGTCTGCATTTCCCTCCTTCCCAAAGTCCACAAACAGGACTGCCTGGGCAGATCCATTGTTTTTGCTTGCATTTGCCTCACAGAATGCATCTCTTCCCACCTTGACTCGACTTATTTTCTCCTCTTGTCCAGTCCCTTCTCACTTACATTGAAATTCATCTAATGTTTTGTCAGTTTCATGAATTTCTAGTTTGTGGGGTCCAGCTGCCTCCTCCTTCACCATGGATGTGCAACCCCTTAACATGTCCATTCCCATCAGGATGGTCTCAGGGCTCTTCACTTCTTCCTGGAAGAAAAGTCTGAATCATCCCCATCTGTCACTTTCCTTTACCAGGCCTAGCTCATCCTCAGTTTGAATAATTTCTCCCAAAGTGGCTACAAAAAGAATGTTTCCTCTTGTAGGTGAATTTAGAACTAGGGGATTGTGTTTTAAATTTAGGAATGACCCTTTTAGGACAGAGATGAGAACTGTTTCGTCACAAAGGGTTGTGAGACTTTGAAAACCTCTACCTCTGAAGACAGTAGAGATGGTGTAATTAAATATCTTTAAGGCAGAAGTGAAAAGATTCTTGATAGGATGAGGAAGCAAGGGTTATCGCTTAGATAAGAATATGCAGTTTAAAACACAAACACAGCAGCCATGATCTTTTTGAATAGCAAAGCAGCCTTGAGAGAGTGAACAATCTAATTTTGCTCCTATTTTGCAGGCATATATTTCATCTCTGGAATTCAGGTCTATTGTTTTGTGTTTGAATCAATTGTTGAATGGGATCTGGAGCCCAGTGACCTTGATAGACCCTACTCTCAGCAGTGAGCAAATAATTGGTATGTAAGTGCCACAATATAGAATTGTTAATGATACGGTCCACTACCTTGTTGATGATTAAAAGTAGGCAACTGAGGCAGTAATTTTTGCTTTGGGTTTGCCCTGCTTTTTCGCAAAAGGGATATATCTTGGCGATTTTCACTTTGCCAGGTAGATGCTAACTTGTGGCTATACAAGAGCACCATGACTACTGATGCAGTCGAGTTTGGAGAATATCCTCTGCGCTTTCACTGGGATGTTGTCAATCCATAGCATTTTGCTATGTGGAATACACTCAGCTGTTTCTTTATATCATGTGAAATGAATTGTATTAGGCAAAGTCTGGCATCTGTGATAAGGGGACATCACGAGGATGCTGGGCACACCACCTGAGCACAGAATAAAACAATTTTGAGTTCTGTCAACAAGTCAGGGAGACTAAAAAAGACAGTAATACTTGGAAATGAACATGTTAGTGCACAATTTAAAGGTATACAAGACAAATTGGATAAATATGTCTCATTTGTAAGTTTTACTTTTTTTAATCTATGTCAGTTAGGGTTGAAAAGGGAACCTTACCAGTATGCCACATTCAAGTGCCCTCCTGCCAACAAATACACTAATATAGACTTGCCTGAAGTTAAATTCCATGCTCCAAATGAGAAACTGCTGTTGTTCACCTTACTATAGCTATCGCATACTAGTGAAAGGAATACTCATACAACCAAGAGTGGAGCAGCTCACCGGTAAAAGGTTTTTCACAGAAAAGGAGAAAAGGAAACTGAGAAATTAAGCATAATGAAACATTCAAATTCCCAACTTCCCATATAGCCCTGCAGTCAATCCACAATAACTCAATTAGTTTTGTATCAGTCAGATTTGCTGCATCTTTGGTGCCAGGGATATGCTATAATTATGAAATTTTCAGTCTCAAGTCACTGTACTCCATTGAGTGTTTCTAAGCAACTACATTTGGATGCCTGAATCGTTCACTTTGAGATTGAATGTTTTATCTTCCCTTTTTGGTTCTGAACAATTCCCTGGCCTTGCAAGCTTCAAGAGGCAACTACTTTATTTTCAGAACGTTTACTTCTATCTATTCAAGTAGGAAGCAATTAGTACTGCACTGTGTGTTGGAGGTTTTGGTGAAATAAGCATTGTTTATAAGAAAGCTTTTTTTCTCAGCATGTAAAAGAAGTTTGAAATTATTCACGTCAAAAACTGAAAAGTCGCTTGTCAATAAGTTGTGGTTTGCCAATTTGTACCAGCATTGTCACAGCATCTAGGTAACAATAGGTACAGTAATGAACTGTCACTAACCAAAACAAATAAAAATAAGAGGTAAGGCACTTTGTTGGCTGGATTTATCCTGAATACATCATTATAGATGAGAAAGTGACAGGAGATAGTACAATTTTATTCCTCATTATCTCTTTTTTCCACTTCTGGTTAAGTGCTCAAGAGGCTATAGTCATAATCATGCCACTGAGGATCAACGTCAGCAGACTAGCCCAGCTAAACCTAGTCTTAGCTTTTCTCAACATAAACACATGGACTGAGGCATAATAACCACTTCAGCTTGAAAAATAAGCTTGATTTTGATTTTAAGATGCTGTCGCTGTCACTTCATAAGTTACCCTACTGTACCACCATTAAAAACTACAAAGCAAAACTGTGAAGAGTTAGTAGAAAACACTTACTTCATGGAAGCCAGTGGCAACAGTACGTCGGACAAGAGTTTCAGGATCATGACAGAGGGTTGAAAAGGTTGGGTAAAGTTCAGAGTAGAAACATTTAGGATCCACAAAAAGTATCATGGCCTGTATGGAAAAATGCAAAATATATTGTCAAATGATGAATCTGTCTGGAACTGAAAACTCTTGTAATTGTTCAAGCCATAAGGTCAATGAGGTAGTGGGAGGTGGGAAAATTCTCAGCTATGCCTGCCCATCTCAGGAGAATGTGCCAGGATTGACTGAATCTTCAATGTTGTGTACTCTGTGTGAGCTGCAATCAGGCCAGCTGACCTGCGAAACAATCTGGAGACAGCAACACGGGCTGTCAGCTGTAGACACAGGGTGGCATGATGGCTCAGTGGTTAGCACTGCTGTCTCACAGCACCAAGGACCCAGGTTCAGTTCCAGCCTCAGGCAACTGTCTGTGTGGAGTTTGCATATTCTCCCCGTGTCTGTGTGGACTATCTTCCACATCCAAAGATGTGCAGGTTAGCTGGATTAGATTACAGGGATAGGTTAGGAGGTAGGCCTGGGTGGGATCCTTGTCGGGGGGGTCAATGTGGACTTGATGGGTTGAATGACTATCTTCCACACTATAGAGACCCTATGTTTAAAAGGCCGAACTCAGTGCTATGGGACTTTTGTCCAGTTTTAATGAAGAAAATGAAGATCATCCTTTCTTGATGATCCTCTTTTTAGACCACCTCTGACCAAATTCTAGTTTACCCTTCCTCGCAGCTCCTCTTTTGGTTCAGCATATATTTTTGTCTAATCACATTCCTGTAAAATAATTTTGGCACTTATTCATTTTAAGGTGTTACATAATCTAACATACTATTTGTAATGGGAATTCATACCACATCCAACATCCTTGTGAAACAGACATGAAGGGAAAGTCATAATTTCTCAGGATGCTTTTAAGTAACTCAGCCACATTTTGAAGTCACATATTCCGTCTTTACTCATATAACATTTTGATATTTAATGGTTATACTGAGCTCTGTGTCCTTAACTCCACAAATAAAACTTAAATTTACATCACCAATTTATTAATTTTGAAGTCCATATTCATTGTAAAAGCTGCTTATATAAATTGAAGTCTACCCTATCGAAAGTTTTAGTACTAGGGCCATTTTGCATTTATACATCCAATCCAATGGTTAGCCGTACAATAAGAAACTGTTGATTCTTCGACAATTGGTTAGTTGGAAGGAAGAGATTTAATAATAGTTCAGGCTTTAAGATTATTCACATACTGGCCTCTTTCCTACCGTTATTAACTGAATTTGTAAGGACCTCCTCTCAGCCATTAACAAAATTTGGCAGGCCATGGCCATTGTTTCATTATCCAATCTCTGCCAGACATTGAGAAATAGCCAGTCTTTTCTGGATCTGAACTGCTCCATGTCCTAATAATGATGCAACCTATTGTCTGTTCCAGGCAACCAGTTGGCTGACTACAGACATAGTCTACATGCTCTCCTCCCTCCTGTATATAGAAAAAAAAAACTAGGAAAAGAAAAAGAACACTTCTCCCAAAGGTTTGAAATGAAAGTTAAATAAATAGTCAACATTATTTTCAATATTCTAAAATGATTCTCTTTTCTCAGCCCCTTTTCCATTTTCTACTCTTGACCTTCTTCTGTGCTCAGGTCCCTCAATGCCTTTTTTGCTTCTTCTGCCTTGCAACCTATATCTCTTTTCTTCTTATCCTCCCTTATCTAAAGGGGGAAACAGGAAACAAGAATAGATGGGACGAATACAACAAAGGACCCACATTTTTCCTACAAACTTGATCCAACATGAAGCCTTCAGAGGATGGCAATAGTTTTCATCATCTTAACACACAAGCTATCACCTCTGAACCACGAAGAAAGGACATGAAGTACAAAAGAGGATGGTGGTAACTGGTAGAAAATTAAGAAGTGATGGGGAAAAAAACACACACCTTGGAGAAAGGTGTTGCAGTCCATATTCCCCATGTATAATTATGTGTGTGTGTGTGTACATTGTGATCATCTGGGTAGTGAAGAACAAAACAAATCTACAGGTTAAAAGTTAGCATTTTATAATCAGCACTTACTGGCAAGTTGTAGGCACAATTCTGTCTGACAGACACATATTTTGCATCCATATCTGCTGCATAGAATTGAGTTGTGTGATCACTTTGACCGTTTTCTTGTTGTAGGCCTAATGTACTAAATTTCTTGTAGAAATCCAAAAACCACATATGTTGTTCATTGGTTAAATTCCCTAAATAGGGTAAAAAGGTAATGGTTGAAAACAGTATGATTTAACATTTGACGATAGATACGGCAAATGAGATCTCCAAATCTAGTTCTAATATTATCAATCTTAGATTTAGCCATTCGATTCCTCCATATTATACCATGAATACCACTTTGTACATCCCTTCTACATATCTCTTCCAATTTCATATCTCTGTGTACGCAATCTGACACTCATTTTGCTACTACTAAATGCATATACTTAAGATTTTCTCTACTCCAACGCCATGTCACGTATACCAAATCAACATTCCCTTCTTTCCCACTCCTTTGCAACCTCCTTTCCCACAGTCTCTGTTTTACACTACACTTATCCCTAGTTTCTCTCTGGCCAAAGTATACAAGAGTACTGATCTTGGATACCAAGTCATTCACCACTCATAAATAGGGTGCCATTATCTACGCCACTATCAATTGCACCTTCTCTCCACACTGTGTAGCAGGTTGAGGCCCTCCCAGATGTTCCATCTAGTTTCATGTGAATGCTTTTCCTAAATGCTTAAATTCCATTGATCAGTGCATATTAAGTATTACTGAAGAGGATTTATCCTAGTAACATTGCTGCAATATAATACTTCACATTGAGAATCATCCTCCTGCTAATATGGTGGCATATTTAAATTCATTTGACTACATATGTACAACAATGAATATGATTAAAATTGGTAAGCAAGTTTATTATCAACTACCAAACAATGGAAACAAAACCAAACAAATTAGCTCATACTCTAACTAGAGAAACATAACTCAACAATTTTTGAATTAGCTAAAATTAGAATGGAAGTACTGCTTGTTCTGTTTCAGTTCTGAAATTATTATTGCAACAGGAAAGATACTACACTTGTCGTGGTTCATTTTACTTTCGAGTATTAAATAAGTAACTTAAAAATAGGAAACATTTTGGAAATAGCACTATAATATAATTAGGTTCAAAGCAAGATTTGAAAAAATGTGTTAAAGCATAAATACAAGAATCCAATAAGAATGGGATTCTAAGTCAAATAAAATAAAGATACATTAATTATTGAGATGATGGAAAATGGGAATATTTACAAAGACTAAAAATTGTCATGTGGATGCAAATAAGGCCAAAAGGATAGATGTGAATGCTGACGAACTATGTAAGAATGGCAAAATTAATTAAAACTGGAAATAAAAAAAATTCTTGGCACTTGCAGGGCAATAATGAAATATCTATGATATATAAAAGAAAGTCCACAAAAAAGGAGAATAGAAAACTGAGAATGCATTTGAAAATAAAAATAGGGAGGAGAGCAGAAACTAAGCATTGATAAAAATACCTTTTTATAGTAAAAAGATAGCCATGATATAGTTAATTTAGAATTAATGTAGGCAAGTTTAGTGTGGATATACAGAATAGCGGAAAAAGTAATTACTTGCCTTTGTTTCCAGAGGTGATGGACATTGGGATTACAGAACCAGAGGTGGATGTACATCAGTCAGTAGAGGATAGATATTTTATAAAAACAAATGATACAAAACAAATCACTCAGTTTTAATCCAAACAAATCCGAGTAAGAACCAAAGTTCCAACAATATTTTATGATAAAATGCTGAGAAAAAAAATTGTCAAAATATTTTATCTTGCACTCATCAGGACGATTCTTGAATATCACCAATGCAAAGGGAAATAACATTTATACTATATGAGAGGAATGTGGCTATTTGATTGGCAAATTAACTCTGATTGGCAGAGACATTGTCATGAAGAATGCATCAGTTAATAAAGTTAAAAATCACACAACACCAGGTTTATTTGGAAGCACTAGTTTTTGGAGCACTGCTCCTTCATCAGGTGGTTTTGGAGTATAATCTACAACCACCTGATGAAGTAGCACCCCAGTCCAACACCGGCATCTCCAAACCATCAGTTAATGGTGACAGTCAACTGCCAAGCTTTGTTTAGATATTGAATCACCAACTGGTCAAAGAATTGCCCTTAGAAATGAACCAGAGAATTGCTATCAGCTATTCTGGATTGAAACAGATGGTGTCTGTGTGTACATTTTCTTTCAGACTGTAAAGAATAATGGCCTATCTATTAACATATCGGACTTCTACCAGAGGCAAGTGCCTCCCATTTGAGCTTGCCATTCAGTTAGACCATGACTGAGCTACACCTTAACTCCATTTAACTGCTTCTCTCTATAGCCCAGGTTACAGTTACTGTACCAGTGTGTGAGAGAGCGTGCATGTGAGAGAGAGTGTGTGAGTGTTGTCTAATTGAAATTCCACTTTTCCACTAAAATGGAATAAATATCTTTCACCTTTAATCCTGAATGTCGTAGTCTACATTTGAACATTATGCCTTCTTGTTCAGGATTCTCCTATTAGAGGATTTGGCTTCCCTTTATTTATCCTAATGAATCGCTGAATAATTGTATGATACCAATTAAATTAACCCTCTCTTCCCTCAAAACCTTTTAAACTCAAAGGAACACAGACTGAGTAAGCAGTATATCCTTATACTTTGGTCTCCAAAGTACTGGCATCATTCTAGTGAATCTGTAAAGCACTATAAAGAGGTTTTGGAAGTCCAAGTGCAGTAAACAAATCTTTTAAAAGTAACAGGCAAGTACAGGAAAATAACTTGAAGACAAATGAAATGTTGGCCTTTATAAAATCAACTCTGTTCAAATAAAGGGGAAAAAGTTATGATTCAGAATCTAAGTCCTACATTATTTGAGCACGATGTTTAATTTTGACACTGCAGCTCAAGAATTATATCCTGCCCTGTAGGCAATGCATCACAAATTTGTGAGGATAATATTAGGGCTCAGAGGGTTAAGTTAAGATTTCATAAACTTGTCTATATTTCTGTTGAACCCTTTCAAGGTGAACGCATCTTTCTAGAGGTCATTGCACAATGCACAATACTTGGCTGTCGGAAGATGAGTGAACAAGGACAACAGAAAATAGTTAAATCAGTCGCTAAAAATTGACATCAAAAGTAAAAGGTAGGTTGGAAAAAAATTAAGAGTGAAGAAAACAAAAAAGAAACCTCTATTTGGCACATATGTTTTATACAAATTGTTAAAAATGGAGGTAAAAAACTAAATTAAACTTACTAAATTTACCTGAGAGACCATGACAGAGCTTTCCTAGTTGGTGTGACAGTGGTGCAAGAATGCTCTCATCTGCTTTGAATGATTTCTCACAGAACATCATCACCAAGGGAAATATAATTTGGGTACGGTCATCTGACAAGATAATCAGAGAATAATGTATCACTGAAATAATAAATGTAAGGAGGAAAATGGGTAAACAAAATGGCACAAATAACACAAGTTAATTGATCGTATGAATATCAAATATTTTATGCACGATGTTATCTCCAAATAGGACTGTTTTGATAGAAAATGTTTGAGATCTACTTTAAGGGAAAAAAGTCACTTCATTTTACGATGCTGTCGAAGTAACACAAGACAACCAGCTTAGACCTTACATCATGAATATTTTTATTCTCCAAAATACAGAGATGTTTTTCTAAATTATAGATGCTATAATAAAATATTGGAAGGCATCAATGTTCTTTGGTACATGCTGATGGAACATTGGTTTCTGCAAAAGAACTGAACTGTCACTTTTAAATTAGGGATTTATGATATGAAGTACTGACAACAATCAAAAACATTCAATTAATTCTGTGTTTATGTTAATGCAATTCATGTCAATTCAAACATCAACATTATTAGGGAACCTGTGTGGAAATATCTCCCGATTCTGGGGTGAATATTACAGACGTGGGATAAATAACGTTTATTTGTCTCCAGTCTGAAAAGACAGCACCATCTCGTCCTAATTTTAATTCATGTTCATAATAGATGTAATCATTTAGCCTTGTTTGAATGTGCTTATTCTTCATAACCTGAGAATAGCAAAATTTAATCTCTATTATCTAGGGTGTTCTATACATGCAGAAATTGAGTGAAATTTGCATGTATTTCCCAATCCAAAGCACATGAAAGTCCATTGACTTTCCAATCACAATGACATAGAACACAGAATGACACCTAAAGTATTATGTAATTGTCGGGTGTGCTTCCAAGGTGTTCAGAATAAAGCTTGAATGTCGAAAACTCTTTTATTGATAGAGCAATTCGGTCACTTTGAGTGTCAAGCATGTACCCATCACTGAAGACAGAAAATCTTCATTTCCCCTGAAGGTTAACTCTTTCTTCATTTTTATCACTTGCAGGAGCTGAACCATTTGTAGAAGGTCCTAATAGGAAGCATCACTTAACTGTAAATCTTGGGCAATAGATCTGATTTGTGCTAGGGATCAAAAGGTATCTAACTCTAAGCATCCAGTATTGGATAATAAGGAGCATGGTCAATTTTGATATGTCAATCAAAAGTACAAAAGTACAAAGAGTACACCTAATGCAATACTCCCTTCTTGAAGAATATAAAAATTACAATGAAGAATGATGTTCTGTTTATTGCTGGTAGCTAAGTTTACGATAAATACTGCTCTTCCAAGTATGAATCAACAAGCTTAAAATTGATTTCTAATAAAAACTAGGGAAACATTTTCATTTTAGACTAGATTTGAATAGCTTAACTCAGAGGGGTGATTAATCATAAACACATTTAGATTAATAAAGTGAATCGTAAATTAAACACAGTTAAGACTATTGCTGACTTGTAATCCAATTTACATTCTAAATGGAGGGAAGACATAGAAGGGGAAAGGTATGTTGAGTGTTTCAAGTTCAAAGTAGTCTATAGGGGAGGTAATGGTAGTTGTATTATCACTGGAGTGTAATTCCAGAAATCCAGGTAATAATCTGGGGAGGAGGGTTCGAATTCTGCCACAGATGACGGTGGAATTTGAATTCAATAAATTTCTGGAATTAGAGAATCTAAGGATGTCCATGAGTCCATTGTTGATTGTTGTAAAACTCATCTGGTTCACTAGTGAGCTTCACAGAAGGAAACCACAGAACGTGGTGGTGAAGGGTTGTTTTTCAGACTGGAGGCCTGTGACCAGTGGAGTGCCACAAGGATCGGTGCTGGAACCACGACTGTTTGTCATTTACATAAATGATTTGGATGCGAACATAACAGGTACAGTTAGTAAGTTTGCAGATGACACCAAAATTGGAGGTATAGTGCACAGTGAAGAGGGTTACCTCAGATTACAACAGGATCTGGACCAGATGGGCCAATGGGCTGAGAAGTGGCAGATGGAGTTTAATTCAGATAAATGCGAGGTGCTGCATTTTGGGAAAGCAAATCTTAGCAGGACTTATACACTTAATGATAACTTGAAAGGGTTCAGAAAAGATTTACAAGGATGTTGCCAGGATTGGAGGATTTGAGCTATAGGGAGAGGCTGAACAGGCTGGGGCTGTTTTCCCTGGAGCTTCGGAGGCTGAGAGGTGACCTTATAGAGGTTTACAAAATTATGAGGGGCATGGATAAGGTAAAGAGGCAAAGTCTTTTCCCTGAAGTCGGGGAGTCCAGAACTAGAGGGCATAGGTTTAGGCTGAGAGGGGAAAGATATAAAAGCGAACTATGGGGGAACTTTTTCACACAGACTGTGACACATGTATGGAATGAGCTACCAGAGGAAGTGGAGGAGGCTGGTACAATTGCAACATTTATGAGGCATTTGGATGGGTATTTGAATAGGAAGAGTGTGGAGGGATATGGGCCAGGTGCTGGCAGATGGGACTAGATTGGGTTGGGATATCTGGTTGGCATGGACGGGTTGGACCGAAGGGTCTGTTTCCATGCTGTACATCTCTATGACTCTAAGACTCTAAACTGCCATCTTTACCTGGTTGGCCTACACGTGACTAGCAATGTGGCTGATCTTTTACTGTCCTCTGGGCAATTAGGGATGGGCAATAAATGATGGCCTAGCCAGCAATGCCCTCATCCCATGAATTAATACATTAAAAAAAGGGAACAATGTGTAAAGTTATAGAGTGAAAGCAGAGTAATGACACTAAGTGAGACTCATTTGGGGAGCTGACACAGACATGATAGACCAAATGGCCTGCTCCCGCACTATGCGATTTGGTGAATCCAAAGGAAACAGAGAAGGTTGTAGATTCATTCACTGAGCTGGTGTGCTTTTCTGCATATGTTTAGTCACCTCCCAAGATGATATCAACAGTGCATTTTTGATAAAGTGTTGGCGGTCTGTCCCAACTGGTATATATGTATCTCTGTTTTTTGGTACTTCTGGTTCTGTATCTGAGTGGCTTGTTTAAGGGGTCCAATTTAATGTGCTTATTGATTGAGTTCTGGTTGCAGTGTTTCTCGTGTCTCTGTTTTGCCTGTGCTCGGATGGTTACATTGTCCCAGTTGAATTTGTGTCCTTCAGGGGACTTTATAATATCTATTTGACCTAAACTTTTAAGATAAAAATTGCTTCACCATCTTACAATCAAGATCACAAAGGAATTCCATAAAATTGAATGCAATGGACAATCTCATAAGATGTATAACAGAAAGCAATTTTAATTTGTAATTTAGTTTAAAACCTGTCTATTTCACTCTGTTATTATCAAAAACATTTTGAATATGTACTTGAAATCACTGACAATGTCTGCTTGGTAACTTACCACTGTCAAACATCACAAGAAGATTTACAATGGTGTCAAATGCAGCAATACGTACACTGCTTCCTTCATCCCGAGCCAACTCTACTAATTCAGGAAGAATTGCAGTTTTTGTCTGTTCAACCCTATATAATGAAAAGAAAAACAATTCATGTCAAAAGAGCAAAGAAAAGTCACATTGATGTAGAATGCCTTAAATATAGATCTAAAAATACTGTGGATGCTGTAAATCAGAAACAAAAACAGAAATTGATGGAAAAACTCTGCAGTTCTGGTGTCATCTGTGGAGAGAAATCAGGCAAGGCTCACTTGACCCAAAATATTAAGGAGAGTCAATGGGCATTTAAAAAGAGAAAGTGTTAGAAGAGCTAAAAGGTCTAAAAATTAATAAATCCCCTCGCCCGCATGGGCTACATCCTAGAGTTCTGAGGGAGGTGGCTGAAGAAATAGAGAAGGCGTTGGTTGTAATAAAAATCAGGAGTCAGGGAAAGTCCCAGGTGATTGAAAAATTGCTGTTGTAACCCCTTGTTCAGGAAAGAATCAAGACAAAAGATGGAAAATTACAGGCCAATTAGCCTAACCTTAGTTGTAGGTAAAATTCCAGAACCCATCGTTAAGGATGAGATTTCTAAATTCTTGGAAGTGCAGGGTTGGATTAGAACAAGTCAGCATTGATTTAGTAGATTAGATTAGATTAGATTCCTTACAGTGTGGAAACAGGCCCTTCAGCCCAACCAGTCCATACCAACCCTCCGAAGAGTAACCCACCCAGAACCATTTCTCTCTGACTAATGCACCTAATGCTATGGGCAATTTAGCATGACCAATTCACCTAACCTGCACATTTTTGGACTGTGGGAGGAAACCAGAGCACCCAGAGGAAACCCACACAGACACAGGGAGAATGTGCGAACTCCACACAGACAGTTGCTCAAGGCTGGAATCGAACCTGGGTCCTTGGTGCTGTGAGGCTTCAGTGCTAACCACTGAACCACCGTGTCACCGTAGTCATGCCTGAAAAACCTGTTAGAATTCTTTGAAGAGGTAACAAGTAGGTTAGACCAGGGAAATCAAGTGAATGTTATCTACCTAGACTTCCAAAAGGCCTTTGATTAGGTGCCTCATGAGGCACCAAGGTGAGGGCCCGTGGTGTTCGAGGAGAGCTACTGGCATGGATTGAGGATTGGCTGACAGACAGCAGAGAGTTGGGATAAAAGGTTCTTTTGCAGAATGGCAACTAGTAACAAGTGGTGTCCCGCAGGGTTCAGTGTTGGGGCTGCCGCTGTTCACTTTATATATGAATGATCTGGATGAAAGGACAGGGGGCATTCTGGTGAAGTTCGCAGATGATATGAGTTAGGCGGAGAGGCAAGTAATTCTGACGAGGTGCGGAGGCTGCAGAAAGATTTAGATAGTTTAGGAGAGTGGTCCAAGAAATGGCTGATGAAATTCAATATGAGTAAATGCAAGTTCTTACACATTGGAAAAAAGAACACAGGCATGGACTATTTTCTAAATGGTGAGAAAATTCATAAAGCCAAAGTACAAAGGGATCTGGGACTGCTAGTTGAGTCCATGGACTTGCAGGTTGAGTCCATGGTTAAGAATGCAAATGTAATGTTGTCATTTATCTCAGGAGGGTTGGAATGTAACAGCTGCAATATGCTATTGAGACTTTATAAAGCTCTGGTTAGGCCCCATTTATAATACCTTGTTCAGTTTTGGGCCCCACACCTCAGGAAGGACATATTGGCACTGGAGCGCGTCCAGTGGAGATTCACACGGATGATCCCTGGAATGGTAGGCCTAACATATGACGAATGGCTGAGGATCCTGGGATTGTATTCATTAGAGTTTAGAAGGTTGAGGGGAGATCTAATAGAAACTTATAAGATAATACATGGATTAGAAATGGTGGATGCTGGGAATTTGTTTCCATCAGGCAGGGATACTAGGACCCATGGGCACAGCCTTAGAATTAGAAGGGGCCAATTTAGAACAGAAATGAGGAGACATTTCTTCAGCCAGAGAGTAGTGGGCCTGTTGAATTCCTTGCCACGGAGCACAGTGGAAGCTAAGGCATTAAGTGTCTTCAAGGCAGAGATTGATAAATTCTTAATCTTGCAAAGAATTAAGGGATACGGGGAGAATGTGGGTAAGTGGCGTTGAAATGCCCATCTACTATGATTGAATGGCGGAGTGGACTCGATGGGCCAAATGGCTTACTTCCACTTCTATGTCTTATGGTCTTATGGTTAACTCTGATTTCTGTCCACAGATGCTGAACTTTTCCAGCAATTTCTGCTTTTGTTGTAGAACGCCCTACCTGTCTTATCCATTCTATTATTAGCCTTTTCCCAATAGGGGAGATGTGGACATTATGACAATCTCTAGTAATTCAAAGTCCCAGGCTAATTCAATTGATGAATTCTGGATATAAAAACTGGACTCAGCAATGGTGACCACTATCATCAGTTGTTGTAGAAATATTTTTGATTTACTGATCCCTTTTGGGAAGGAGATCTACCATCCTTTGTGGCTCCATCCCCACAGCAATATGAATCTCAACTGTCCTCTGAAATGGCCTAGCATGTCACTCAGTTAAAGGGAGATTTGAGTTGAAAAACAAATGCAAGTCCTGCAGTAATGCTCACATCCATTGAAATAATTTTAAAATAAATCAATATAACCTACATGTAAATCTTAACAATTACTTGAAATTACCCTACCTTATGTAACGTAGTCATGGGTGAGTAAAATCAATAGGTATGAATTATAATTACAGAGGTGATTTATAGAGCATCAAGCATTGATGTCAACCTAATCTTACTGTAAATCCACAACAGTCAATTAGTTCCAATTTGTAGTTCTACAAAGAATGAAACCTTTTTAAATTGAGAGTTGTTTAATATTATATATAGAGTAGTCTCAGCCACTTCAAGGAGCTCCTGTAAGTATCATTTCAAAAATACTCTTATTTCCTTTATATTACATCCTTCTGAAATCAAAATCAGAAATCAAAATTAATTCAACTATCTCTAAGATTACTAAGTAATTAATTTGATCTTAACATTAAAGAATTGCCCCCTTTTAAAGAAATTCTTTAACTGCACTACACAACTTGATAAATTGTTTTTACATTACTACATCTTAAATGAGAAAAAAAGGCTGCTCAAATTAAATGCAGTAATGTGCAAAGCTAATTTCACCTTGACCTGTTCCACTTTTGGAGTCAAGATTTCAACCCTATGATGTAGCAGTAACACAGTTCATATCTCCTCCTGGTATTTTTCATTATGCGCCCCAGCAGAATTGTTTAGTCTGCACAGCTATTTGTTTAGTTAAACTTCTCGCTGCTCAGACATTTGAAATATTAATGGTTTTTATGCAACATCTAGCATCCTTATTTCAGTTAAGCAAAGATGTCTACACAGAAATAAATACAAAGAACTGCACTGCTAGAAATCTGAAACAAAACAGAGTGCTGGAGAAACACAGCTCATCTAGCAACATCTGTGAAGGGAAAAACAGAGTTTGCATTTCAAGTCTAGTAACTCTTCATTCGAACCATTCTAAAGAAGGGTCACTGGACTTGAAAAATTAACGCTGCTTTTCTCTCTGCAGATGCTGCCAGACCTGCTGTGTTTCTCCAGCACACACCATTTTTGTGTTATACGCATAGGTTTGACAATATTTACCCAAGTTACAATATTTACCCAATTCCTTGTGCTATGAATTCCAGTTGACGACACATACAGGAGCGAACTTCATATTCTACATCCTGGCAAAGTGATTTCACTAGAGGCAGAATATCTCGTTTTATTCTGCAGAGACAATACAACTGCTTATAGACTATTTTTCTTTGCTTATTTCATGACAAATCTATAATTAATGCATGATTGCAATATGCCATCTTAGAGCACTAGGGACTAAAGAAACATTGCAAAAAGAGAGAGATCAAAACTACAGCAATCTAAATATTACTCTTGTGAAACAGGAGGTATGGGAAATTTGAGAGAAAAGAAAAAGAAATGTAGAGAGAAAGAAAGATAAAGATGAAGACAGAGAAAAAGAAAGACAGATTGATTTATATAGCAGCAATTCTCAAACAGTATTATCAGTTTTTATTTCAATCTTTAGTCAATGAGATAAAACAGCTTCCAGAATAAAATGCTTTATTTCATAGTCCATCCAAAACTAAGGGAATAAACCACATCAGGTGTACGTGCATGCACATGATTTTAGAAAAGGCTATGACAGTCCTCAGCCATATTTTTCACCACCCTACAAGAATTAGTTCCATTTACAGAATACTTTTAACATAGAATATACATCAAAGCATAAAATAAAATGGATAAAGGAATGTGCATTTAGTCATGGCAGGAGGGTTGAGAGCGGACTTAAAAACTTAGCTGCAATGATGATTGAAGGTTGAAGAGGTATCTGAGGATCTCTCACAAATTAACAATAAAGTTAAAATCTTGGCCGTCAATGTTTCAGCAAAGGGAGGAGAATGCACAGAAATTCAAGGACCAAAGGTGGCGGTTGGAACAGAAGGGTGGAGGAAATTACAATGATAGGTGCAGGAACCTGTACAGATTTTAAATTCAAGGTTTTGAGGGACAGGGATGCAATGAAGTCAGCAACCTTGGAAAGGATGACGTAATCTGGAGCAAAGGATGAAAACCCACGGTGAAGAATTCTCAAACTGACAAAAACATGGGTAAGAATTTCAGAAACAGTGGGAGTGACAATATTATAGAGGTGTGAGAAAACAATCTTGGTGCTGGATAAAATTGGAAAGTTTTATAATTTTGCCCTATATCAAAACAAAAAAAAATTAATATGGACTAAACAATTCACTGGCTGGGAAACAACCAGCAAAAGGGAAGGCAACAGTTCAGCTCACAAGATTGGTTTGATCTTTCTGATGTGCAGGAGGGAAATGTGACTCCTCCATATTTTGATCTAATACAGGCAGTCCAACCACAGAGGAAGTTTAAGATGGAGAGACAGTGGAAGAGAGTTGGATGTAATCAGCATACATATTTTACACAGAAACATTTTCTGATCTCAGATCTGCAACATTATTTTGGTGAAGCATCACCATCTTTGCACATTATACAAATCAGTACAGGTAGAAGATCCTTTATCTGAACATCCAAACACCGAAAAGCTCCGAAATCCGAAAGTTTTTGTGAAGTTTTTTTCTCATTAAAAGATTGTTTGGTGAGCAAACAGTTAACCCAAGTCAACATCCACTTGATGCATGTCACTCAAATGCAACGTGGGGGTGGGGGCGTGACCAAGCACCGACAGGCCTGGGGTTTCTCTGTGAATGCCCCCAAATCGACACCCACTCGATGTGTATCCCTCAGATGTGACATGGGGGACATGGCCAAGCACTGACAGGCCTGGGCTTTATCTGTGAATGCCCCCAAATCGACGCCCACTCAATGCGTGCCACTCAGATGCGATATGGGGGGGTGTGGCCAAGCAAGTTCTTACTTAGAAGTCTGTTCCTCCGGTAAGATTTTTAAAAGTTTCACCATTAGACTGTCACTATTCCGAAAACCAAATAATTCCAAATTCCTAAAAATAGCTGGTCATGAGCATTTCAGATAAAGGGTCTTCTACCTGTACTAAAAAGTTAAAAGTGCACATTCTTGTACTTTCTTTTTACCTTGTTATAAGTAGTAATATTTATATGTTTCTATGTGCTCCAATTTTATTTTCAGTTATCATTTCAAACCAAACTTCACCAGAGCTTTTAATCTATCTACAGAAAGACATGCTGAATAAAATAACTAGTATCAATTTTTCACAAAATTTAAATATAAAGGCAATAAATGAATTACCAAATCAGATTTTTGTTAAAATACACTAAACAATTATAGAAAATAAATACAATATCTACAAAATTTTAGAAAAAAAATGCAAAATAAAGTTTATGAATAACTACAAATGCAATTTAAGACAAGCTAACTCAAAAATGGCATATATCCATGAAGCCCAGTCAAAAAAGGATTAACACAGTCTTCAATATGCAATTAAGTATTGTAAAAAAGTACCAAGTGTAACTGCATAGTGGCCATCTTATTGATATGCATCTGATAAAACTTCAGCCATTTAATTGTCAAATGAATCCCAAAAGCAAACACATTTGTAAATAACATTTTATACATGGATAGATGGTGTGTGGATTAGGAGAATATTTTAATCCAGATTTGGATCAGTGTTTTGGACAACAGTAATCAGCATGCTGGACATTTACAGTCTGTGCACCTTTTGCAAATGTGTAAAGAGATCCGGGTTCAAGATTATTGCAAGACCCATGACCTTCTGAGATACCCTTCTCTTCCTGGTGTTAGATGAGAAAATCCACATTTTTTAAGTGACTCTGAATTTCAAGTTCTCTCCAGCCAAAACATAATTTCTACATCTACCTGTCAAGACCCTCAGGACCTTGTATGTTTCAACCAAGTCATCTCTCACTCTTCTAAACTCCAGCAGATTATAAACTGACTCTGTCCAAGCCTTTCTCATAAGGCAACTCTTTGTTTTCATAGTAAGGGTCCCTGCAAATGAGTACTGTACATGTTGCTTCTGAAGATTGTAAACAAGGAAAGATACTCATTAACTGGCTATGTTAAACTGATTATTTATGTAACTACTATCTCTCAGGATTGTTCATCTAATGCCATGCAATGATAGAATTACATCTATCAAACATTATCAAGCATAGGCTGGTCAGGTATATTTTATACTCTGCTTATTAAGAACAAATGGAAGCACTGGCTATTGATTCAATCAATCATGGTGACAATGAAATTCATACATGACTTTTCAGTTAAGCTGTAAAAATAATTTAGATTAATTAGTCATGTTTGTAATGTAGCTCATTTACAGTCACAGGCAGGGACCCATTCTCTGCAAGCCTTATACCTTCTTTGTATTAGCTGGGAGCTTGGGCTGCTTATAGTCCCTTGCTGTTTTCTCACAGCAAAGCCTCAACCAACCACAGTTGACTTGCTAACCACTGAGCATCCTTTTCTCCTATAGCATAAATGGTGATATTAAGCTGCAGCAACATGTTTCTCTTTTCTGTAATATTTATGTTTTATTCCATTCAAAGTTATTAAATGGGAATACAAGCCAAACTGAACTGTACTGGTTTCTAATTTCAATGCAATAAACATCAGGTCATGATGTTTTCTATGCAATAAACAACCTGTGCAAGAATATATTATTGACCCAAATTGTATCAGATACTAACTACCATTTTTGATTGTTAAAATGCAAAAGATATTCAGCCACTCTTGCACATCAGAGTATTCATACAAGATGCATGATAGCAGACTATAGAAAATTCTGTTGCATACATCAGATTTTTGTGCTTACCAGAGAAGCACTAACAAAAATACCTTGTTCGACTTACATATGAGATTCAAATTTTCTGGCAACTTTTCCTAGAATCTTGCAGCTAGCTAAACGTGACTGGACTGTCTGCGATAGTTGAGCCTTTGAAACCAGTGGGGACAAAATCTAAATAAAAGCAAAAAAAGTTACTCTGGAATGCATTAATTCCCAATTAAGTCACTGTAAATCAATTTAATACAGTTCCCAATTCAGTATTTTTACATGACACTGTACTGAATAGTTAATGCACAGTAATGACTTTTGAAATTTTATGACTATAAAATACTTTATGGAATTACAGGTACAAGGACATGGAGGTATTTGAAAACAAGGATTAGAATTTTAAAATCAGCACATTGCTCATTGATCTATGCTGACTGTTGATTAAACAAAAGCACAATATTTCCCTAAAAATTAATCCGAAAAAGAAGTTACAAAATTGTCACTATTTTTTTGCCTGAGTGATAAGGAATTATAATTCTTATCAGTATTTGTTACTTCATGCAAATGAAATACTAATGAATGATTCTTCATTAATCTTTTGATCGACGGATGCTTCAATAAAAGATTGATTAGCATGCTGGACTAATTAATGTGTTAACCATTTCCCTCATTCCATCAAAATCACCATACATCAGAATATTTGTCATTTGTGGAACTAAAAATATTCAACATTTTCTGTTTGCTTAAACATTTTATTTACTCATCTGTTGAAACCTTGCATTTTTAAAACTTAATTCTTTGTGGTCAGAGAAGAATATTTACCAGACTGTTATTACATCAGAATCTTTAGTTACCGAAGTTGATTCCAATAAAGTTAATCCCAACAGTCAGCCATTTAATTCTCTGGCTGTTTTAGCACTAATTATAGTGTTCAAATAGATATTTTGCTCCCACTCCCTCAACAGCTAACAATGTTTATTGACTGTATTTCCGTCAGCCATTCTCTTTTGTTTATGAAATCAGAGCAGGTCATCACCTAGTGAACAGTTTAAACAAAAATGAATGAGATCCAGAATTGACAACAAAGGTGGAGCATGTAAACAAATTAAGATTTAAGTTTTGCTTTTTTAAACAAATTAAGACTCCAACTATAGATATCTCTACTTTAAAAAAAGCTCAAATTTACTCTTTTGAAATAGCTACTTGCAATAAAATCTCCTCCCATTTCTAGGCATTCATAATTGTATAATTTTGTATAATGAAAAAATTCTAAAATATAGACTACTGCATATATTAACTGAATACTCATAGCATACAAACATAAATAATAAGAAATGGCTATGGTACCCAGGGTCTGCTCTGGCATTCAATAAGATCATGACTTATATTCTACCTTAGCGACACCTTCTTCCCTCTATTCCCATTTCTTTCAATTTCCCTTGTATCCAGATAAGAAGAGGAGTGTCAGATATTCTGACACTCAGAGCTGGCTTTGAAGGGGTTGGACCAGTGTCAAGGACTTTCCACGTGCAAATAAAGGGTGACTTGGTGACAGGATACTGGCCTCTGTGGAGCTATTTCATGGATTAAACCTGTATACAGTACTCAAGTACACTCTCAATAAAGACATCCTGGCATTTGTCACTGTTTTCCATACTGCAATAATCAGGACAGGAAAGAAGTGGCATAACTGTGTCAGCTGCATCAGGCTGCCTGCTATGGAGGGGTCAACAGTGACACCCCCCCACTCCTTGTGCACTGAAATAGGCCAAGAGGGAATCTTGAGCACCTTACTCAGCACCTGATACATACACAGCAACCTTCTTCCCATTTTGGATTGTGCCACTCCTGTTATTGTCCTTTCATAAAAACAGTGAACATTGATCATCTGCACAAAGCTTATTCTCCATCCAAACTTATTGAAATTAATCACAATTCAATTTTCAAGGAAGGTGCTTCTGACTTCCTCCTGCAGAGTTATTGGAAGCACAAAGTTGAAAGAAATAATAAAAGTTCTTTAAGTCAAAAGGGAATGATACAAAACTTTTGAATGAATTTATGTCTGAGTACCCTCAATATATTATTTGCTTCCAATCATGGTGGGTCTTTCGTTGCAGTGCCCATTGCATAAGAACAGGAGGAGGTTGTTTGACCCCTCTAACCTGTTCTGTAATTTCAGGAGATCATGGCTGATCTGTGGTCTAACTCCACACACCCAGCTTTGTTCCATATCCTCTAATACTTTTGCAAGGTCTGGTTCTAATTTTTAGACTATAGCCTCTGGATCTGGAAACCGTCATCGAGTGGAATAGTCTCTCTCAAATAACCTTATGTTTCAGTTAATGTGTGAAAACTTCACTTAAATAATGCCTTAACTTTCTAAATTAGAGTCTACTATGTTTCTAACCATCCCCAGTTCTGATACAAGATTATCGACTTGAAACGTTGAGATGTTTTTATGAGCCCCTGCTCGGAATGTTTTCAGTCGAGACATAGAAAAACAGATTACATGGCTAATCTTCAAACCCATCCTGGAGCGGACACCATGATATGCTAATTCAGCAAGGGCCAACATCAGAAGCTGTCTGACATTTTTAAATTAATAATGAAAGATCAACAAGGCTTGTTAACAAGGCTTGTTATTGATGTGAATAATACACTGCCTATGCCATAACATGGTTGGCATAAGCAGTTAGGTAGGTTTCGGCAGCCTAGTCCAACAACTCCCGTTAACTCAAAAATCTGAAGATAGCACCATCCTCTTCCTGTGTGTCTTCTGTACAAGCCCTACCCCATACGCTCCAGGATGACCAAACACTCCATGCCCAATACACCAAACCTAGCTCACTCTGAGATCCATCAGATCTTCTTCATAGGAATCACTGCAGTTTCAGCGGTGCCCACTACCAAACTCTTAGTATTGCTGGGACTGCTGGAGCTGTCAACCAAAGAGTAGGATTTCCTGGCATTGACGTGCAGAGGTCTTACTCACCACGACAAGGTATGCTGTGTGCAAGCAGGCTTTTCAGTCTCTCAGTTTCTGGTATTCCAATTGTTTCTTAATTACTTTCTGAATTCCACTCATGATATTTTAATGATGCATCTACAGGGACCCTCAGTCACTTTTGATAATCACAGTTTCTAGATTACATTACAAAGTATCCTGTGCTATCCTTTTTAGATCCAAAGTGGGTAACATTCAATTAACTGATCAATATATCTTTGTGATGTTATACTTCTACCAACTCTACTTACATTGCTGCAAAGATAGGTTACATCAACAAAATTTGGACATATGGATTTCTATCCCATCAGCTCAATTGCCTGTTAAAATGATGAATACTTGAGGACTAACAAATCATTGCAGGACATCATTCGTGATATCCTGTAACACGAATGTTTTTCCACTATTCTGGACCTCTGCCTAGCCAGACTTCTAGCCAGGTTTCTAACCAGGTCAATAACCTGCTTTGAATTCACATGCTTCAACTTTAGCTAACAGGTCTTTTGTGAACAACTTCACCAAATACTTTCTGAAAGTCCAATATTTTAGTCACCTCTTCAAAGAATTCAATCTGATTCACTCAGCATGGTTTACGCTTTATAAGTAAGACCATAGGATGCAAAAGCAGAAGTAGGCCATTCAGCCCATTGCATCTGATCAGCCATTCAAAGATCTCACTTTCCTGCTTTTTCCCTCATAACCCCAATACACTTATAGTTAAAACTCAGCCTCAGCTTCAAATATACTGAACGACCTAGCCTTGACAGCCCTCTGGGGCAAAGAAGTCCATAGATGCACCTCACACAGAGAAGAAATTCTTCCTCAGTCTTAAGCGAGCAGCCCCTTATTCTAAGATCATGTCCTCTAGCCCAAGACTCTCCACCAGCCTCTCTGCAGCTACCCTGTTAAGAATCCGAAGAATCTTAGACATTTTTATAAGGTCACCTCTCATTCTTTTATACTCACAGAATCCCTGTGGTGTGGCAAAAGGGCTATTCAGCCAGTCGAATCCACACCAACCCTCCCAAGAGCATCCCACTGAGTTCCAGCCTCCCAACCTGATTCCTGTAACACTGCATTTAGCATGGTTACTCTATTTAGTCTGCACATCCTTGGACACTAGGGGAAATTTACCATGGCCAATCCATCTAATCTACACATGTTTGGACTGTGGAAAGAAACTGGAGCATCAGTAGAAATCCACAAAGTCATGGGGAGAACATCCGTGTAAAGTTTGCACAATCATCCAAGGCTGGAATTGAACCCAGGCCACTGGAGATGTGAGGCAGCAGTACTAACCACTGAGCCAACATTGAGTATAGGCCCAAACTATTCAAACTCTCTTCATAACAGGATCCCTCCATACTTGAGGTCCACCTGCTGAATTTTCTGTGGATTGCATACAGTATACCTTTCATTAGAAATCAAAACTGTTCACATTAAACCAGGTGTCATCTCGCTAGTGCCTTATATAGCTTTCTCTATTTATAGATTAAAATCCCTTTGAAGTAAAGGCAACGGTCCATTTGCCTTCCCTATTACCACCTGAAAGTGATGTTACCTTTTAATGAATTATGCATGAGGACTCATAAATTTTCTGTGCTGCAGCTTTCTGTATTTAAATAATATTCAGCTTCTCTATTCACATTTTCCCACATAATAATCTGTCGGCCAAGTTTCTGCCGACTCACTTAATCTATGTCACTCAGCAGACTGTATTATCCTTTTGCTTTCCCACCTATTTTTACATCATCTACAAACTTAGCTATAGTACATGCACTTTCATCATCAAATCATTAACATATATTCTAAATAATCCTGGTTCCATAGTGGCACTCCACCAGTTACAGGTTGCCAGACTGAAAGTCACTCCTTATCCCAATTCTGTTTTCTATTAGCCAGCCAATAAGTCATTCATGCTAATTACTACCCTCAACACCAGGGGCTTGTGTCTTACTAAGTAGCCTATCATGTGATTCCTTATAAAAGCCTTCTGGAAATCCACAGTGACTCTCCTTGTTAGGTGAAAGCTTGCAAAGAGTGGAATTTCACTGATGGAAGGAGGATTTTCTTTCTCTTTGAGGGTTGAGAGTTTTTTGAAGTCCGTGCCTCAGATAGCTACAGGGATAGAATACTTGTGTATATTTATGGCTGAGATAGATAGATTCTTGATCAGTAGGGGAATCAAGGATTACATGGAAAGTAGACATGAGGAACGTCAAATCAGTTATGATGCTATTGACTGGCAGAGCAGGCACAATAGGCCACATGACCTACTCCTACTCATAGTTCTTATGATTTGGAGGTGCCGGTGTTGGACTGGGGTGTACAAAGTTACAAATCACACAACACCAGGTTATAGTCCAACAGGTTTAATTGGAAGCACTAGCTTTCGGAGCGCCGCTCCTTCACCTGATGAAGGAGCGGCGCTCTGAAAGCTAGTGCTTCCAATTAAACCTGTTGGAGTATAACATGGTGTTGTATGATTTGTAGCTTCATATTTCTTATGGTCTTGGAGCCTAATCTGATATCCTAGATAGCACAAATTTTTCACATGTAAGTCAGAGCTGGTAGCTGATGGCTGCAGCTTGCTAAATGCTCATCCTGGCCATCATCCACTTTGGCTTCAGTGTAATGGCTCTGCCACCATCATTCTTGACCTTTGGCCATACAAGTCAGCAGCAGCAAGCCACCAGCATCACCACACCATCATGCCTGTTCTCCAACCAATGCAGACACTTCAAACCTACAACACTCAGGGACTCCAAGAATGTGCACTTGAACCAGGTCATCTTGCATACAGGGACACATACATCATCTCATGCAGCAACACAGGTTCTTAGTTGATTTTCTTAACACTCACTCATTTTGCGCTTACTTAGAGATGACGAATCTCTGTATGCTTCACTGAATGAGAAGCAGGCAGCTTTCCACAGTGGCAAGAACTGAACAAGAACAAAATATTCAAGGGGGGTGGAACATGTAACTGCATGGCACTCTGCAACATCAATATCTCACATGCAGCATGAGCAAACAGCTTACACAGTAAATATAATACATGCACTTCAGGAAAACGGCCACGTCTGAAAGGTAAAGTTGTACAGTCTTCAAAGGGGCCAAGGAAGACTACAGTCAAGTCAAGGGATACAACCATAATCAGTCAAGACAGTTTCCTGATTTCAGTCCAGGGCATTAGGTACAGTAGAGAGACCAAACAGCTGTCTAAGAGCCCAGGGATCTGTGTTGTTTCAGACAGACAGGGGATTGAGACACAGTCACTCCTGAGTACAAGGCGTTGGTCAGGCGACTATTGGAATACTGCACGCAATTCTGGTTCAAGGATTCAGAAAAGATTTACAAGGATGTTGCCAGGGTTGGAGAGTTTGAGCTACAGGGAGCGGCTGAATAGGCTGGGGCTATTTTCCTTGGAGGACAGAGGCTGAGGGATGACCTTATAGAGGTTTATAAAATCATGAGGGGCAGGGATAGGGTAAATAGACAAGATATTTTCCCTGGAGTGGGTGAGTCCAAAACTAGAGGGCACAAGTCTAAGGTGAGAGGGGGAAGATTTGAAAGGAATGTAAGGGGCACCGTTTTTACACAAAGGATGGTGCATGTATGGAATGAGCTGCCAGAGGAAGTGGTGGAGGTTGATACAATTACAACATTTAAAAGGCACCTGGATGGGGATATGAATAGGAAGGGTTTCGAGGTATATGGGCCAAATGTTGGCAAATGGGATTGGGTCAGATTGAAATGTCCGGTTGGCGTGGACAAGTCGGACTAAAGGGTCTGTTTCTGTGCTGTAGAGTCTAACTCTATAACTTGCAATGCAATGTCCATTCGCTAGCCTGTTCATCAAAGTATTATTCAAAGTCTTCAAAATTATCAAGGTTCTGACATGAAAGATTTACCAGTCATCACCCTCCCCTATTATCAATGTAATGTACAGGAAATAAGAATGCTTTGATCCCAGAAGGAACGAAATCCACCCTTCAGATCTGAACGGTGAAAAAAAGACAATCTAACATCTTGAGTAGCTGTCTCATAGCCATTAGCCAAAAGCAGTTAGACAAATGATTGACATAGTAATGGCCATCCCTCAAAATAAGAAATATAACAAGGATGAGGGAAGGGAGGGACAAAATGATCCAGGGAGATAAGCTACACCATTCCTCTTATCCATCTTAACAGAATGGTTTTCGTATCAGTAAAGCATTCTCAATTGTCACAGATTGTATACTTCCTTTCTTTGGCTAATTAATTTATGTACGCTATCTACTGCTTCTCAATAAACTATCAGAAAATTGCACTGAAAAATCAACTGCCTTTATTGGGTGACTATGATCATGAACCCCTCAGAATCAATCTTCCTGCATTTTTGGGTGTGTGTTTTATCCTGGTACTAACTGAGTCATGCTGACTATGTCTGGTGGCATAGCCTTCTGCTACGCACAGCACAATAAAAGATTGCCCTCTTCTCCACGAACCTGCCTGCCTCTCGGTCCTTGTTCACAAAGCAGGTGCAAATTTTCTTTTCTGGGCCATATCCTCATTGATAATCATCACGCACTATAGTGTGAAGTTCTGGTTTGCAGTGGTATGTTGCTGGGCTTTAAATATGGGCAGAGAGGCCTGAATTTCACATGGTCCAGTCGTGAGAAGTACTTATGTTTCTTCTTCTGCATGGTTCCATTCGAATGGTGCTGAAGAGACCAGATATATAAGTACTGGGAAGAGTGGAAGATTGCATGAGAAAGATAGTTGCGAGCCACAGTAGAATGGGCACTCACTCACTTGACAAAATACAAACTAAAACTAGGAAAATTCCACCCATGGTGTTCAATTATCCTGTCATTCAAAATAGACTGGAGTAGGCTTCTGACAACAGATGTCTTTTTAACACTTCTATAATTTCTTGGCTTCTCTTGCTCACCCTTCCTCAGTGGAGTTACATGCATAACTTCGCAAACTAAACAGACAGTTCCTGAATTAAACACTTGAAGATTGCAGTTCTGGTATCTGCAACATTTTTGACTGCTTTCTTTAATACTGTGATATTGAAAGCATCTGCATTTAGGGATTTGTCACTCTTTAGCACCATTATTTTGCTTATATTATTTTTGATAAGTCTCTCAAAATTACTTTGATTGCAGCATCTGGCATGCTAATCCCTTCTTTATTGTAAATATCCAGGGAAAGTAATTACTTGGTCCATCAATTCCTTTTTTCAAAAAAAAAATCAATATAATATCCACATACTTTTCTAATATAATTGGGGATATTTTTATCCTGATTGTGATGTCCTTTGCATGTTTATTTTCATAACTCTGTTGTTACCCTTTGCTATCCTATGTGTCTCTCCCATTGCCAGCACCTACACTATATATGTACTTTTGCCTGTCTTTTGTCATTTATTTTATTATTGCTTCTTACAACACTGGGAGGCAGGTAAATTCAGCCCCAAAAACTCCAAATTGCCAGGTCAAAATGAATTATAGAGGCAATCAGAAAGAATAAAAGCTGTTCTTGCAGGTGGGACTGCAAAATATTTGAAAGAAGATGCACCTTCAATCACAGACTTGTATCTGACATATGCTGCTGATCAGCTCTTTTGTGATCCTATAAACAGCAAACGTGAAAGTGAATCAGCTTGCAACTGGAGAAGCAATGAGAAGGCAAGTACTGGAAGTGATAAGTAAGTTGGCGATCCTAGAGAGAGGTGAAGGGGGAGTAGACAGTCTGCTGGACATGGTTGGTGTTGGTAGACTGGAGGTGTGAGGTGGACTATGGAAAAAGCAACTGATCAATGCATTAAGATTTGAGTGGCTAAGAGCGGAGTTGGAAAAGGAAGGATAAGGAGGTGAGCTACAAATTTGAAAGGAATAACAGAAATGAGCAGCTCTAGAGGAGGATATAAGAGAGGCTGCCAAACAGAGCAAATAGCTTTAAACCTGTCAACAAAACAATGCCCAGCGAACTAAGAACCATGGAAACTTCATTGTAAATTAATGTGCTTGTTATGAAAGATCCATCAGTTATTTTATTAAAACTGTTAACTTATACCTGTTGTCCAATGCCACTTCAAATACTAGATTCAGATCAATTAATGTTTGTGTGAACAACGGCCACTGACTGCTTTTCACTTACTGCCTTACAAATTGACAAATTTACCTTGATCAGTCTGCACCTCATCCTACTGAAGTGAGCCTCTTCTAAGTCTGGAGTCTTAGCTACTGTTTCATACTTCATCCTTTCAAACCATGCAGTATCACAGTGTAATGCACTAGAGGCAGTAGAGAAGCCAAATTGTTCTTGCCTTTGAGAAGTGGCAAGAGAAGCAGCATTAGCAGGAAGTTGTACCTGAGTCTTCAGATTGAACCTAGCCCCTGAGCGCAATGATCAGGTGCTGTGCATTTCGAGGTTGCACTTCACAAAAGAGGTGGTTAGAGAACTGTCCCATGTTCTATTGCCTCACAGCAGAGTATGGATGGCACTGTCTGTGACAGTTTCTATGCCAGCATACCTTTCCAGGCTGGAGTAGGCAATATCAGCAAAACAGTTAAATCTTTGACAGTTTGCCATCCATCGCTACAGGTGATTGTTGGGAGTTGAGTCAGAAATAGAGGGAGAGGACAGATAAAAGAGGGGTGACAGCAGGAGAGTGGAACTTAGCATGTAATTGTTCTCCAAAAGAGTTGTCTATGAGCCTTTGTTTGGGCTTCAGCTTCCCCAAAGAAATCTTCATACCTCTGTTATTTCAGCACTTCCCCACCTTACTACTCCTCTGTACAGGATAATCACAGCACCTTCCTGACCGCAACCCTGAATTTAAAAACACCGTCAAAACTATTCCAAACCAAGTTCATCCAAAGCTTGCAATATTTGCCCAAAACAATTATTCACCCTTCTGCATTCTGTTAGATCTGTTGCTTGGTTGCCTTTGAGCTCCTTTGCAGTGTTATCACTATAGCTGCAGGACAGTTGGTGGAAAACTGCTAACTTTCAATTGTTGGGGAGCTGCAGATGCCCTTACAGTATAGAACTCTTTTGCTAAGCACCTGGCTTCAGATTGTACTGCCTCAGCAAGCACGGCACAAGTCCAGGCTCATTCACTGGCCACCAAAACAGGGAGACTTGTGGACTGGTAGTGATAGAAACAAAAATGCTCTGATCCAGAGGGTGGACAGCAAATTTGTGCTACAAGAAGTAACTGTGACTCCGCTGGGGCAGTACCTCAGTGGTACAAATAATCTGCTGAGGCACAGATTGCTGACTGCTCCAAGACCCTGCGAGCTCCTTTGAACAATGGGTCCATAGATGATATTTCTTTTAAAAAAGGTCCCTTACATTTGTTGTCCCATTTATAATTTTCTGGCCCTTCCTATTTACACTCTTTTACCTCAACCATAAAAGCTTTTGCAGTACAGCACAGTACAGTCGATGTTGTGCCGGCCTTTTATCCTACTCTAAGGTCAAACTAACCTACATACTCGTCATTTTACTATCATCCATGTGCCTATCCAAGAGTCACTTAAATGTCCCTAATGTATTTGACTCTACTACCACTGCTGGCAGTGCATTCCATGCACCCACCACTCTCTGTGTAAAGAACCCACCTCTGACACCTCCCCTAAACCTTTCTCCAATCAGCTTAAAATTATGTCCCCTTATGATAGCCCTGCTCTGGGAAAAAGTCTCTGACTATTCACTATCTATGCTTCTTATTATCTTGTACACCCCTACCAAGTCACCTCTCATCATTCTTCAGTCCAAGGAGGAAAGCCCTAGCTCCCTCAATCTTTCTTCATAAGACCTGCCTGCCAGTCCAGGCAGCAGCCTGATAAATCTCCTCTGCACCCTCTCTAAAGCTTCCACATCCTTCCTATAGGTGAGGTGACCAGAACTGAACACAATATTCCAAGTGTGTTGTTAACAGGGCTCAATAAAGATACAGCATAACCTCACGGCTCTTAAAGTCAATTTCCCTGTTAATGAAAGCCAACACATCTTATGCGTCCTTAACAATCCTATCAACTTGGATGGCAACTTTGAGGGACCTATGAACATGGACCCCAAGATTCTCTGTTCCTCCACACTGCCAAGAATCCTGCCTTTAACCCTGTGTTCTGTATTCAAATTTGACCTTCCAAAGTGAGTCACTTCACAATTTTCCAAGTTGAACTCCATCTGCCATTTATCAGTCCACTTCTGCATCTTGTCAATGTCCTGCTCAACCTACAACAGCCCTCCACATATGTTGACATCTCTGACTAGTTTACTCTTTTTTTCCAGCTTACAAGAAGACCACAACAACATTCAGATTGGCCTGATAAGGTGGAAAGTAACATGGGTACCAATGGTACCAATGATCATCTGCAACAAGAGAACATTTATTTCTCTTCTTTGATACTCAATGGCTTTATTATTACTGATTCCCTCACTAACCTGCAGATTATTATTGACCAGAAGCTTTACCGGACTAATCACATAAGTACAAGAGCAGGTCAGAGGCTGGGTATTGTGTGTTTAGTATACTATTAAATATTATAATTTAGTAATTTTCTGAATCCCCAAAGCACATCCTCCATTTACATGATACAATTTCAGGATAATGATAGAATACTTCCCAATTACATGAATATGGCTCTAATAACAGAATTGAAACCATTTAGGACAAGGCAACTCTCTTGATTTGTAGCTCAACCATTACTTTTAAATTTCATTCACCACTCTATCAATGTACTGTGGCTGTCACGTTGTACCACTTGTAGATGGGCTATTGTATCTCTTCAAGGTTCTTTGGACAACACTTCGAAACCTGTCATTTCTGCCCGAGAAGGAAAAGGGCAGTAGGTGCAGGGGAATACCATCACCTGCAAATTTACCTCCAAATGACACACGAACCTAACTTGGGGAGTTAGCTTTCTTCACCAGTACTGGGTTAAAAACCTGGACCTCTCTCCCCAACAGCATTTTGGGTGTACCTACATTGTCAGGGGTCAGTTAGCTCAACTGGCTGGGTGGCTTGAAATGCAGGATAATGCCAACGGCTTGGATTCAATTCCCACACTGATTTACCAAGGAAGGACCCTCCTTCTCAACCTCTCCTCTCACCCGAGGCTTGGTGACCCTCGGGTAAAGAACCACCAGTCATTTCTCTCTAATGACAGCAGCAGCTCTGTGGTCCTCTGGGACTGTGGCAACTTTACCTACATTATATGGACTGTAGTGACTCAAGGAAGAAGCACAAAGTTCCAATAAAGATTGGCTATGAATGCTGGCCTTGCCAATGATGCCCATGTGCACCCCTCCTTACGTGCTGCATCTTAATTATTTGAGATAAGTTTGTTTTACTTTTTATAGGCATAACAGCCATGATTTATTCTAAGATTGATCAATGATACACTTCAACATCATTTAAAAACATAAAAAAGGACTATCCAATCATCTACAGAGAGAAAGGAAACATTTGGATAAAATGAATGAGGGGCCTTTAAAGGCAGAATATGGAAAATGTATAGAAGGGAACAAAGAAGTGGCAGAAAAGCTCAACCATTACTTTGTGTCTGCTTTCATTGAGGAAGGTACAACAAAGAGACACCTGGAATGAGAAGTTGAAGGAAATTACTGTTTGTAAGAAGATTATATTTGAGAAATTAATGGGTCTCAAGTTGAAGAATCCCAAAGTTGAAGAGAGAATGCAATGAAGGTTCACCAGACTTGATCCCAAGATTGCGGGACTGACCTAGGAAAAGAGATAACGTAAACCAGGCCTGTATGGTTTAGAGTTTTGAAGAATGAGAAGTGATCTCATTGAAATCTACAAAATAAGGGCTAGATAGTATAGATGCAAAAAATATGTTTCCCCTGGTTCAGAAGTCTAAAATTAGGAGACACAGTTGAAAAACAAGGTGGATGTCACCTCCAGTTTGAGGAGGCGAAATTATTTTACTCAGAGGATTGTGAATCTTTGGAATTCTCTACCACAAAGGACTGTGAAAGCTCAGCATGAGTAAGTTTAAAATAGAGATTGATACATTTCTGATTACCAGTGATGCACAGAGTTACAGGGTGCGGCAAATACAAGACATTAAGAAAGGAAGATGCAATCACAAAGATTAGGTTCTAAATATTTCCCAATAACTAGCCAGAGATAGAGGAACATGGAAAAGTGTAAATACAGTAGGATTGTATTAGGAGTGATCTTAACTTCCACATCATTGATGGGTACTCCCTTAGTGCCAAGGGCTTAGATGGGACAGAATTTGTTAGGTGCATCCAGGAGGGCTTTTTGAAACAATACGTAGATAGTCCAACTGGAGAAGGGCCCATATTTGGGAACGAGCCTGGCCAGGTGATTGATGTTTCAGTGGAGGAGCGTTTAGAGAATAGTAGTCATAATTCCGTAAGTTTTAAGATAGATATGGATAAGATTCCTCGGGTGGAAGTGCTAAAACAGGGGAAACCTAATTACAACATTATTAAACAGGAACTGGAGAAATTAGATTGGGGTGGCTGTTGATGGTAAATTCACATCTGACCTGAGGGAGTCTTTTAAAGTCCAGTTGATTAGAGTTTAGGACCAGTGTGTTCCTGTGAGGATGAAAGATAGGATTGCAAGATTCAGGAATGCCAGATGACAAGAGATATGAAGATTTAGTCAAAAAGGAAAAGGAAGCATATGTAAAGTTTAGGAAACTGCAATCAGACAAGGCCTTTGAGGAAAAGAAAGGAAGCAGGATAGAATATAATCAAGGAATTAGGAGAGGTAAAAAATGCTATAAAATGTCCTTAACACGTAGGATTAAGGAGAATTCCAAACATTTTGTGTGTATTAGGAATATGAGGGTAGCTAGGGAAGGAGTAGGTCCACTCAAGGACAAATGAGGGAATTTAGGGATGGAGAGAGAAAAAGTGGTTTAAGTTCTTAATGAGGACTTTGCATTAATATTCACCAAGGAAGACATGGATAATGGTAAGAATAGGGATAGATATGTTGACATTAAGGAGGTGGTGGTGTTGGGTATCTTGAAACACATTAAGGTAGATACATCTCTAAGGTCTGATGGGATCTATCCCTGTATACTGAGGGAGATAAGGGATTGTTGGGCCTTTGACGGAGATTGTTGCATCCTCTTTAGCCACAGATGAGATCTCAAAAGACTGGAGAATAGCCAATGTTATTCCTTCATTTAAGAAGGGAAACAGGGATAATCCAGAAAATTATATGCCAGCAAGTCTTACTTACATCAGTGGTAGAGAAGTTACTGATGAAGATTCTTAGGTTCAGGATTTACTCACATTTGGAAAAGAATGAGGACATCTTTTTCACACAAAGGACAGTTTGTAAATGGAATGAACTGCCAGAAGAAGTGGCAGATGCAGGTATAGTTACAATATTTAAAAGAAATGTGGATAGGTACATGTATGGGAAAGGTTTAGAGGAATATGGGCCTAATGCAGGCAAGTGGAACTAGTTTAGTTTGGGAAACTTGGTCAACATGGACATGTTGGACTCTAGGATCTGTTTCCATACTGTATGATTCTCTGACTCTATAATAGATTTAGTTGGGATAGATGGATTTGTATTTTTTTGGGGGGGTGGGGTGGGGGGAATTAGTGGTCTTTCTCTTAAATTTCATGAGTTTTTTGAGGAAGTGGCAAAGATGATTGATAGTGGCAAAGTTCTTTACATACACTTTACTAAAGCACTGGACAAGACATCTCATGGTTGACTGGTCCAGAAGATTAAGTCACATGGGATCCACGGTGAGTTGGTAAATTGGATACAACATTGGTTTGATCATAGAAGACAGAGGGTAGTTGTGGAACAGTTATTTTCTGATTGAAAGTCTGTGATCAGTGGCGTTCCACAAGAATCAGTGCTGAAACCTCTGTTTGTAATATATAAATAAATGAATTGGAAGAAAATGAAGGTAGTCTTATTAGTAAATTTGCAGATGAAATGAACATTGATGGAGCTGTGCATAGTGAAAAAGGTTGTCAATGCGTACAGTAGAAAATAGATCAGTTGGAAAGTTAGGTGGAGAAATGGTACATGGAGTTTAATTTGGATAACTGTGAGAGGATGCATTTTGAGAGATCAAATGTAAGAAGAAAGTACATGGTCAATGGCAGAACCCTTCGGAGCACTGATATATGGAGGAATCTTGGGGTGCAAGTCCATAGCTCCCTGACAGTGGCAAAACGGGGGGAGGTGATGGCCTAGTGGTATTAATCGCTGGACGATTAATCCAGAGACCCTCTTAATGGTTCAAATCCTTCCATAGCAGATGGTGGAATTTGAATCCAATAAAAATGTCAAAGAAAGAATTCAGCAATAATCAATAATTCCATTGTCGATTGCCATAAAAACCGATCTAGTTCACTAATGTCCTTTATGGAATTAAACTGCCAACCTTACCTCGTCTGGCCTACATGTGACTCCAGAGCCACAGCAATGTGACTGAGTCTTAACTATCCTCTGGGATGGGCAAATAAATGCTAGCCTAGCCAGCGATGCCCTCATCCCATGAATGAATTTTTTAAAAAATGTGGGGATAAGATGGTAAAGGCAGCGTATGGTATGCTTGCCATCATCATCTGCGGCTTTGAGTATAAGAGTTAGCAAGTCATGTTCCAGTTGTAGAACCTTTAGTTAGGCATTATTTGGAATACAACATGTAGTTCAAGTTGCCACAAGTAGATAATAAAATGAGAGACATGGATAGGGTGGATATTTGGGGTCTTTTCCCCAGGATTCTAGATTACTCACAGTGTGGAAACAGGCCTTTCGGCCCAACAAGTCCACACCGACCCGCCGAAGCGCAACCCACCCAGACCCATTCCCCTACATTTACCCTTGCACCTAACATACAGGCAATTTAGCATGGCCAATTCACCTAACCTGCATATTTTTGGACTGTGGGAGGAAACCGGAGCACCCGGAGGAAACCCACGCAGACACGGGGAGAATGTGCAAACTCCACACTGTGTCGCCTGAGGCGGGAATTGAACCCGGGTATCTGGCGCTGTGAGGCAGCAGTGCTAACCACTGTGCCACCATGTCACCCATCAAACATCAAATACGAGAAGGTGAAAGGAAAGAGGGGGAAGTTTAAAGAATATATGCGAGGATATTTTTGGTTTCTATACCAAAAGCTATAAATGCCTCGAATGTGCTGCTAGAGGTGGCGGTAGAGCAGATATAATAGCAACGTTAAAGAGGCATTTAGACACACACATGAACAGGCAGGGAAGAGACTGACAAGGACCACATGCAGGCAGTTGGGATTAATTTAGAATGGCATCAAAGTTGGTGCAGACATGGTGTCCAAAGGGCCTGTTTCTGTGTTATGCTGTTCTATGTTCTATGTGATCAGCCATGATCATATTGAATAGTGCAGCAGGCTTGATGGGATGAATGGCTTACTCCCATTGTTATGTTCCTGTTTTGGTCACTTAGAGTTTTGGCATGTAAGTACAATTTTTCATAACAAATAACTTCAACTCTATATTTTCATCAAGATAGAAGCACACGTAAGGAGTACTGTATACATATAACATGGAAAGATCTTTTGACTTTTATATTACCTCTTGCCTGATGGTTTCCTTTGGTAAAGCATTAATTACAGTCAGGAGAGTCTCCAACCATGCATTACTGACCACTGGCCAAAAAAGAAAACATAATGAGCTTTGATATTATTGAACATTGAGAGTTTAATATATTGCAAAATCAACTCCACTGTCTAATCTTATAAATTAGTGCACAAGCTATGTGATAGGCAGTTGCATAAAAGGTTTTGAAGTTTACACATTTTTAAAATGAATACTTATAGTAAGAAAATAAAATAGTCATATCTGGTAGAGTTTCCATTACTTGGTTCAGTTTGTCAACCTAAGAAAGACTATTAAAGGCAGCACTCCCTTTTATCATCAGGAAGTAGTCCCAATGAGCATATGAATGAAGCAGAAATGGTCTTTTAATGTTTCAAACATCTTAAATGGCACCTTTGTGACCACCTCTACCTACTCCACTGGCAATGCGTTCTAGGCACCCACCATCCTCTATGTAAAGAACTTTCTACACATATCTCCCCTAAATCTTTCCCCTCTCACTTTGAACTGGTGACCCGTAGTCATTGAGTCTCCTGCTCTGGGCAAAAGCTTATTGCTATCCACCCTGTCGATACCGCTCATGATTTTATAGACCTCAATTAGGTCCCCACTCAACCTCTGTCTTTCTGATGAAAATAATCCTAATCTACTCAAACTCTCATCATAGCTTGCACCCTCCATACCAGGCAACATCCTAGTGAACCTCCTCTGCACCCTCTCCAAAGCAACTGCATCCTTTTGGTAATGTGACGACCAGAACGGTACACAGTATTCTAAATGTGGCTGAACCAAAGTCGTATACAACCGTAACATGACCTGCCAACTCTTGAACAAGATACCCTGTCCGATGAAGGAAAGCATGTTGTGTGCCTTCTTGACCTGCGTTGCCACCCTTCAGGGAAAAATGGACCTAAATAGCCAGATCTCTCTGTATGGCAATTTTCCCCAGGACTTTTCCATTTACTGCAGTTCACTCTTGAATTGGATCTTCCAAAATGCAGTATCTCACATTTGCCCAGATTCAACTCCATCTGCCATTTCTTTGCCCAACTCTCCAATCTATCTACATTCTGTTGTATTCCCTGACCGTCCCCTTCACTATCTGCAACTCCACCAATCTTACTGTCATCTGCAAACTTGCTAATGAAACCACCTATATCTTCCTCCAAATCATTATGTATATCACAAACAACAGTGGTCCCAGCACGGATCGCTGTGGAACACCACTAGTCACAGGTCTCCATTTTAAGAAACTCCCTTCCATTACTATTCTCTGTCTCCTGTTGCTCAGCCAGTTCTCTATCCATCTAGCTAGCACACCCTGGACCCCCTGGCGCACCTTCTCCATCAGCCTACCATGGGGAACGGTCTCCATTTTAAGAAACTCCCTTCCATTACTATTCTCTGTCTCCTATTGCTCAGCCAGTTCTCTATCCATCTAGCTAGCACACCCTGGACCCCTGGCGCACCTTCTCCATCAGCCTACCATGGGGAACCTTATCAAACGCCTTACTGAAGTTCATGTATATGACATCTACAGCCCTTCCCTCATCAATCAACTTTGTCACTTCTTTAAAGAATTCTATTAAGTTGGTAAGACATGACCTTTCCTTCACAAAACCATGCTGCCTATCACTGATAAGCTCATTTTCTTCCAAATGGGAATAGATCCTATCCCTCAGTATCTTCTACAGCAGCTTCCCTACCACGGATGTCAGGTTCACCAGTCTATAATACTGAACTATCCCTGCTACCCTTCTTAAACAAGGGAACAACAGTAGCAGTTTTCCAGTCCTCTGGGACCTCACCCGCATTCAAGGATGCTGCACATATATCTGTTAAGCCCTCAACCATTTCCCTCTCTCACTTCCCTCAGTAACCTGGGATAAATCCCATCCGGGCCTGAGGACCTATCCAGCTTAATGCCTTTTAGAATACTCAACACTTCCTTCCTCCTTATACCGATTTGACCTGGAGTAATCAAACATCTATCCCTCACCTCAACATCCGTCATGTCCTTCTCCTCGGTGAATACCAATGCAAAGTACTCATTAAGAATCTCACCAATTTTCTCTGGCTCCATACAATAACTTCTCTCCTTCGCCCTTGGGTGGGCCAACCCTTTCTTCAGTTACCCCCTTGCTCCTTATCGATAAAAGGCTTTGGGATTTTCCTTAACCATTAGAGGTATCATGACTCCTTTTAGCCCTCTTAATTCCTCGTTTCAGATTAGTCCTATATTCCCGATATTCTTCCAAAGCTTCGTCTGTCTTCAGTCGCCTAGAACTTATGTACACTTTCTTTTTCCTCTTAGCTAGTCTCAGAATTTCACCTGTCATCCATGGTTTCCTAGAGTTGTCATTTCTACCCGTCATTTTCACAGGAACATATCTCTCCTGACCTCTAATCAACCTCTCTTTAAAAGCCTCCCACATATCAACTATGGATCTACCTTCAAACAGCTGCTCCCAATCTACATTCCCCAGCTCCTGCTGAATTTTGGTACAGTTGGCCTTTCCCCAATTTAGCATTCTTACTTTCGGATTACTCTCGTCTTTGTCCATGAATATTCTAAAATGTACGGAATTGTGATCACTATTCCCAAAGTAATCCCCTAATGAAACATCAACCACCTGGCCTGGCTCATTTCCCAACACTTGGTCCAGTATGGCCCCTCCCTAGTTGGAGTATTTACATACTGCTCTAGAAAACCCTCCTCCTTACAAATACTGCTCCATCTAGACCTCTAACACTAACTGAATCCCAGTCAGTATTGAGAAAATTAATGATGGATGGTTTTTGGACATCCTAAGTTTTAAGAATAAATAGTTTGAAACAGCTTTTGGCAAAGAAAATGTTTTTCAGATATAAATGCATAGGGAGTTTGCAGGGACAAAAGGAGGGAAAAATAGTTGCAAAAATGATCCATCCCGGATGTAAAATGCAATCAACAATTTTAACATTTAATTACATTTTGATAATACATCTTAAGAAAAATCATATCTCGATTTAGTTTATTGTGCTCAAGTCTTTATTTAGATATGATTAGTTAATATGAATTCTCACAAAAGAAAAGAAAGCACACAATGGAGAAAAGCCTTTCTGTAAACTTCTATAAATCCTCTTTTTATACAGAGTTTTAATCTACTCTGCTATGGACCCTGTCCACTTATTTCATTACCTGAGGGAATGCTGCCAAATGTATTACTAATTTACATAATCAAGTTCAGCATCTCAACATAGTAATCCTGCATTGATGCCCTCTGTATGCAAAGTTCTGCTTCTTCATTGTGGAATGTTTATTTGTGCGATCAAATTCACAACCATTTACAATCATGTAACATTCCCGTCAGAATTTAAGGAACTATTATTTAAATTATTGAAAATATCTGTAGAATAAATGCTGGCCTAGCCAGTGACGCCTTCATCCCGGGAATGAAAATACATGTTTCTCAAAATCTTTCTCCTGCTCCTGCCAACTTCAATCCCCTGACTAATCATTAATCAATCTCTCTCTCTCTCTCTCTCTGTCTTAAATACATTCAATGCTAACACAAAAGTTAAAGGTCATAAGCATTTTACAATTTTGGCAATATACTTCATCTTAACTTTTCTGGTAACAGTCATTTGCAAAGATAGAGCAAAATCATTTTTAGAGCAGCAATTCTTCAGTTTAAGAAAGACTAAAAGCCACATAATTGAATTTAAAATTATACTGTTCTCAATATGTAATGAAGAACATAGCTCACCGTTTTTCTTAACAGTTAACTTGCAATAAACTGACCTGTGTCTCTGTGATCCAAGTTTGCCAATATGATTGGGAGAAATGAATGTATATAAGCTGTAATGGAAACTAACTCTTCTTGCAAGATGGTAAGGAAAGAAACCGCAGCAGCTAATTGCATCTCCACCCCTGCAACATGCAGTACCTCCTACAAAAAAGAGGCTTTCATGAAAAGAAATAGTAAAATTGCTAGAAAATAACTTAGCTCACATTATTTTCGAGATATTATAAATATATATTAAAAGAAATGGCATAGCAGAATGACTTAACATCTTATTTAAACAAGAGAAAGCATCCTTTCAACATCAACATGGTCACATCAAATTCCCACAAACCGCATTGAGATCATCATCGGCTTATTGGCTTTAATGGTATTGGTTGAAGTACAAATACTAGGGAGAACTCCAACACATATAGGTCCAACCTACTCAACGTCCTCAATAAATTCCCTCCTTGTCCAGGATCAACCAGGTGAACTCTCTCTGGGCTGCCTCCAATACCAGCAGCATTCCCATTAATTTTGTTTTCAGGTACATGGACCTCAAAGGTCAAAGTGAGGAAGATAAACCTGTTTCACTGTGTTCGAGATGTGGTCTGATGAGTGCCTTGAATAGTTTTGGGAAGACTTCACTTTGAATTAAAAGCCAACAGTCCGTATGCCTTCCCTATTGCTATTGTGTGATTTAAGTATGAGGGCTCCCAAACCCCTCTGTACTGCAACTTGCTTCAGTTTTTCACCATTTCAATCATATTGACATTTTATTCATCCTATCAAAGAGCATTTTCCTACACTGTATTCCACCTATGAAGTTTCTGCCCACATCATTTATAAAGTGACAATGAGATATGTCAATAAGCTAACTAGCCTATAATTACCTGATGTTTTCTGTCACTGTTTGAATAAAAGTTTTACATTGTCAGTTTTCCAATCTTCTTAAAATTACTACCAGTGCATCACCATCTCTGTGGATATTTCTTTGAAAATCCAAGGATGCAACCCAAAAGGTCCAGGAGACTTTTCAGCCATTAATATTTCTTCTCTCATGATAGTTATTGTTTTTACTTCCTCCTTTCACAGTCTCTTTTATCCCCTTGACTTAGTATTTTTGGAATACTATTAGTGTGCACCACCATGAAGACTAATGCAAAGCATTGGTTCACCTCATCTGCTATTGCCTGGTTCCCATTATTTCCCCATCTTCATTCTCTGAGGGGCTCAAATTCACTTTACCTCTCTTCTCATATATTTATAGAAGCTCTTAGTGTCAGTTTTTTATATTGCTTTCTTGTCAGCTCTCAGTTCATTGCTCCCTTTTTATAACTTTTTTGGTTATATTTTGTTGGTTTTTAAAACGTTCCCAATCTTCTGATTAACCACTGTTTGCCACATTGGATACCCTTTCTTTCAACTTAATACTACCCTTAACTGCTTTGGTTAAGTATGTTGGTTTATTCCCTTTTAAGAATCTTTCTTCCTCACTGTATGTCTTTGCAGTGAGTCATGAACTATTTTCTGAAACATCTGGCAGTGATCCTCAGTAGTCTTTTCTGCTAAACTCCTTTCCCCACTCCACACCAGTCAATACTTCCCTCATTCCTATGTAATTAATCTTATTTAAATTTGTTTTCAGATTAAGGGCGGCATGGTGGCTCAGTGGTTAGCACTGTTGCCTCACAGCATCAGGGTAGCAGGTTTGATTCCAGCCTCGAGTGACTGTCTGTGTGGAGTTTGCACATTCTCCCTGTGTCTATGTGGGTTTCTTCCGAACGCTCTGGTTTTTTTCCCACAGGGTAAAAACAATGACTGCAGATGCTGGAAACCAGATTCTGGATCAGTGGTGCTGGAAGAGCACAGCAATTCAGGCAGCATCCGAAAAGCTTCCGACTGGATATTTTTGAAGTGAGGGTTAGGTACTCAGCCCTTTGCAAAAGTATTTTACAGAATATTCTCATCACTTTACCAAGGTGTTCATGAAAAATATGACTGAGCAAGTAAACACATGCGCGAGACGGCACTTCTGTCTTACTATCGCGACACTGAGTTCCCGGAAACTGACAAATGCTCCTGCAATCGTAGAAGCCGTTCGGGACCTTGTTTAATGCTGGGATTTCATTCTGGGTTTAGTCCTTCTTAGTTTAACCTGTAATTTGCAGAATGCAAAGGTTAGTTTGTTTAAATAGCAGACTCATTAAAATGATCGATTTAAACGAATTCTCCAGTGGAGCACCGCGTTAGATCAGTATGGCTTCCCTTGGTTAAGGTAAAATCGATGATCTAAATAATCAATTATTCGAATGAAATAGTGCTCGCCCATCTCGTTCGGATAATTGAGGTTCCTCTGTAGTCCTGTCTATCACAAGGTCAGAAGCAGAGATAGTTGTTCACATTTGCAGAGTGTCCAATAGCCATTGCAACTCCACAGATACTGAAACAGTCTATTCTAGCCGCTAGTGACCAAGATAGGGTAGATAAAGATAAACGTTCTCCATCGTTGGGGATTTTAGAACTAAGGGGCACAGTCTGAGAAGTTGGTCCATTCAGGAGAGATGTTAGGAAGCACTTCTACATACAATAGATGGTAGATGTTTGAAACTCTCATCCACAAGTGAAGTGATTGCAGGATCAGTGTCAATGTTAGATCTGAGATAGATAATTTTTGTTTATCAAAGGTACGAAGGGATATGGACCAATGGGATATGGAGTTCTGCCACAGATCTGCCCTGATGTGCCCACCTCATCCTAGTTTCTAACCTCCAGCAACATGATCCCCTTGACTTGTCCGGACTTGTCCGACCTGCCCAGCTCCTTTTCCACCTATCCACTCCACCCTCTCCTCCCTGACCTATCACCTTCATCTCCTCCCCCACTGACCTATTGTACTCTATGCTACTCTATCCCCACCCCCACCCTCCTCTAGTTTTTTTCCCACAGTCCATAGATGTTCAGGTCAGGTGAATTGGTCATGCTAAATTGTCCATAGTGTTAGATGAATTACTCAGAGGGAAATGGGTCTGGATGGGTTACTCTTCGGAGAGTCGGTGTGGACTGGTTGGCCTGAAGGACCTGTTTCCACACTGTAGGGAATCTAGTCTAATCTAATCTTAACACAGTTGTTTCCAATCCAGGTTTCTCACTCTCAATCTGAATGCTAAATTTTACAATATTATGATCACCAGGAGATCTTTTATTCTAGGATCAGTTACTAAACATTACCAGATCCAAAATATCCTGATCACTGGTTGAAATCCACAGTACAGAGGAACCTCGATTATCTAAAGAACACAGGCAGGGAGTATTTTGTTCGGTTCAGCGAATTCCGGATAATCAAATGACAGATAATATAGTTTAGACAAGCACTTGGACCTTGGTATCTTGCCCGATAATCTGATATTCGGATAATCGAATGTCAGATAATCGAGGTTCCTCTGTATATTTTTCTCGCATATTGTTCTGAATACACCTGATGAATTGTTCTGAATATACCTGATGAATTCTTCTTCATGGATACCTTTGCCAATTTGTTTTTCTCAATCGACAAGATTAAAGTCACCCATGATTAATGTACCATCTGTTTTATATAGCTTCACTATCTTCTGATATATTCTTTGTCCCACAGAACACCTTCTGTTAGGGGACATACAGACTACTCCTATTTCTTACCTCTAGCCATTTGGATTCTGCATCATCCAAATCAAGAATATTTCTTGCTATTACACCGATTGTATCTCATACTAACAAAATTATGTCATCACTCTTCCTTTTCTGCATAAACTTTTAAAATCTCACATGCAGACATAAAATTGGATTAGACGCAGATCTCTCCTCGTCAGAATGCTCCCCAGAATCAGAGGCACTTTTGTGTTGTTTTTTAGTTCTAATCATTTAATCTGGTATTCACCTTCCATCTTCTTTTCATTTGCCTGAAATACCCTCTCTTTATCCTCTCTGTAGTGCTCTTGATTGTTTCTTTTCAAAATTTCCATTTCCTTTTCTATTTCAAGCTATTCCTCTGCAAGCAGTTACAACCAGTCATTAATTTCTAGGAAGCAAGAATCTTCATTATACTCACAACTAACTTGCATTTGAATATGGGATGCTGTAACTTGCAAGGCAATGGACCAAGTGCTGGAAGATGCAGATAGGCAGGATAGGTATGTTTTGACCAGCACAGACAAGTTAAACACACGGATCTCGTCTATTTGGACTATCTCTGACTTTATGATGCATTCAGCTTAATAGCTATGATGACATTGGTGGGCTTTGAAGTATCAAGGATATTACGATCCCACAATTGCAGCAGTCATCCTTTGATATTACATTTTATGTCATCACTTATCATATATTGTCACATGCATCATCTTAATGGATTCAATAAATGGTGGCATGTTGCACATTTTCCCAAGTGCCTATTGTGCTTGTCTACCATAGAAGTCGTCTATATTTTGTTTCAATACTGTTAGATGTGAAAAACCTACTCACTTAAGAGTGAAGAAGACCAAATTTTGTCCATGTTTTGAAATACAAGAGCAGAAGAGAGAAACAATGATTATTCAGCTTCTCCATTTAAATTAGAAATGATTGTAGAGCTAAGTAAAAGTAAGGCTTTAGAATTCCAAATGCTTTTGAAATTCCAACTTTTCAGGTGCCCACTTGGTGTTTTAACATTTAATTATCTAACAGCATCTACAGGGCTAACAGACAGGGTATATAATTTAGTGCCTGCCAACAAATGTAATACAGATATATAATGATTTCTGAAATAGGTCAGGGCTGGGATCAGACATGATTTCATATGGGTCTGCAAGAGGCATTTTATTGGAGCTGGGCCATTGCAGGTCACAATTTCAATTAAGCAAAATTTGATTCCTTAAGCGCAAGTTGCCACTTACTCTAATTTTGGGTACCACTCTTCGAATTGTCTCTGAGGTGTTCTGCCGCATCAGGTTTGGTAGATTAACAACAACACTGGTTCGCTGCACATCTTGACCAGAACTGCAAACAAAACAACTGCACTTAAACCTGCAAACTGAGCATCAGGCAGATAATGCAAAAGCAGATTTTGTGTGTGTGTTTACACAGACGAGCACATAGATGAGGTTAAATATGTTAACTCCTGTTGAAAACAGACATCTTATAACATAGCACACTGTTGATTGACAAACACATCAAATAGTAAACATTTTTAAAACTATAGGTTAATTAGTCAGCTGATCAAGCAGATCCTTGGGCAGAGAAAAAGAGTTAACATTTTTGGTCATGCTATTCATTAGTATTCTAATTAACAGATCATTGGCATGAAATGTTAACTGTGTCTCTCCTTGGATGCTGCTTATCTACTGAGCATTTCCAGAATTTTCATTTATTATTTCAAGTTTCCAGCATCCACAGCATTTTTCTTTTGGATTAATTTGTTAATACATTTTTCTACCTGTGTAATCTAAAGATGGAATTTTAATGTTACAATTAGTTATTCAATTCACTTTTACACTTAATATATGAAGTATGCAGAAAAGGTTGGAGATAAAGTGTTACTTGCTACTCTCAAATGATACTGGACTTATGAAATTAAGCACTCTAACTGTCATAATCACAAAACAATAAACAAATTGAAGAGGATCAAAAACCAAAAGGACAAAATAATCTAAAATTGATTTGTTCAAGTTTACAAATAGATTTCTAATTATCAATACCTAATAACAGTAAATTGTCAATGTTTCTAAACTAACAGCAGTTTCATTGTAACTGTACTGCATATAATTAGATTACTTACAGTGTGGAAACAGGCCCTTCGGCCCAACAAGTCCATACCGACCCACCGAAGCGCAACCCACCCAGACCCATTCCCCTACATTTACCCCTTCACCTAACACTAAGGGCAATTTAGCATGGCCAACTCACCTAACCTGCACATTTTTGGATTGTGGGAGGAAACCGGAGCACCCGGAGGAAACCCACGCAGACACGGGGAGAATGTGCAAACTCCACACAGTTCAATTCCTGAGGCAGGAATTGAACCTGGGTCTCTGGCGCTATGAGGCAACAATGCTAACCACTGTGCCACCGTGCCGCCCACAACTTCTCTGCATTTATCTTCAAATTCAGCAGGGTCAACCTACTAGCAATTTGTTTCAGATAAAGTTTAACATTAAAAACTATATAAATGATCAACAGCTGCATATTATCTTCTTGAGAACATTAACGTTGTGCTCTGTACTAACTCTCCTAAAAGTAAACTGCAAACCCTAAATATTCAAAATGAAAACAAATACTGAAAATACATTTACAAATGACCATTGGCTACTTAAAAAGAAAAACTACTTGTTAAACACTTCATGGAGCTATTAACATTTTTAGTAATACTTAACCTCATTGAAGTGTCAATGCAATTAATGAGTTTCAGCATCCAATCATTAGCATTAACTGTTTCTTAGAATGTTTCCTCCTGTGGCAATAGGGACTAGTAGCGATTAAAATGGAAAGTTCTGGATGCGGACATGAATGGTTAGCTCAAAATCTAAATACCCAAGTCTCTGCTTGTTGGTCTCAGAATATAGAATTAATAATACTGTTGAAAATACACACTTGCCAACATTTGCCTAAGCAAAATAATCTCAGAAACAGAAAGAAGAAAAGATTTGCAAACACAAGGGACGCTATTCAGTCCCTTTGGATAACTCTCTGCTGCTGAGAGTTATCCAAAGTCAAAAATCACACAACACTGGATTATAGTCCAACAGGTTTTGGAGTCCTGCTTTTGGAGTCCTGCTCCTTCTTCCTTTCTGTTGAACTATAGCCCAGTGTCATGTGATTTTTGACTTTGTCCACCCCAGTCCATTACCGGCACATCGAAAGTCATCCAAACTCTCTTTCTTCCAGCTCTTGCCCCATTGATTACAAACTTCAAGTCCAAATCCATTTTTAAAAAAATTCAATGAGGGGTTCTGTCTTCACTGCTATTTTGGATGATGAGTTCCAGGCACTCAACACACTTTGGTTGAAAAAAAATTCACCAGCTCCCCCCGACACATCTCTTTACCAATTACTTTAAACATATGCTCCAATAAATGGCCTCTCAGATAATGGAAATAATTCTTTCCTATCCACCCTAGTTAGGTCCTTACAATTTTCTGCATTTCAATTGAGAGTCTCCCCAGCCTTCCCTGTTCCAAAGGAAACAAAATCCTACTTATCTAATCTTTCTTTGCAGTTAAAATTTTCAATCCCTGCCAACATCTTTGTAAATCTCTTCTGTACTCTCGAATTGATTACATCCTTTGCAGTAACTAAAACTGTACTCGGAATTCTAATTTGTGTTTTATGCATGTCCAGCATAGCCTTCTCGCTCAGATAACTCCAGATCTCAGCCAATAAAACAAAGTATTAAAACATTTTCTTGACCTACAGCCTATCTACCAATCCGCGTACCTTCATGAATCTGTGGACTGACACAGTGGACGCCATTTCTCTAGCCCTACACTCATCTCTAGAACATCTGGATAACAAGGATACCTATGTCAGATTCCTACTCATCATATGCAGCTCTGCCTTCAATACTTTAATCCCTACCATTCTGATCTCAAAATTCTCAGAGGTCTCCACTTCGCCCTCTGCAACAGAATCCTCAGCCACAATAATCCTCAACACTGGAGCCCCACACGACTGCACTCCCTGTGCACCCACAACTGTGTAGCCAACTTACATGCGAACGCCATCTATAAGTTTGCTGACGACACCATCGTTGTAGGCTGGATTTCGAAGAATGATTATTCAGAATGCAGAAAGGAAACAAAGTGGCTTGATGACATGGTGCAATGATAGCAATCTCTCTCTCCCAATTTCAGCAAAACAAAAGAACAGATCACTGACTTTAGGAACAAAGGAGGAGGACACCTATCTACAACAATGGAGCCGAGTTGGAGATAGTTGGCAGCATCAACTTCCTAACAGTGACAATAATCAACAATCTGTCCTGGACTTCCCATGTAATGTGACGGTCAGGAAGGCACAATAAAGCCTCTTCTTCCTCAGGAGGCTAGGAAATTCAGCATGTCCATAAGGACTTTCACCAACTTTTATAGAAGCATTCTGTCTGAGTGTTTCATAGCTTGGTATGGAAACTGCTTTGTTCAGGACCATAAGAAACTACAGAAAGTTGTGTGCACAGCCCAGGCCATCACAAAAGTCAACCTTCTGTCCTTGAAATCCATCTACACTTCTTGTTGCCACAAAAGGCTGCCAACATCGTCAAAGTCCCCACCCATCCCAGTTATACTCCCTTCTAACCTCTTCCATCAGGTAGAAGATGCAGAAGCTTGAACACAACAGGTTCAAGAACGGCTTCTTCCCTGCTGTTATTAGACTGCTGAATGGACCTCTCTAATTTCAAATCTAATGTTGATCTTACTTTGTGCACCTCCAGTGCAGCCATAACCTTGTATGTCTCGCTCTAAGCAACCTATGATCTCTATGTCCTTGTTTGCTATGATCCAACTGTACTCCTTGCAAAACAAAACTTTTCACTGTGACAACAATAACTCAAATCAAATCTTTGCTCCATCTGTTTATGTATACATTTTTGACATACTCGTATCAATTCTGCATTCTCTTCAGGTTGTAAGCTTGCTCGCTGAGCTGGAAGGTTTCTTTTCAGACGTTTCACCATCATACTAGGTAACATTATCAGTGAGCCTCTGGTGAAGCGCTAGTATTGTGTCCCACTTTCTATTTATATGTCTTGGTTTCTGAAGGTGGGTGATATCATTTCTGGTTCCTTTTCTCAGAGGATGGTAGGTGGGGTCCAAATTGACATGTTTATTGATGGAGTGCCGGTTGGAATGCCAGGCCTCCAGGAATTCTCGTGCATGTCTCTGTTTAGCTTGTCCAAGAATGGATGTGTTGTCCCAGTCAAAGTGGTGTCCTTCTTCGTCTATATATAAGGATACTAGTGATAGTGGATCATGTCTTTTGGTGACTAGTTGGTGTTCATGTATCCTGGTGGCTAGTTTTCTGCTGTTCGTCTGTTATTACAAAAGAAGAGGAGAATAACAACAGACTCCCATTCCTAGATGTCACAGTAGAACAACCAGTTAATGGTGAACTTCAAACCAACATCTACAGGAAAACAACACACACAGACCAATACTTAACTACAGAAGCAATCATCCCAACACCCACAAACAGAGCTGTATCAGGACATTATTTCACCAAGCCACAACACACTGCAGCACCCAGGATGTACAAACAGCAAAGGAAAAATACCTATTCAGCATATTCAAAAAGAACAGGTACCCAAAACACAGTCCACTGATTTCTCAATAACAAACTCAAACAAGCAGACACAACATGCCCAGAAATTCTAGTTGCATTACCTTACATCAAAAACATATCAGAAATTACTTCCAGACTACTCAGACCTTTTGGCATCATGGTAGCCCACAAACCTACAACACACTTAAACAGCGACTAATGAACCTAAAGGATCAGATACAAACAACCAGCAAAGCTAATGTCCTTTACAAAATACCATGCAAGGACTGTAACAAATAGTAAATCAGAAAAACAGGCAGCAAACTAGCCACCAGGATACATGAACACTAACTAGCCACCAAAAGACATGACCCACTATCACTAGTATCCTTATATACAGACGGAGAAGGACACCAGTTTGACTGGAACAACACATCTATCCTAGGGCAAGCTAAACAAAGACATGCACGAGAATTCCGAGAGACCTGGCATTCTAACCAGAATTCCATCAATAAACACATCAATTTGTACCCCGTCTACCATCCTCTGAGAAAAAGAACTGGAAATGATATCACCCACTTTAAGAAACCAAAACACAAACAGAAAGCAGGACATAACACCAGCACTTCACCAGATGCTCACTGATAGTACTTAGTGTGGTGATAAAACATCTGAAAACAAACCTTCCAGCTGCAAGCAAATCTACAACCAGAAGCTAAGCTACAAATCTTCTCAAAAATCTGTAACCCCTTACTTTGTTTATCTTGTCTAAAGTTGTTACCTCATATTTGCCATTTTTCAACCCAAATAACCACTTCATTAATAATTTCCTGCATTTTACACCTTTCTTTCTCACTTTCAACCATATGCCGAATAGTAACATCTTTATTGCAGCAGGGGCAATAAAAACAGAATTTGCTGGAAAAAGCTCAGCAGATCTGGCAGCATCTATGGAGAGAAATCAGAGTTAAGGTTTCAGGTCCAGGGACCCTTCCTCAGAACCCAGCAAGGGATTTAGTACTAAGATCTCCAAAACCTCCAGGAAATAGCTTTCTAGTCACAAATATACCCACTTCCTACCACAATCAATTTTGGACCAGGCTTGCATTTTCCTTTTGGATCTGATGAACTTTTCATTCACTATTCTGTAATCTAATCAAAGGCCTTGCTAAAATCCACATAGACTGTATTAAGTATTCACCCAACCTGCTATCTCGTCAGAAAATTCAAAATTAGTATCACAAATGTTCAGTTATATTATTATAAATATGGGAACAAACTAATCACCATTTAGAAATACACACATAGAAGCCTTTAACCAGTTCTCTCTGGTCAGAATGGGATCTAAACATGAACTCTTTTTCTCTCTCTCTCTCTCCGCAGATGCTGCCAGACTTGCTGAGCTTTTAGGCAAGAAATGCAGGATGGATATTAAGAGAAATAGTTAATTGCAGGTCTATCTATGAGGGCTGTAGAAGCAGAGGCAACAGAATGATTTCAAAAGAAAATTAGGCATTGTAAGCAAATAAACTTACAGGGTTAAGGAAACAGATCAGGGAAATGGGATTGATTAAATTGCTCTGCAGAACTGGCTCAAAGATAGAAGACAGAGGGTGATGGTGGAGGATTGTTTTTCAGACTGGAGGCCTGTGACCAGTGGAGTGCCACAAGGATGGGAGCTGGGTCCTCTACCTTTTGTCATTTACATAAATGATTTGGATGCAAGCATAAGGAGGTATAGTTACTAAGTTTGCAGATGACACCAAAATTGGAGGTGTAGTGGACAGCGAAGAGGGTTACCTCAGACTACAACAGGATCTGGACCAGATGGGCCAATGGGCTGAGAAGTAGCAGATGGAGTTTAATCCAGAAAAATGTGAGGTGCTGCATTTTGGAAAAGCAAGTCTTAGCAGGACTTATACACTTAATGGTAAGGTCCTAGGGAGTGTTGATGAACAAAGAGACCTTCGAGTGCAGGTTCATAGCTCCTTGAAAGTGGAGTCACAGGTAGCTAGGATAGTGAAGAAGGCATTTGGTATGCTTTCCTTTATTGGTCAGAGTATTGAGTACAGGAGTTGGGAGGTCATGTTGCAGCTGTACAGGACATTGGTTCGGCCACTGTTGGAATATTGTGTGCAATTCTGGTTTCCTTCTTATCGGAAAGATGTTGTGAAACTTGAAAGGGTTCAGAAAAGATTTACAAGGATGTTGCCAGGGTTGGAGGATTTGAGCTATAGGGAGAGGCTGAACAGGCTGGGTCTGTTTTCCCTGGAGCGTCGGAGGCTGAGGGGTGACCTTATAGAGGGGCATGGATAGGATAAATAGACAAAGTCTTTTCCCTGGGGTTGGAGAGTCCAGAACTAGAGGGCATAGGTTTAGGGTGAGAGGGGAAAGATATAAAAGGGACCTAAGGGGCAATGTTTTCAAGCAGAGGGCGGTACGTGTATGGAATGAACTGTCAGAGGATGTGGTGGAGGCTAGTACAATTGCAACATTTAAGAGGCATTTGGATGGGTATATGAATAGGAAGGGTTTGGTAGGATGTGGGCCGGGTGCTGGCAGGTGGCACTAGATTGGGTTGGGATATCTGGTCGGCATGGATGGGTTGGATCGAAGGTTCTGTTTCCATGCTGTACATCTCTATGACTCTATGAGAGTGTTGGCATAAAATTGGACTGTTCAGCAAGCAAGAAGTTCCCCAAAATACAGAATCACCTTGCTGTATTTTGCCAAAATCTAGAGTTTGTATTATTCTAGCGAATCTATAAAAACCATTGATAATGTTATTTGGTTCCAAAAGGAGCCCCACTACTGGGCATGCAGTTTAGCTTTGTCCTGAAGATCACAAATTACCTGAGGTTAGAAACACTTGTCCTAATATCTGTAAACATAACTTAATAGATGAACTGTCATTGTAGAATCGTTCCAAAATGACTCAGCTTCAACTATTTTTAAAGTACAATATTTCTAGCTTTTTGCTTATTAGGATTGGCAGTCATTCCTTCAACTGCCTCGGCCACAAGCTCTGGCATTCCTTTGCTGAATCACTCTCCCTTTAAATGTTATAAGTCATGGATCAAGCTTCCAGTCCCCTGTCCTAATATCTTATGTGGCTTTGTGAAAACATGTGTTTGATAACACTGCTGGGAAGCATCTTAATGTACTTTACTATATTCAAGTTGGTATATGAATGGAAGATATTGAGCAGCCAGTTGAGGAGCTTTGCTGATAATGTTTTATTTCCATTATAACAATCAACAATAAGGGGCGATTATTTTCATTTATAATGTCCTGCTCTTAGATTTCCTTACTCGTAACAGAAACTGGCCTGTCTGGGACTGTACATAGTTTGATTAAAACGTAGCTGAGAGCAACTGAATTGAACAGCTATATATAATAAACAATAAGGTAAAGTGATATATTTCTTATTGATTTTCATCAGACTGTTGACAAACAATTCAGTATTTCCAGAAATTCTGCATAATAAAAACAGCGATGATGATATTGTGCATTTAATGCTCACTACTAACACCGTATGATTCAATAATAAATTGCCAATGCTCACAGAAAAATTATTGTTGCAAAAAGGTTCTACTTTAGCAAGTTGTTAAATCTGCCATTTCCGGTAACAACTTTGTGAATCCTTATAGTAATTTTATAAAAGTAGTCATTGAAACAATAACTACTCAGAGATGTCACTGTAGCAGAGTAAAATCTAGATCATGAATAAAACTAGTAAAAACAATTAGGAAAGACAAATTTCTGAATGTCAGAACTCAGAAACCCTCTGTTTACACGTCTGGTAACAAGCATTTGGTCCACGACATCTCATAGCAACACCATTTACAGTTCAGGCAGCTTGGCCATGTTAACTCCACCATTTATCATTCAAATGACCTGTCAAATCTGAAGTGCAAATTCTCTTACAGAATTAAAAGTCTTAGCTGAGATGTTGAGATAAAACAACCAAAACATTTTTTTTTACTTTTGTTAAGATTCAGAAGCAGGAGTGCACGTTTTTTCTATTTAAAGCTTGTCATAGTGAAATAATTTATACCCTTTAACCCTTATTTAATGCCAATTTAGAACAGGAGTACTTGTATGTGCAGAGTTCAAGCTGGGCAAGACCACAAAGTGCTTAGTCTTTGGTCTATAGGATTGATGAAACATCTCAAGGGGAAGGAGCTGCCTAGGAACGTTATCTTCCTCCAAATAGAGTCATAGAGATGTACAGCATGGAAACAGACCCTTCGGTCCAACCTGTCCACGCCGACCAGATATCCCAACCCGATCTAGTCCCACCTGCCAGCACCCGGCCCATATCCCTCCAAACCCTTCCTATTCATATACCCATCCAAATGCCTCTTAAATGTTGCAATTGTACCAGCCTCCACCACATCCTCTGGCAGCTCATTCCATACACGTACCACCCTCTGCATGAAAAAGTTGCCCCTTAGGTCTCTTTTATATCATTCCCCTCTCACCCTAAACCTATGCCCTCTAGTTCTGGATTCCCCAATCCCAGAGAAAAGACTTTGTCTATTTATCCGATCCATGCCCCTCATAATTTTGTAAACCTCTATAAGGTCACCCCTCAGCCTCCGACGCTCCAGGGAAAACAGCCCCAGCCTGTTCAGCCTCTCCCTATAGCTCAAATCCTCCAACCCTGGCAACATCCTTGTAAATCTTTTCTGAACCCTTGCATGTTTCACAACGTCTTTCCGATAAGAAGGAGACCAGAATTGTACGCAATATTCCAACAGTGGCCTATCCAATGTCCTGTACAGCTGCAACATGACCTCCCAACTCCTGTACTCAATACTCTTGACCAATAAAGGAAAGCATACCAAACGCCTTCTTCACTATCCTATCTACCTGCGACTCCACTTTCAAGGAGCTTTGAACCTGCACTCCAAGGTCCCTTTGTTCAGCAACACTCCCTAGGACCTTACCATTAAGTGTATAAGTCCTGCTAAGATTTGCTTTCCCAAAATGCAGCACCTCGCATTTATCTGAATTGAACTCCATCTGCCACTTCTCAGACCATTGGCCCATCTGGTCCAGATCCTGTTGTAATCTAAGGTAACCCTCTTCACTATCCACTACACTTCCAATTTTGGTGTCATCCGCAAACTGTACCTCTTATGCTTGCATCCAAATCATTTATGTCAATGACAAAGAGTAGAGGACCCAGCACTGATCCTTGTGGCACTCCACTGGTCACAGGCCTCCAGTCTGAAAAACAACCCTCCATCATCACCCTCTGTCTTCTATCTTTGAGCCAGTTCTGTATCCAAATGGCTAATTAACCACCTAATTTTATTAAATCTGAGCTGTGCTTTAAATCTTCCAGATATTTTAAGAGTCTGGGATTTCTCTCTCCAGAACATATATTTCCCACTCAAGAGGTATATACAAAGTGGGTCACTTAAGTTGTAAAAGAAATAATTAAATGAGACAATTTACTAATTTGACAAAATCTAGCAACAGAAATTAACAAGCAATGGTCTTAAAGTGGAGGAGTATATGACTATCCCATCCAATCTCCAAATCAAAGGCTCATGCCCTTGCATACTTACAATTCAGTGCAGCAGCTATGAAGGATGGTCTTCCAGTTCGAGCTATGAAATGTGTTTTTGAAATCAAAAAGCTCATGTGACACTTTAAGTGCCTTTGTCTGAAAGCATTCACTTCATTGATATGACAAGAAGACAACTAGTGTGCACAACATAACAGTAATGCTTGCTTGAACAATGAAAGTCCTGCTGAAGGGCAGCAAATTGAAGCTATATGGGTAGTATTATGGAATCACAGAGGCTGGCAACCTCCAAGTAAGCACAAAATGAGTGAGTGCTGAGGAAGCAAGCTAAGAGTCATAATATGCATCCTGTGTAGATGTACACGTGGCCCTGCATGCAAAGTGGCCTGCCAGATGCGTACAAATCTAGGATGATCCTGAGCTCCAAAGTGAAGTGTTGAAGAGCTGATATAGTGCTTGAGTTGGTGCAACAGCGGGCGGGTGATGTGAAAGGCTTGCAGCGTGTCACTGATGACATGTGGATGAAGAGTGGAAGGGGATGGTGGCCAAAGACAATGCAGGGACAATATGGTGAAGACAGAGTTGCATGATGTCCAGAACAAGCAATTGCCGAGCTCCAGCCATCAGTCTGACTTGTATGTTGGGAATTTGCACCATCTAGTCTCTCAGGGAAGGAGAGGAAAACTGAAAGTTGTGCATAAACAAGGTGAGCTCTTAATGAGACGCAGATACATTGGAACAGGGTGGTCACCACTTATTACTGAGATTTTGAAATTACCATTGGAAATTTAAGGGATCCTGAGTCATTTCACCTTCTCTGTACTTTCCCAAATTTCCAACCATTGCCCATGCCACACCAGGGAAGGGAAAATTCCACGCTTATTTTTTTAAATGGCTAACAATTAAAAAAAGAATATCACCAGTAAATAATGTGTGGATGCTTTTCAATTATCATTGACAAGCTACAGAAGTATTAGATCAAGCAATGGCATATAAAGTGCAAGGAAAAATAAAGTAAAACAGCAGATGCAACCCGGTGTTTCACTGCACCCACACTTCTTCATGCACTATTTGTTGACCAAAAAGATGGACAATTCAACTTGTCCCAACTCCCTTGCTAAGTCCAATTTATAGGCTATAAATGAGTAATTAACAGCAAATATGGTTCACTGTGTCACAATTTCACTTTATAGATGCAGTTTGGAAGTATGCCACACATTAACCTATTGACTTCTACAGCATAACGCTCAAAAATATAGACAAGGCTGAGTCAGTTTACTGGAAATTACAGTCCATGCAAAGTGGAGTTCAAATCCAGGCTGATAAAATAGAAATTTCTTCTCATGATTATGCAGTTAACAAAAGCAGTTAGGTGTGTAGAGGTAGTACGGTAGAGCTGTCAATTTCTAATAAATGTGAAATTTATTCACAGAATCTCTACAGTGTAGAAACAGGCCCTTCGGCCCAACAAGTCCACACCAACCCTCCAAACAGTAACTACCCAGACCCATTCCCCTACCCTATAACTCTACATTTACCCCTGACTAATGCACCTAACCCACATATCCCTGAAGACTATGGGCAATTTAGTATGGCCAATTCACTTAACCTGCACATCTTTGGACTATGGGAGGAAATCAGAGCACTCAGAGGAAATCCACGCAGACAGAGGGAGAATGTGCAAACTCCACACAGACAGTTGCCCGAGGCTGGAATTGATCCCATGTTCCTTGCGCTGTGAGGCAGCAGTGCTAACCACTGAGCCACCATTCCGCTCAACCTTTATTCAGAAAGGTTGAGAGATTTATGAAACATTCACAAAAGTGAGTAATGGGTTGGAGTTGGTGGAGGATGGTATGGGGGGTTGGGGTTGGTGATGGTTAGGGACAGCAATGATGAAAGAACATACTGTCAAACCGAAAATAACAAACAATTCAGTTAAAAATCACACAACACCAGGTTATAGTCCAACAGGTTTAATTGGAAGCACACTAGCTTTCAGAGCAACGCTCCTTCATCAGGTGATAGTAGAGGGCTCAATCCCAACACAGAATTTATAGCAAAACTTTATAGCAAAAATTGCTATAAATTCTGTGTTGGGATTGAGCCCTCCACTATCACCTGATGAAGGAGCGTCGCTCCGAAAGCTAGTGTGCTTCCAATTAAACCTGTTGGACTATAACCTGGTGTTGTGTGATTTTTAACTTTGTCCACCCCAGTCCAACACCGGTATCTCCAAATCATGAATACAATTCAGAAAAGACCCAAAAGTAAAATTATGAACAAACAAAATAATTTTCGTTGTTACAACGAAAAATTACGTCCACCTGCACTTCGTATTAGGTGAAGCAGTGACATGGGGAAAATAGGATTGAGCCCAACCATGATCGATTGTAAACTTCAAATGCAATAAAATCTGGAATTGGAAGCTAGCCTAATGGTTGGTTGTTATACAAAAAGAAGGTTCAGTAATGTTCCTTAGGGAAGGAAATCTACCATCCTTACCCAATCTTGCATATATGTGACTCCAGATGCAAAACTTTGGCTAACTCTTTTCTGCCCTCCAAAATGAAGAAGTTTCAAGAAGATAAGAGATGGGATTTTTGGCTTAATTACGAGAAGATTCAGACTTTGAATGGACTAGGAGGCCTCTATAGTATTAGTTGCCTAGAAATCCTAGTTGGACCGAGAATTCTGATTTACAGACCCAAGGTTCAAGTAAAGATGATACCCTGAAACTGCAAGAGTTGCTCTTAAAATCCCAACTTAGTACAAGTCCCTGGGAACCTCTAAGAGTATTTCAAACTACCTGGTAAAACTTTAAAACACAATCATAGTTTTTTCTTAAGACCTGAATTCAAGTTGGTTGGAATCCGAACTATCATCAATCTTCAACGGATAGCAATTAAGCTTCATTGAGAGAGTAGACATGACAACTCATTAAATTCTATCCTTTGTTTTTTGAGGAGAAAGTCCTTTTTCCCCTACTCTTTATGCCCAAAAAAATCTCTGCAGAGACTTGTCTCATGTTTTATGAATGCGTCTGTGTACAAAACTAAGGCAATAGAATTTTAATTTTGGATCACAGTTTAGGAATTAGCCAGTGTTTGCCACTGAATAAGTGTTTTTTTCCACAATAAACAGGCTATTTTCAGTTAACTAAAGAAGCCTGCTGGATGTTTATTTTAATCTGCAAAGTATTACAAACCAGATCATTTTAATAATTGACTCAACACATATATAGTAATGGTGCGATGGTGTAGTTGGGCTCAATTATCAGTGGACTCTTGCCATCACAGTCATAACATAGCTTGGGGGCTTGGAACAACTTGACAGACAGCAGATTCATAACACTAAACCTTTCCACCATCACCCCCATAAACTCAAGGAGGAAGAGTGAAAGGAAGACAAGTACCTGGGGTAAGGAAGGGACAGATAGGAATACCCCAAGAATTCCTCCTCAGACTGGAAAGGAAGGTGCTGAGGGTAGGAATAAAAAAATCAAAGGCCAAAGTGTTTCTGCCTCATTTACTCTAATAAAGTGGTACACCTTTATTTAGAATGCTTAAAGTTGCAATTGAAACCTATTGGGATTTGTACAAATGATTCCAACAGAAGAGACCAACATGAAAAGCATCAAGTTGTAGCTATAACTGCAAGACCAAAGGTAGATACTGCAGGAGAGGAGAATAAGCTATTTCTATTGGCTTTTCTATTTTTATTTCTTTCACAATTTTCTCCTGCATCTGTAAGAACAGTGAAATCATAATTTATGACGAGTCTGCTTATTTAACAGATAATTTTAACAACTTCAATATTTTATTTCTTGATCTTCAGTATCTGGCAAAGTAGGCCGTTTTCCTCCCTTTGTCTCCCTATGACTAGTACTTAGCCAGTACAGACACAATGGGTCGAATGGCCTCTTTCTTTACTGTAAAATTCTATGATTATTTGTGGGATAGTTGATACACTTAGCTTTTAAACTTAAACACAAGTTAGTGGAAATGTACATTTGAACATTTCATAAGTCTACAATAGTTCACAACATTTCTAGTGTTTAGTCAAGCACAAAGAAGCTGCAGCATACAATATTCAATTGGTTAGATCCCCATGACTTCCCCTTTAAGCACCAGCATAAAAGTTCACATCATATCATTCAAAGGCTCTTAACAAATCATCAAACAAATAGCTATAACAAACTGGAACATCCTGTGACTTGATTTTTAACCAAAACAGGTGTTCTTCTAAAGTATTTTGTTAAATTATTTCTAATGTCAATTAAAATGTCATATTTTCCACTTACACATTATTTAACTTTTATAAACTTACTCAGTCTCAATATCATGCAACATTGTTCATGGATAGCCAAAAGCACCCAGAATTAGAGATAACTGTACATAACCTGCAAACTGATTTTAGATTAGATTAGATTCCGTACAGTGTGGAAACAGGCCCTTCGGCCCAACAAGTCCACACCGACCCTCCGAAGAGTAACCCACCCAGACCCATTCGCCTACTCTATGTTTACCAATGCACCTAACACTATGGGCAATTTAGCATGGCCACTTCACCTGATCTGCACATCTTTGGACTGTGGGAGGAAACTGGAGCACCCGGAGGAAACCCATGCAGACATGGGGAGAATTTACAAACTCCACACAGACAGTCGCCCAAGGCAGGAATCGAACCCGGGTGCCTAGTACTGTGAGGCAGCAGTGCTAACCACTGAGCCCCCATTTGTCGAGAGTTTTGTGTATACATACCCCAGACATCTCTACTGTCTAATTCCAAAGTATTGACATAAAAATATATTAAAAATTGATACTGGGAAACGACAACAACATTATCTTTCTTTAGTAGCTAGGTAAATCAATCATCATAGTCAACTATTTATAAAGTAAATTAAGCTTCAAGGAACACTTAGTGTCAGGTAAGTATTAATTGATAAGTGACATGTGGTACTTCGTTTTTGTTTGGATGAAACAGAGCCATTCAGCACAGAAACAGACCTTTCAGTCCACTCGGCATGCCGACCAGAAGTCCTAAATTAATCTAGTCCCATCTGCCAGCATTTGGCCTATTTCCCTCGAAACCCTTCCCATTCATATACCCATTCAAATACCTTCTTAATGCTGTAATTGAAGCAGCCTACACCATTTCCTCTGGCAGCTCATTCCATGAACACATCATGCTTTGTGTGACAAAATTGCTCTTTCAGTCCCTTTTAAATATTTTGTCTCTCACCATAAACTTATGCCTTCTAGTTTTTGACTCCCTACCCTGGGGAAAAGACCTTGACTATTCACCCTATCCATGCTCCTCATGATTTTTGTAAACTTCTATGATGTTATTCTTCCACCTCTGAAGTTACAGATAAAATAGCCTCAGCCTATTCAATCTCTCCGGTTCTGGCAACATCCTAGTAATTTTTTTCTGAACCCTTTCAAATTTAACAACATCTTTCCTATAGCAAGGCAGCCAGAAGTGAATGCAAATAACCTAAACAAACACAATCCGTTATCTGAATTAGCAAACTTCCATTTAGGGGCAAATGAAAACGTATCCTTGGTTCAAAAAACATCCAACCCTGATTTTGTTGCATTAATGGTGAGTACGCTTCCAGCAACAAATTCCAACATCAGTATATTCACAGCAAAATGCAAAAATCAAAGGTGCTGTGCGAGTTGCTCTGTTCCTCCAAAAGCAGTGCTATACTGGTATTTTGATAAGAAGCTCACACTGAACCACATGGAGTTGCAGTGCTTGCCCTACAGATAGCAACTAAACATGCTAGAGAAACTTGCCGCTTCTTCATTCAAATACAAGTTAACTTGTCAAGACGTGCTAAGTTTCAACAACAAACAACAAACACCTTAGGCAATGAAACTTCACTGCCAAATTGTAGAACTGCATTCCATCAAATTTCAATTGTTGTTGGGATTTCTTTGAAAAATAAATCAGGTTTTCTTGGTATTCTTTCGCTGTCTTTAACCAATCTTCTTTTTCTTGCATTTATTTTGCTTTCTGTTAATGGTTTAACACTGAATTCAATATCCTAACTTATACTTCCTTGTTTAGACTCTGTGTAGCTCATGTTCTGTCTAAGTTAACAAACCTTTTCTTGCCCATTCCCCAGGTCCCAGTAATCATGTCAAGAGAGTTATTTTATTCAGGATTACTATTAGCTGCACATATCAATGTAAAAGCACATAGCAAGCCTGTTGGCAAGTATAACCACAATGAAGTATGTAGGTTATTTGGTCACTACTTCTCAGAGTTTACAAACTCGCAAGATAAACAGAATACCATATTAAACAGGTTTCAATTAGAAGTTCCTGGATTTGATTTTAAAAGCTTATGGGAAACACATCTAGCTTGGAAAAGAAGGGGTTATTTTTAGGATTCAGTCTGGGACAGTTCTACAGAGGTCTTGGATGAAGATGAATTTATAAAGCAACTTTTCTCAGAAAGGAGAAAATAGTTAGATTTCTTAATAAATTACTTTAGAAAAAAAAAGTTTAGTAATAGTGTCAGACCAGGAGTATTTAGGTAAAACCCTAAACTAGTCTTATGAGGACTGAGAACATTGAAGTTCAGGTGTATGAAGGTTCCTGGAAAATGCTATCAGATGTTCCAGGCTGGGAATGGAATTCATGTTAAATCAATTGTTAGAGAAGGAAATCTTTCTCTGGTGTAAGTACTATACAAGATGTGCTTTTGGGTACTATATAGGGATGTTTTTGGAATCACTGAAGCAGCATATAGGGGATTAATGATATGTTACCATGTGCTTCAAAATCTTTAAGTTTCTATTATAAATTTAAACTGTAAATAGGCTGACTTATTCTATTTTAGCTTCATTTCTTTGGCTTCTATTTTATTGTTAAACTCAGTTCTACAATACTGAGTGCTTGTTCTTCAGTAGGAATCTACCTGTTAAAACTAAAATAAAACATGGTCAATTAAGACAGATTTTAGTCTGGGATCTGACTTGTCCACTACTGACATCAGCTGAAATTATAACACTTGTTTTTACCAATGGAATCACAACACAAAATGTTTACTTTTTTCAAACAAAAATAAACATTATTATATTTTAAAGGTTTAACCATAACAAACATTATTCATTTAACATATCTAGAAACTATACACAATTCAGAATTACTTCCTATTTCCAAAAAGATTTTCCTTCTACGACATATCAATCTTATGGGATCATCCATATGTCTGTTGCGGTCCGTTGGAGAGTTTTCTTCAGTTCCAGCTATTCTCAGAAGTAAAACTGCCATTCAACTTATTTATACTACAGGGTATTATTCCTGATGAAGGGCTTTTGCCCAAAACGTCGATTTTGCCTGTCCTCGGATGCTGCCTGAATTGCTGTGCTCTTCCAGCACCACTGATCCAGAATCTGGTTTCCAGCATCTGCAGTCATTGTTTTTACCTCCTTTATTTATACTACAGACCTTGTTCTGGTTACTTTTCCAGTATTCCCATGCTAATCAGCTGGCTACTTTCAAATGCAATAAGACACTGAGGTCTACCAGCAGCTTTAAAATTAGGGAACTTCCCAATTTCTGATCCTCCATAAAATTCAATTTGAAATTAAGCCTCACCCACCGTTCACATGTTCAATGGTGAAGTCAGTGCTTTCACTATCATTTATCTTGGCTAACTTCTCTCAGGTGAGTCCAAACTGCAACCCTAGATTGAAACATGAAATGCTTCCTGAGCTCCACTTATCTCCATGATGTAATGACCTAATTTGGACCATCCACAACTGACAATGTCTCCAAGTAGGTCAGGCCTTTTTTTGTTTGTTCTTTTCCCTTCTGACTCTTTAAACAAAAATGAGTAGCCTTCTGCATTTCCATTGCTTTAGGCGTTCTGATAGTCCACTCAAGCCTTGCATCTTAATTACTTTACCTTCATAACAATATTTTTAAAGATTTATTTCTTTTTGAGATTTGGAAATTGCTGATAAGGTTAGCATTTGCTGTCGATGCTTAATTGCCCTTAAACTAAGTAACATCCTAAGCCATTTCATGGGTGTGCTAAAAGATACTTTATCAGTGGTTCTGGAGTTACATGTAGGTGGATGTCAGATTTCTTTTCCTCGAGGATATTAACAAATCAGATACATTTTTTCCATGATTAATAATAGTTTCATGATCACCAGTATTGAGGCTAACTTTCAATTCCAGATTGATTAATTGAATTAAATTCTACCAGCTGCCATAGTAGGATTTGGACGTGTCTCCAGTGCATTAACCTCGGCCTCTGAATTACTCATCCTGGGACAATGATCGTCCAAGAACTAAACATCTCTAAATATTAACATTAACCATGAACTAAATTTCTGCAACAATATATAAAAACTGGAATTCCTTTTTCCATTTTTAAACAAAACTCCCACCTTTAAAAAATATTTTATCTGCACTTATAGATCACCCTGATCCTCCAATGCCATTAATCCTACAGGTTTGATTATACTTTTCACTGTTCTCCTCCTCCTTGTCACCGTGCTCGCCCACCCTACAATTTTATTATCACTGCAAACTTTGTTCAAACCATTTCTATAAATGGGAAACAGCGGTGTTTCTAACATTTCCCAAAGAGACATAGTATAATCACAAATAGCTAATCTGTGCAACATCCAGTTACTTGGTTCTACTTGCTAGTCACTTTCCTGTCCAACCATTTTTAAAATTTTCATAAGACCTTCACTGGCAACTTATCAAGCTCTTTCTGAAAAAGACTCAATATATTAACAATGCTAGCTTTATCTTGGCACGCTGATTTCCTCAAGTAACTCAACTAATTTAATCAAACATGACCAAGCCTTCATAAAATCATTTCAATGTGTAATGGGTTCATTCCCTTTTGGAACTCTCAAAATAATTGTATCCATTTTCTTATTCTATAAAACTCAAGATACTTCCCAGATTAAAAATAACTCACTTCAGTGCAAGTCGTTCACAGGATATCAGCATTGCTGAGTAGAACGGCATTTATTGCCCATCCCTGATTTGTTTCGAAAAGCTGACTTCTTGACTTTTGCAGTCCATGAAGACTAAGTATACCCACAATGCTTTGAGGCAGTGAGTTCCAGGAATTCATCCCAGTGACAATTAAGGAAAGGTTACTTGGAGGGGAACTTGCAGCTGGGTTCTCACAGGTATATTGCTGCCCTTTCATTTCTTGATGATAGAGGTCAAGGATTGAGAAGGTGATGTCAAAGGATTCTGAGTGAGTTGTTGCAGTGCAACTTATTGATGACATTCCCTGCTGCCACTGTATGCGGTACTACACGAAGTGAGCATTGAAGATATTACAACGGGTATCAATCCAACAGGTGACTGTGTCCTTTGTGGTGCATCCATCCAGGCAACTGAAAAGTAATCCTTCACTCTCCTCAATTGTGCCTTGTGCACAGGTTTTGAGTCAGGAGGTGTGTTAGATGCTACAGAATTCCCAGTCTCGGGCATGTTCTTGAATTCATTTTATTTATTAACCAGGTCCGCTTTGGTTTATGAGATACTTCCCCCAGGATGTTGATATTTGAGGATTCAGTAATGTTAACACTATTGAATACCATTGGGTAGTGATCAGATTGTTGGAAAGAGTCGTTACTTGGCACTCGTGTGGCAAGACTGTTATTTGTCACTATCAATCCAAGCCATTATGTTGTCCAAGTCTTGCTGTATTTGAATGCAGACGGTTTCAGTATCTGAGGAGTGGCAAACAATACTGAGCACTGTGCAATGAGCAAACATCCCCATTTCTGATCAGATAGAGGCGATCAATGAATTGGTTGGAGATGTTTGAGCCTTGGACACTAACCTGAGGAACTCCTACAGCAATGTCCTGGGACTGATCAAAAGCCATGATCACTTTCCATTATGCAAATATGACAAATCAGCAGAAAGTCCTCCTCTCCCTCAATTTCCATTAACTCCAGTAGGCTAGGGCTTATGATGCCACACTCTGTCAAATGCTGCCTTAATGTTAAGGGCAGACATACTCACTTCCCCTCGAGTTCAGCTGTTTATTCATATTTGGACCAAGCAGCAATGAGATCAGGAGCCAAATGGGTCTAGCTGAACTCAAAATGAACAAATTATTGACCTGCAAGTGCCACTTGACAGCACTGATGCTGATATCTTCTATTACATTGCTGATGATTAGAACATAACCGTGCAGTACAGGCCCTTTGCCCCTCGATGTTGTGCTGAGCTGTGGAACCAGCCTGAAGCTCATCTCCCCTACAGTATTCCATTTTCATCCATATGTTTATCCAATGACTATTTAAATGACCTTAAAGTTGGCGAGTCTACTACTGTTGTAGGCAGTGCGTTCCACGCCCCTAATACTCTGAGTAAAGGAACTACCTTTGACATCTGTCCTATATCTAAAACCCCTCAATTTAAAGCTGTCCCCTCATGCTAGCCATCACCATCCGAGGAAAAAGATTCTCACTGTTCACTCTATCTAAACTCCTGATTATCTTATATGTCTCAATTAAGTCACATCTCAATAATCTTCTCTCTAACAAAAACAGCCTCAAGTCCCTTAACCTTTCCTCATAAGCCCCTCCCTCCCTACATGGCAACATCCTGGTAAATCTCCTCTGAAACCTTTCCAAAGCATCCTCATCCTTCCTATAATGCGGTGACCAGAACTGTACGCAATATTCCAAGTGCAGCCGCAACAGAGTTTTGTACTGCTGCAGCGTGATCTCGTGACTCCGAAACTCAATCCCTCTACTCATAAAAGCTAACACACTGTATAACTTCTTAACAACCCTATCAACCTGGGTGGCAACTTTCAGGGATCTATATACATGAACACCAAGATCTCTCTGCTCAACTGCACTACCAAGAATCTTACCATTAGCCCAGTAATGTATATTCCTGTTACTCTTTCCAAGGTGAATCACCTCACACTTTTCTGCATTAAATGCCATTTGCCACCTCTCAGCCCAGCTCTGCAGCTTATCCATGTCTCTCTTAACCTGCAACATCCTTCAGCACTATCCACAATTCTACCGACCTTAATGTAATGCACAAATTTGCTAACCCATCCTTCTATGCCCACATCTAGGTCATTTATAAAAATGACAAACAACAGTGCACCCAAAACAGATCCTTGTGGTACACCACTCGTAACTGAACTCCATGATGAACATTTCCCATCAACCACCACTCTCTGTCTTCTTTCAGCAAGCCACTTTCTGATCCAAACCACTAAATCACTTCAATCTCATGCCTCCGTCTTTTCTGCAACAGCCTACCGTGGGGAACCTTATCAAACACCTTACTGAAATTCATAATACATCACATCAACCTTTTTACCCTCATCCACCTGTTTGGTTAACTTCTCAAAGAACTCAATAAGGTTTGTGAGGCATGACCTACCCTTCACAAAACTGTGTTGACTATCCCTAATCAACTTATTCCTTTCTAGATGATTATAAATCCTATCTCTTATAACCTCTTCCAACACTTTACCCACGACTGAAGTAAGGCTCACAGGTCCATAATTACCAGGGTCATCTCTACTCACCTTCTTGAACAAGGGGACAACATTTACTATCCTCCAGTCTTCTGGCACTATTCCTGTAGACAATGACAACATAAAGATCAAAGCCAAAGGCTCTGCAATCTCTACCCTTGCTTCCCAGAGAATCCTATGATAAAAGCTATAGAACCCAGGGGACTTACCTATTTTTGCAACTTCCAGAATTGCTAACACCTTCTCGTGAACCTCAATCCCGCCTAGTCTATTGGCTTGTATCTCCGTCTTCTCCTTGACATCACTGTCTTTTTCCACTGACAAAAAATATTCATTTAGTGCTTCCCCCGTCTCCTCGGACTCCACGCACAAGTTCCCACTACTATCCTTGATTGGTCCTAGTCTTTCTCTAGTCATTCTTTTATTCCTGATACACCCATAGAAAACTTTAGGATTTTCCTTGATCCTACCTGCCAATTACTTCTCATTTCCCCTCCTCGCTCTTCTTAGCTCTGTCTTTAGGTCTTTCTTGGCTAATGTGTTAGGGCTCTCAAGCGCCCTAACTGAGCCTTCACATCTCATCCTAACATAAGCCTTCTTCTTCCCTTGACAAGAGATTCAACTTCTTTCATAAACCACGGCTCCCTCGCTCGACCATTTCCTCCCTGCCTGACACTTATCAAAGACACGCAGTAGCTGTTCCTTGAATCAGCTCCACATTTCAAGTGTGCCCATCCCCTGCAGTTTCCTTCCCCACCTTATGCATTCTAAATCTTGATTGATGGGGTGGTAATTAGCTGGGTTGGATTTGACCTGTATTTTGTGGCAGGTCATCCCCAAATAAATTCCCACATTTCCTGGTAGATTCAAGTGTTGTAGCTATACTGGGACAGCTTTGCTACTGATGTGGCCAGGTCTGGAGTACCAGTCTTCAGCATAATTGCTGGGATTCAGCAATAGCCTTTGCAGCATGTACATAGTTAAAAATCACACAACACCAGTTATAGTCCAACAGATTTATTTGAAAGCACTAGCTTTCGGAGCACTGATCCTTTGTCAGGTGGTTGTGGAGTACAAGATCGTAAGACACAGAATTTATAGCAAATGTTTACAGTGTGATGCAACTGAAATTATATATTGGAAATGACTGGATTGTTTGTTAAGTCTCTCATCTTTTAGAATGACCATGTTAATTTCAGTTCTTTCATATGTAAGTCCCAGAACATTTTTTTAAAGTTACATTCTCAAGTGAACTTTAACAATAGGTGCCATGTCAGCTTAGATAATGCATTGAAGGTGTGAGGTGCCCTGTGTGAGGCTATCTTTGCCCCAATGTTCAAACTGATTCTATTTCTAAAAAATGGATTTAGAGAATCTTACATAGGTTCATGCAGTACGTAATTCTGCAAGTATAAATTCACCCCACAAACTTATGTGTCTGTGTGTGTGTGTGTGTTGTGTGTGTGTGAGAGAGAGTGTGTGTGTGAGAGAGAGAGTATATGTGTGTGTGAGAGAGAGTGTGTGTGGGGATGTGAGAGACTGTGTATGTGAGAGAGAAAGAGTGTGTGTGTGTGAGAGAGAGTGTGTGTGGGAGAGAGTGTGTGTGTGAGAAAGAGAGTGTGTGTGAGAGAGAGAGTGTGTGCGAGAGAGAGAATGTGTATGAGAGAGAGAGAGAGAGTGTGTGAATGAGAGAGAGAGAGAGAGAGAGAGAGAGAGAGTGTAGAGCAGTGGGGTCACCTGTAGTGTGACATGAACCCAAGATCCCGGTTGAGGCCATCCTCATGGGTACCAAACTTGGTTATCAGCCTCTGCTCGGCCATTTCACATTGTTGCCTGTCTGTCTTGGAGGATGGTCAGCTGAAGGTCTGAGGTTAAATGTCCTGAAATGCTAACGTGTTCTCCAATTGGGAGGGAACACTCCTATCTGGTGATTGTTGTGCAGTGTCCATTCTTCTGTTGCTGTAGCCTTTGCTCGGTCTCGCCAATGTACCATGCCTCACAGCAACCTTGCCTACAGCATATGAGATAGACAACGTTGACCGAGTTACATGAGTACCTGACGCATACATGGTGGGTGGTGTCCCCACGTGTTATGGTGGTATCCATGTCGACACTCTGACACGTCTTGCAGTGTCCACCGTGACAGTGTTGTACGGTGTTGTCGTGAAAACCGATCAGTTTGCTGTGAACAATGATCTGGTGGTTGGTGATTGTTTAAAGGCGAGATTGTTTAGGGGGCAGCACGTGGCTCAGTGGTTAGCACTGCTGCCTCACAGCACCAGGGACCCAGATTCAATTCCAGCCTCGGGTGATTGTCTGTGTGGAGTTTGCACATTCTCCCCGTGTTTGCGTGGGTTTCCTCCGGGTGCTCCGGTTTCCTCCCACAGTTAAAAGATGTGCAGCTCAGGTGAATTGGTCATGCTAAATTGCCCATAGTGTTAGGTGCATTAGTTAGAGGGAAATGAGTCTCCAGCTTCTCCAACATTCACAACATGATGTGGCAGGAATGCAGAGCCTAGATTATCCCAGGAGGCCTCAACATTCAACCATTCAGGAAGATTATGGCTAATTTAATTGTGGTTCCAATGCCACATTTCCAATTTGGATCGACTCAGGCTTGGAGGGCCGAAGGGCCTATTCCTGGGCTGTAAATTTTCTTTGTTCTCTGTATTTTTGTTCAATCCCTTAAACCTATCCTTCCATTCAGTAAGATTGTGACTGATCCAATTGTGGTTCCAACTCCACATTCCCATCCAGCCCCAATAAACTCTGACTTGCTTGTTATTAAAGAATCAATCTAACTGTCATAAAAGTATTCAATAGCTGGACTGCTACTGCTTGAGCAGGAAAAGAAATCCAATAATTCACAACTCTCAGAGAAAAAGAAATCTTACTGATGTTCCATTTAAGACCACTTACTTTTCAAATCTAAGTGGTCACCTAGATCTACTTTCTCTCACAAGAAAGTTCCCTCAAGCCTTTATTTCTCAATAAGATCACCTCTTATTCATCTAAACCTAAGTGGATATAATTTGTCCAACCTTTCCACATAAAATAACCCCAGTCACAATATCAGTCAAGTGAACCTTCTCTCAAATATATTCTCTCAAAATTAGGAGACAAATCATGCAGTAATCCAGGTGTGAAATCATACTGTGCAACTGTAGCAAAACTTCCCTAATCCTAAATCTTCTGCAATAAATGACAGCATTCCAGTTGACTTCCTATTCACTTGCTGTGGCATAGTTAGTGTGCTTACAAAAAGATGTCAACTACCTTCACCCCACACCACCCAACACACACAAACACACACACACTACCATCTCCTGCTAGCTTCAGACTGAAAAAGAGCAACCTGGCTTGGTGAGGTATTTACATTGTATGAATTAAACATAAATCGCAAAATGAAAAACGATACAAATTAGTCTTTGTTATGAATACAAGTTAGTGCAGTGTATTGTATCTTTTTAAAGCATAAAAATATCAACATGAAAGCATTTTGTTCCAAACCATACCGTATGCCTGAATCCTTTTCATAAAGAAGGATATCGCATGGTTTGGAAGCTACATCTTCTGGTGGAAATCCATTTCCACAAAGAATTACTCTTTAAGCAATGGCAGCTGTTAACATGTTATTAGCACCTTTGTCAACAATTACAGTTTGCTTTAATTTAATTCTAACTTTTCATGAACTGAATGTTAATAGAGTGCAAAGAGACATTAGAAATCCATTCAGAAGAAGCGTCACTGGACCCCAAACATTAACTCTAACTTCTCTTCACAGATGCTGTCAGACCTGCTGAGCTTTTTCCAGCAATTTCTCTGCTTTTGTATCTGATTAGAATTTTGTGTTCAATCTCTAAAGGTAAAATAAAACTTATTTTGGCAAAAAAATAGACTTACTGCACTGAAAAGGAATAAGAAACTCAAAAATTTGATAATGTTAGAGAAATTGGTCTCAGCACTTCATGAACAATAATCTTCTAATCTGTCTTGGGTATTTATTTGTTTTACTGATTACAAGGTCAGTGATTCATAGACAATAAAAATTGAGCTTTGAGAACAATGATTAAAGAATGTGAGAATTAGTATCAAGCATATGAATTTAAAAGTCAAAATTGCAAAGGTTTCCCAAGCAGCACTATGGGTTTAAAATGTTTCATCAGCATTAATGTGGTTTGAATTTGCTTTCTGAGGTTAATTCAAGTATAATTTTCAATTAGCCATAAAAGGGTATTAGTGCTCGACATACAATATTAGAAAGCTGGAATGTGTCCTTAAATCTCATTATCAGAAGCATACACAGCTGATGCATGGGGAGATAAGGAAAATGTTTTATGTAGAACTGAAGGAAAAAGACTAAAAGGGTTTATCCACAATTAAAGTTTGAAACACTTTACCTGATGTCCCCAGTAGGTTTTTGAAACACAACTTTCTCCCTACCGAAGTCCCTGTAGATCTGTGAAGAGCTGAAGGAAAGGGGAGATTGATATGATGTAACACTCCCGCCGCCCCAATTTCGCACGATGCTGTGTTGATAAGAGCTGTTGCTGAAACAGGAGAGAGAAAACATGGGAGACAGATAGATAGTGGAAGATGATATGAAATCAGCTCAAGCCATAGGCCAATTCTGAAGGGCAGAGATCCGAAAGAAAGAGGAAAAAGGCAATTTAATAGGCAGAAATAGATACCATCCATTTAAAGGGGAGGGAAAGAAAATCTCCTTAAATCTAGAAAAGAAAGACAAGTAACAGATGACAAAAATATAATTGCTTAGTAAGCTCAATGGACAGATGGAAGTGAAGACTTTGTATGCTTATGATAATGTTGGCAATTCCAGACGTCCTTAAATGAACTAATTTATTCAAGTATTTTGTCAGCTATTGTTATGGCTAGCTACAGCATTCAAATGTTCATTTTCTGTATAAATCAAATGACCCCAGGTCCACTGAAGGGCACATTAATTTATGTAATTTATGTAACTGCAATAGTAGCTAATTTAGGGAACTAATTGATGTTGCAGTGGTGACAACTTCAAAACTGGTCTTAATTCTGCATCTGCATAAAATGATAGCTGCTGCAGAAGTCTACTTATTCAATACGCTTGCAGTGTCTACTTTGTAAACACAGGAAGGACATAATTTTCTGCTATAATTATTCTGATTTTGTGAATTACACAGTTAAAATTGGTCTTTAGCAAACATACTTTATTACATGACAAGGCTTAAGCGTACATGCTAACAACATTTTGTTAGAATGTCTTGCAGATTGTATATTAATAATCACTTAGTGGCACAAAACTTGAGGATTGCTGAGAAAAGACATGTCAAAGAATTTTTACCTACTGAATGAAAAGTAAAATAAAAACATGAAAAACTTTGACAAAATTTGCCTTTTTTCGTGAATACTCAAGATTGCATATTTGTGATAGCTTAATTACAATGAGAATATTTAGCAATTATGGCAATTTGTTTTTGTTGGTGCTTTGTGTGCAATTTACATGGAGTTTTTCATAAATTTAAATAGGTGATCATGTAGAGTCCAAAAGCTGTTAAAAATGTAATGGTTACTTCTGGCACAATTTACATAAAAATGGTTGACCTTAACATATTGCTGCACCTGTTACGGGAAATGTTACTGATGAATGCCCATCAATCTCCATCTTAAAATACAGTCACAGACCCAGACTCAAACTCAGACCAATTGACTCTAGTTTTTATTTTACCACAGATGACCTCTGACCGAGTATTTCCAATTTTTTTGTATATTAATTTAAAATATGATAAGAAATGTTAATATCTATTTCATGCATAGTAAGCTAGCATAAGCAAAAACAGAATGTTCAATGATTAATTACATATGCCACTCATTTCATGGGATTACTATAAATTAGATGGTCATGATAGAATAAGTTCTTAAACGTCCATGGCACCTACAGTACCTGCCGACTTAATTAACTGATCTCTTAGATATATGCTCGCCAAGGAAAGAAAGGAAAAACTTTAAAATCTGTAAAAGGAAAGCAAAACAATAAGTAAAATAAATCCACCCAAAATCCTCACTTAACATTGCCAGTCTCTCCAAATGTTCCAAGTTCTTAACATCATTTCAGTTAATTAATCTTTGACTACATTTATTGGAAAAATATTATGCACTCCAAGAAAAATAATATCAAGTCTTAAGCAAAATTTCACACTATGGAGTTAAAACAAAGAATTCTATTCACATCAAAAAAACTGCAATAAGTCATTTAACCAAATTAGATAAGTGCCAACATTGAAATGTTTAAAATGGCAGGTTAAATGGTGGCATCAACTTTTACAATATTTAAATTATTCATCTGAAAAAGAAATAGAAAACTGCGCACTTAAATGACTATTAATAAAGAAACTGCCCAGTTTCTAAGAAGAGTATTCCTCTGCATTATCGGTGTACACCAAGTTCAATGTTTAACTTTTGGAATTTTAACCAATATTAATGCATTTATATGATCAAGTGCATCATTACTTTGTTCTGTTTTTATAACAAGCATTTAACAGACACTGGACAAAGTGGGTAAATAAAGAAAATCCTTTGGAAATCCACATTCCACATGGCGGGATTTGAAGCTTGGTCCACAGAACATTACCTGGATCTCTGGATTAAAAGTTGAATGATAACACCCCCCACTAGGTCAATGCCTCCCCTATACTTGTCTTCCTCTGACATCATGTTAATAACCATCAATCCAACTGAGCTAACTGGTCCACAAAATCCTGAATGAAGTGTTATTTCAACCTGTCCTAGTCTAGGTTGCTGTCAGTGGTTCCAACAAGGAAACTGATCTTAACACTGAATTTTCACAATGACATCATTACAAAACTAACTCCTGAAAGCCAGAATCCACAAATCCTAACCTGGATTTCAGCCACTATCATATTCATTGTTCTGGTTAGGTTGTGGGAGAGCAATGTGGACCACTTCGAAATTGCAACCTGTGGTGCACAGTAGCAGTTACCCATGTAAAACAGTAGCTACCCAAAGTCATGTCCGATTTATATTATCCAGAGATGAGGAATGTGATCATTAGAATAGGTAGTGTTAGATCTAAATATTGCAGAATTGTTTGGATAGTAGGGTACCCATTTAGAAAGTAAAGATATCCTTTGAAAATGATCCCAGGATGTCTATGGAGGAGGTTAAGTGGCCATTGATATTGTTAAAAGAATGACGTTTGTAATAAGTGCACCAATTCATTGGAAATGTCAAAACTCACTGTCTAAAGGAACCATCAACATAGCTGTCAACAAGGGAGCTGTCAAGTTGTTAAGACATTTAAAAACATTTCCCCTTTAAATATTTTTTTAAAACTTACCTACATTATTATACAAAATGCTCATTATTGCACTTTGCCTGTTGAAGTAAGCCTGAATTACAGGTGATATGCCTTTAGGACCAGTTCATAAATGTGAAGGATGACAGATTTTGTCTCGTAATAACCAAGGAACATCTTAGGGGTCAGCATGGAACAAACCTCGAACTTTCCTGGTTAACTGACTCTGGATCATGAGAGTCCACATTTCTTGTGGCATCATGGTTACCTGTTACTTTTAAAGGTAGTGAAAAAGAATTCAACTTCAACTTCTTCAAATTTACAAATTTAGCAATATTTACAAACCTCAAGGCTTGGTTCTGGGGCAGGGAATTTGTTATTGGGAGATGGAGAATTTTCCTTTGAAGTTTTAATCCAGTTAAATCTGTGTACTTATAATTCCAGTTCCAATTTTATGAACTGGAATACCCAGGCCTCTCTCTTGCTCTCTGCTCCTCAACTCTAGCTATGTTTCCAGCTCTTCCAGCTCTAGAATAGCTCATGAAGCATCATTTGAGTTTCCAGTTCCAAACTTCCATACAATTTGTGGATAGAGGTTAAGAGGCTTGAGCAATACCTGAAGCGTTTTATTCCTTTGACTTTATTGAGTTATTTTAATTTTTGTTCCCCAGCTACTATTTTTAATCTTCTATGCTCAGAGATGTTAATATTTCACTAGTCAAATTTCCTTGCTCTCGAAGCACCTTTATGTCAACATCTGCCTTTGTTCTTATGGAAGTTTAAAGAAAGATTACTGTGTTTCTTCGTTTCACAAGTAATTTAACTTGATTTTTCAATTTTTTTGCTTGCCATTGGTTTCTTTGAATCTAAGAGTTAAAGCAACATTTCATGTTTTACTTTTTTTCAAAAAAAATGCTTACAATGCTGGAATGCAGACAGGCCTTCTACCTTAGTCCACCTGTGCCCATGCCACAATCATGTCGCCCACCACCCTAGAACAAAAATCCTAACTTCCAAGACCCTTTCTCTTAGCTCAGGTTTGTCGAACAGGGAATTATCCCAGAAGCACAACATTTGCTGAACATATATTGTGCAAATATTCAGTGCAAACAGGTGAATTCTGTTTGGTAGCCTTTAAAGTGCTTGACAACATTCCAATTAGATCTTAGGTGTTGCAGTTTCCAATTTTATTTTCACATTATTACTGAAAAAATGTAGTGTTACAATGTTAGATTGGTATAAGAGAAGGGTCGAGATTATAGGGAGCAAGATGGCTATGTAGCAACAAAATAAAAACAGTGCAGAGAAACAGTTATAAAATAAGCTACTGTTTGACATGATAGTGGTATGGATAATAGATTCAGCATAAATCAGAGCAAGATACTAACTGGTAGTGAGGAATAAAATATGCGGATGCTTGCATGTAAAATTTAAAAGCAGGTCAAGTTCTCTGCTGTCACAATTTATCAGACTGTCAGTGAGCAGACAACCAATGACCATGGTTTAGATTTTTATTTAGTTTATCCTTCCTGATGTGCAGTTGAAGGAGATTGTTGTTCATCCTAGACTTGATTACTGCTATATAATTCATAATGATGGGGTTAAAGAGTTCATTATGCTAGCAGATAGCAAATCCCAATATTATCAACAACTATCAGAAAGATGACCAATGTATTTGAATGAGGTCATAAAGGGGCAATATGTCAATGAATAAAAGGAAATGAGACACAAAGATTTATGAGATGATAGCACAGAGGCATTAGAAAGCAATACAAGAGAAGTATTGTCTACATGAGGACAGATAGGAATGGAACAGAAACAATGTCATGGAGAAGAGAGTGTGCAGGAAAACAGTGCCACCTGCCAAGCATTGTAAAGGCATATAATCAAAATTAGAGGGAATGATGGATATGGTGTTAGAATTAAAGGAAGTCACTGATAATTTTCATGATGGTGACCTCCATCCATTTGAAATTTCTTCAGCCTCTTCCAGAGATCTCGCAATGCACATTTAGTGGCCACAGAATGTTCAAAAATTGAAGGGTAATAGCTGGATCAGACAAAAGACCTGGCATGTCAACAGAAAGCCTTTAAAAATTCTTTTGTTGGGTTTAACAAAGTTGTCAATCCTAAATACAAGATCACACACTTAGAGAAAAAGTAAATAGGAAGGACATTGTGAAACTTGAAAGGGTTCAGAAAAGATTTGCAAGAATGTTGCCAGGGTTGGAGGGTTTGACCTACAAAGGAGAGTGGGGCTGTTTTCCCTGGAACATCAGAGGCTGAGGGATGACCTTATAGAGGTTTATAAAATCATAAAGGTTATGGATATGGTAAATAGACATGGTCTTTTCCCCAGGTGGAGTCCAAAACTAGAGGGCATAGGTTTAGGGTGAGAGGGGAAAGATTTAAAAGGGACCTATGGGGCAACTTTTTCACGCGTGTATGGAATGAGCTGCCAGAGGAAGTAGTGGGGACTGGTACAATTACACCATTTAAAAGGGATCTGGATGTGTATATAAATAGGAAGGGTGTAGAGGGATATGGGTTGAGTGCCGGCAAATGGGTCTAGATTAATTTATCTGTTCGGAACGGATGTGTTGGACCAAAGGGTCTGTTTCCATGCTGTACATCTCTATGACTCTAAATGAATAGCAAACATTGTAGATAATGATAAAACATTTACTTTGGAAAATATAACATTTTAGCAGTTTTAGTTCCGTTCAAAACTCCAATTACTTACAATAAATTAAATGACTTCTGCTTACAATCCAAAAGGTGTACATGTGCTATTCTGCAAAGGGAACAACTAGCAATTGCAAGAGAAAGGTCAATCACAGAGTTAAACTGACAAAGTTATTGAAACATCTGGGCTGAATTATAATATACAGAAGCAAGTGGTTTGGGTCCCATGGTAAACTTACACAAAATGTCAATCATGCAACTATTATGGACCAGGCCAGACCCCCTCAAAATATTTCAACAGACCCTAACTTTGCTAGTTGTTGTAAGCAGGCATAACATGGATATGCAGTTGGTCAAACCACTTAGTTTTAAGACCATAAGACCATAAGACATAGGAGTGGAAGTAAGGCCATTCGGCCCATCGAGTCCACTCCGCCATTCAATCATGGCTGATGCGCATTTCAGCTCCACTTACCAGCGTTCTCCCCGTAGCCCTTAATTCCTCGAGACAACAAGAATCTATCAATCTCGGCCTGGAAGACATTTAGTGTCCCGGCTTCCACTGCACTCCGTGGCAATGAATTCCACAGGCCCACCACACTCTGGCTGAAGAAATGTCTCCGCATTTCTGTTCTGAAATGACCCCCTCTAATTCTAAGGCTGTGTCCACGGGTCCTAGTCTCCTCGTTTAACTGAAACAATTTCCTAGCATCAACCTTTTCCAAGCCATGTATTATTTTGTACATCTCTATTAAGTCTCCCCTTAATCTTCTAAACTCCAACGAATACAATCCCACTATCCTCAGCCGTTCCTCATATGTTAGACCTAACTGCATATCTCCCCAACCCTTTCCAGCTCTTAACTTCACTTTATGCCCCTATTGATCCGGGCATAAACTGCAAGCAACTGCACGCAATATTTCGGGGGAACCGAATGAACAAATGAAATAAACGACTGGAGAAAGCCACAGAAACCTGTCGTTTCCAATAAAACATCTTTTGCTCAATCCTGCGCTGTGCACTTATCCTGAGCCCGATGCTCCAGTAATCTAGTGTCCGTGGCAGTAAAAGCTGCTCCGCGAGGATTAATCATAGAACAGCTGCATCTAAATGGATTGAATTGCTTGAAGATGTAGACCATGGGATTGAGCACTTTCACCCAAAACAGTGACTGCAGCAGTACAGAATGAACAGTGCAAATGTGAGTATTATATTGCGCAGTACCTCAGTGAAATGGGAGGGTGGACGTTTAGGCAAGTTAGTTCTTGTGGGAGGGAGAGGTTACTCCGATAAAGGGTGGTTATGATATGTGAAACGCAAAGATGTGAGACAGCGGGTGTTTGAAGAAGGAAACTGATCACCACGAAGAGTATTTTTATGTAAAAAATAGATTGATTTTCCCAGACATCCACTGGGTTTCCCTGGTCTGACCTACTTGTTACCTCTTCAAAAAATTCTAACAGGTTTGTCAGGCATGACCTCCCTTTACTAAATCCATGTTGACTTGTTCTAATCAGACTCTGCTCTTCCAAGAATTTAGAAACCTCATCCTTAATGATGGATTCTAGAATTTTACCAACAACCAAGGTTAAGCTGATTGGCCTATAATTTTCCATCTTTTGCCTTGATCCTTTCTTGAACAAGGGGGTTACAACAGCCATCTTCCAATCATCCGGGACCTTTCCTGACTCCAGTGACTCTTGAAAGATCTCAACCAATGCCTCTGCTATTTCCTCAGCCACCTCTCTCAGAACTCTAGGGTGTATCCCATCGGGGTCAGGAGATTTATCAATTTAAATAAAACAGAATTTATTTACAAGATTACTGAATGCAACACAAACAAAAGAGAACAGAATACAGACTCAATGGTTGTATTTTTACAAAATAATTTTGCGTTAAATGAGTTTACATAACTATTATTGAGATCATTTTATTTTGAGTTACTAGCTACATGCCGGACAAACCATACTTAGGTTTAAGCAAAAAGGCTCATTTTCTACCAAAATATTCTGTGAAGTCACTGTAGAGTTTCAGACTATAGCCAATGATCAAGCAACAGTTGCGAGTTGAGTAAACTCACATAACAGTAAAAACCAAGATGATAAGAGGGACACAAACACCTCTAACTCCAACACAAAAATATAAACCTTTCCTTGAATAAACAGAAAGGACATAAAAGTCTGGCTCTGGTACTTTTACAGAACACACCATGGAGCACCTCTCCAGGGTAACCTTCTGGAGAGTTTTGCAATTTTAGCTTCTCAACATTTTTCATTTGTCCTCTTTGAAAAGTTCAGCAGCAAGGTCGCTCCTCACTGAAATGAAATAACCATGTGCAATGTATCTGCAAATGTTGTCTCAAAGCCAATCACAAATTCATAGCTTGTTAGGAAAAACAAAAATAGTATGGGGTTATCATTTTAAACTCCCAATCACCACATGACATGGTGTGAAACTGATAATTCCATAATGTTACCAATGTAAAAATTAAGTTTAGAGTCATAGAGATGTACAGCATGGAAACCGACCCTTCAGTCCAACCAGTCCATGCCAACCTAACCTAGTCCCATTTGCCAGCATTTGGCCCATAACACTCTAAACCTTTCCTATTCATATACCCATCCAGATGCCTTTTAAATGTTGCAATTGTACCTGACTCCACCACTTCCTCTGGCAGCTCATTCCATTCACGTACCACCCTCTGTGTGAAAAGGTTACCCCATAGGTCTCTTTTATATCTTTCCCCTCTCACCCTAAACCTATGCCCTCTAGTTCTGGACTCCCCGATCCCAGGGAAAAGATTTTGCCTATTTACATATCCGTGCCCCTCATAATTTTGTTAACCTCAGCCTCCAACTCTCCAGTGAAAACAGCCCCAGCCTGTTCAGCCTCTCCCTATAGCTCAAATTCTCCAATCCTGGCAACATCCTTGTAAATCTTTTCTGAACTCTTTCAAGTTTCACAACATCTTTCCAATAGGAAGGAGACCAGAATTGTACGCAATATTCCAACAGTGGCCTAACCAATGTCCTGTACAGCTGCAACATGACCTCCCAACTCCTGTATTCAATACTCTGACCAATGAAGGAAAGCATACCAAACGTCTTCTTCACTATCCTATCTACCTGCGACTCCACTTTCAAGGAGCTTTGAACCTGCACTCCAAGGTCTCTTTGTTCAGCAACACTCCCTACGACCTTACCATTAAGTGTACAAATCATGCTAAGATTTGCTTTCCCAAAATGCAGCACCTCGCATTTATCTGAATTAAACTCCATCTGCCACTTCTCAGCCCATTGGTCCATCTGGTCCAGATCCTATTGTAATCTGAGTTAACCCTCTTCGCTGTCCACTACACCCCCAATTTTGGTGTCATCTGCAAACTTACTAACTGTACCTCCTATGCACACATCCAAGTCATTTATGTAAATAACAAAAAGCAGAGGACCCAGCACCAATCCTTGTGGCATTCCACTGGTCACAGGCCTCCAGTCTGAAAAACAACCCTCCACCACCAACCTCTATCTTCTACCTTTGAGTCAATTCTGTGTGTTTGATACGAGCTAATAAAACGCTTTCTGCATGTGGTAAACTGAAACGTGACTTTGAATTCAAGTGCTGTACAAGGGTGGTGGTAACATCGCTGACATTTTGAGTACCTGAGATCACTAGCCAGATGTTTTCGAGCAAATGACTGGCAAGGGAAAACAATGAGCTAGGTAATTACTAAGAACATAAGAACTAGGAGCAGGAATAGGTCGTCTGGCCTCTCAAGCCTGGTCTGCATTCAATAAGATCATGGCTGACCTTTATGTGGCTTCAGCTCCACTTACCCACCCACTCACCATAACCCTTAACACTTTTACTGTTCAAAAAATTATCTTAGCTTTAAAAACATTTACTGAGTAAGCCTCAACCACTTCACTGGGCAGGAAATTACACAGGACTGGATCTAGGTGGCTTGCTCCCTTGTTGATTTCATTACATATTGTTCAAGAAAATTATTGTGGATACATTCAATAAATTTCTCCTCAAGGATACCCTGACCAACCTGGTTTGACCAATCAACAAGTGGATTAAAATCCCCCATGATAACTGCCTTACTATTTTTACAGGCATTAGTTATTTCTTTGGTTATTGCCCGCCCCAATGTGATATTATTATTCAGTGGCCTATAGACTACACCTATCAATAACTTGTTATTCTTAAAATTTCTAATTTCCATCCAAATGAATTCAACTTTATTCTCCATAGTACCTATACGATCTCTATACCACCCATACCACCCTGATGTCATCCTTAAATATCAGAGCTACACCACGTTCCTTACCTTCCTACCTTTCCTTCCAAACAGACTGATACCCCTGGATATTTGACTCCCAATCATGACCATCCTGCAATGGTTACTAAACCATATTCATTCGTGATGATTTGTGCCGTTAACTCACCTACCTTGTTATGAATGCTGTCGGCATGCAGGTAAAGTACCCTTATGCTAGTTTTTATACCCTCTTTATGAATTCCAGACACGTGTCACCCTCTGGATGGAAAAGCTTTTCTCATGTACTGCTGATCCTTCTAGCAATCATCTTAAAATCTGTGACTCCTGTTAAGTGACCCTGTATGAGGAGAAACAGGCCCTCCCTGTCCATTTTATCTGACTGCCTCATTATTTTCACAACTTGATTAAGTCTCCTACTCTGAGAAAAATAATTTAGCTTATCCAATCTTTCCGCATAGCTGCAACTTTGAAGCCGTGGTATCATTTACAAGAACAAGATATATCCTAGGAATGCGTGGTGTTTGACGTAGTCAAATTTACAGAGTCATTGCTTAGGTAGACAGACAACAAACAGGCTTGGTCTGTGCTCTCTCAATCTTGGCACAAGCCTCCCACGTTAGGAAGGAGGACTTTGGACAGTCAATAGGGTGAGACATACCATGGTCATTTCCAGTGCCTAGGCTGATGCCCAATAGTCTGGTTTCATTCGTTTCCTTAAACTTGATTGCAAGCATTTACATTTGGATGTAAAAGCATCATTTAAAGCAACTAGGAGAAAGAGAGGACTGCAGATGCTGGAGAGTCAGAGTCAAAACGTGTGGCACTGGAAAAGTACAGCAGGTCAGGCAGCATCTGAGGAACAGAAGATTTGATGTTTTGGGCATAAGCCCCTCATCAGGAATGATGAAGAACTGATGCCCAAGATGTCGATTCTCCTGCTCCTCGGATGCTGCTTCACCCACTGTGCTTTTCCAGCATCACACTTTTCGACTCATCATTTAAAGCAACCAAGCCTGGGCATAGGTGTTTCTGAAATTGCAATTAATAAAATAAATTGGAGAGATTGCTATTTCAAACACTCAAAAGGTGATTTAACAGCAGTTAAATGGCTAAACAAATTGCAATTTTCCAAGAAAAATGTTAAATGGAACATTTTGCTTTGTCTGCACATGATGTCTGAATATGAAAAGAATTGTTTGGAAATAAGCAAACTGAACACTAACAATCCTATCAACAAGTTATTTGAACTTGGGACATTTTGAAATCCAGAAGAAATCAATGAAAATTTAATACTGTTTTATTCTTTCAAACATCACAAAAAAAACCTGCTAATCTTAGGGACCAATCTGGGAATGTTTGATTTCTGTTTTAATATTATGTTTTATTGATCTGTAAAATTTCTTCAGCAGTCCTGAATGAGAGAGAAAGGTAATTAATCATATGTCCCACTTTGATTAAAGGTAAACAGGAAAACTGCACCACAAAATGGGAATTGCAATAATTCACTCCATCTGGAGTACAACAAAATATATCAATCCACTGTTGATGTACCTTTATAGTGAAAGGAAAGCACGGGTGACAAGTTTCTCATAGAGATTTTTATGTCCTTGCTTACAAACTTTTAAGACAACTGAATTTGATGTCCAAGCCACTAAGTGAGAGGAGAATAAGCAAATACATTCATAGATTTCCCCTGCATCGTGTCCCACATGATCGCTCGAGAAGATTACCTGAAGGTCAAGAATGCTTGTCAGGTGGACAATTAAAAACACAACATGCAAAACTTCACTGCAAGTAGTAAGTGCGGTGGTGACAGCAAAATTTCCATTTCTTAGCCTGTCAGAAGGCAGAAGTTACAAATGAAATTAGTGGGTACTTTTCAATTTGTTCCATATGAAATTACTAGCAAAAAGGAGTGCATAGTGAAACAGTATGGTGACAGACATGCACAGCTATCTGACAAACACCAACAGGATAACATAAAATGATCAAAATGGCCACTAGATTGAGCAACTGATCCCAGCATAATCACAGCTCTGTGGAGAAAATGGCTTTAAAAACCAGAGTAGAATTAAATTCACCAACAGTTTCAACCTTTTTGAGTATTAAAGTAAAAGGGATCAGTGTTAGGCCGACTGAAGGCTAGGGACAGATAGTACCAAACAAGAATTGTCCACAAGACAGATACATGGATGGGAAAGTTGGAGAATCTTTAAAGTCCATGAATAACCTATTGTTTTAAGTACAGGCTGTATTTATGGGCAACAGCATGACTAAGTACAGCAAAGAATGTCTATATGAGGAAAGATAGTGCTGCAGTGCAACATTGCCTGACAAATTTTATTCAGTCTGAATTCAAACTAGCAATTTTCGACAAACAGTCTACGTTAGCCCAGGATCTAACACCATAAAGTTTATGCCAGGCATTTGTAGGGGGAAAGCATCAGACTGGTTTATCCAAGTCAGTTTACATTTCCCAGTCTTGAAGATCAGTAAAGTCCATCCTGAGTGAAACTTCAGTTCTCTGATTTGCATGCGATTCGTGTCTGAGGGATTAGTTAAAGAATTCAAGATGTCACAAGCAAGAAGAATACATAAGTGATGTTCTTCCTGACTGTGACATTGGTCAGTTTGACAGTGAAATAAATTCCAAGCAGGAAGAACTGTGTTTGTATCTATCCCTATTGTTGCAACTATGTTATGAATACAGTATGTGCCAATGGATAACAGAAGCCATTTTTAATAGTATACCTTAAAAACTAACAGCACTCGTGCAAAAGAACAAAATATATCATTGAGCAAAGTATTCTGTAGATGGGGAGTGCTAATCCAAATCTACTGTAATCTGATGTTTCTGGAAGTTTATAAAATCAAGAAATTAGGGAAACAAGTTTGTATTTTAGAAATAATTAGGTTAGTTAAAAAATAATTGTGAGAACTCGACAAGGATGTTTATTTGTCAAAAGGAAGCTCTAACAATTTGGACATTTAATAAACAGCACGTTTCAGATTAAGTGTAGGTTTTTCTCTGGAATTGGTAGGCATAGCATATGTTCTTCTTGGCAGAGAAAACATTTTCTTTCTCTCTTGCAAAGCACAAACATTCACTAGAAATGTTGAAGCCTCCGAATTCAGACTTCCATATTGACATTCCCATCCATGTTGACATTCCCATATTAGGATGATGTCTTGTATCCGCCTATCCAGGCAACTGACTGCTCAGAGCTAATAAATAACCATCAGTGGTTAAAGCAACATTGAGTGAAGTGATCAATAAACAGAAGTAACCACCTTGGATTTTTTAAACAAGTGATTAACAGACTAAACAACCAGGCCCAGAAATAAAGGTTGTTAATAAATTCTCGGTGATGGGGAGTAGTCCTCATTGGACAACTACCTACTTCAGACACAAGAACTAAGGAAGGTAAAGGGAGACCTGGGAAGTGTCCTGTAACACTGCAGCTCAAGAGCAGAATGCTTCATTTGTAAACTACTGTGATCAACAGTATGTGAACCATGTTCATCTTCTGGGAGCACTGAACCATTCATCTGACATGGGTTATATACCACTCCTGTGTATTTAAATCATGTATCATGCCTAAATTCTACTCCTTAACAAAATACCTTAAGATCAATAATGGGTCTTCTACTACCTGTCTTAGGCAATATGATTTTCAGACCTGAAATCTTCTATTCAGCCAAGCACTGCAGTAATGGCTATCACCTTTTCACCAGACTTACATGTGTTTTCATGGTGTACCCATGTAGATTGAAAAAACAAAGACATTTGTTACTGAACAAATTGATTGCACATGGCTTTCAGTTCAGAGGGCCAATGATAGGTATCATTAAAGCTGAAGAAGGGCCTGTGCCCGAAACGTCGAATCTCCTGTTCCCTGGATGCTGCCTGACCTGCTGTGCTGTTCCAGCAATAAAGTTTCATCATTAAAGCTATACAGCCTCTGAACAACTTTGAGATTATTGTGCTATTTGTTTGTCTAATTTAGTTTCTTTCACAATTTTTTTTTCACCAATGACAATTATGCTAGTGTCCGAAGACAATTATTTGCAAGACTACTAATTCTTTCAAAATGCCAAGAAGGCAAAAGTATTTAAACGACCTATCCATTGGGCATTGTCATGTTTTTGATTACCGTTGGCAACCTGAGGAAAGAGCTATGAGGCATGCCATGAGTTGCCGTCACTAGAGACTACGCTGTCTTACCCCTGCAGTCCAACTCAGTATAGCTCCAAAGAGTGTAGTTACAAACAATGCTCCCCCTAAGCTGTGCTCCAATGTTCGGCGCACAATAACTGGCATTCATACACCGATCTGACAATCAAGCAGCCAGTATGAAAATTAGAGGGAATGCTGGTTACAAGTGGCTGGAGATTTCAAGCAGAGTGAGTTTCATGAGTTATTAAATGTCAATATCTTTCTAAACATGTGACCTGTAGCACGTATTTAACTTTTTTTAGAAAACGGGATGAGCATTAAAGTCAGTTAAAGTAAGGTTCTCCTGCACTGGGATAAACAAGCTCATTCAAGAGTAAGTGATAGTTAATGAGGTAAACTGGTTCAGTCTAGTTCTTGCACTGTAGACCCAAAGAGTATAAATACAAATGGATTAGAGATTTCAAGCAGTATGAGTTTGGTGAATGGTGAGTTAGGAAAAGGGGAAGGAGGTGCCTATTCTGAACCTTTTTTTACTTACTTACTTCACCAACCCCAGTACTTGACTCCTACTTTTGTGCAGCAGGAGCTGGTTGATGAGTAACTGTTTTATTTGTAATAAATCATTGGTACAGTTAAAATATGGCAGAGCACTTCTGCCAAGTGGAACATACAGCCTGTGCAATATGGGAGCCCATGGATACACCACGCATCTGACACAAACACTTCTACAAGTATCTCTGAGAAAGTGTATAAGCAGGCTGGGAAAGAGTTAAGTTCTGAGTTTTGTGAAGAGATTCAGTTGAGCACAGGTAGGGCAAGAGTTATTTTCTGAGTTTTGTGAAACAAAAGGTTCAGCTGAGCATGACTCAGATCAGATAAGATCTTACAGTTAACAATGGGGTGCTGGAGGCAAGGGTAACAGGTTAACAAGGTGGAAAAGCAGTCATTATGTACAGTCATTTAACAAGATGAGGTAGCATTCAGTACGTGAGGTCAGTTTAACAAGGTGTAAAGTATTAATATGTGAAGTAAGCTATTCATTGTGTAACAGCAGATGGCTTCATCTTCACTGTTGACACTCGCTGATTGTAACGGTCATCCAATTAATATGTATGTTGCCTTATCTGGATGTTCCTCCCTGTAAAATGACTATATAGTTCATTCAGAAACTGCTGTTTCAGAGAAGACAGTGAACTCATGGTTCTGTGCACATGGGCAACCGTTCTCTCTCCCTCCAGGGCCGGGAATAAAGATAAAGAAGGTAAAACTACACTGTGTCTTTGAGCATTTTGCTTCGACTGAAGGGGGAAACAGGATGACAATACTGGCGTGGTTGGCAGAATCAAAACAGATAGTTACAATCGGATGGTGTCAGCAGCTGTCCAGATCATCGCTATCTCGAGACAGATGGGCCCATAAGGTAAAGTTTTAAACCTTGGTACCTCTCGATATTCCTGCGTGCCGGAGATGGTCCCTTCGTTCAATCGCTCTCTGTTCTACAGATTCCTCAAACGGTAATTAGTTCATTCAAGAGACACAGTTTCGCAAGCGCATTAGCAGGCAGAGGTTAAGAGTCCTCTGCACGGTATTAGAGGAGGGGGGGGGAAGGTTGAGGTTTGAGTCCTCTGCGTGGTACTAGGGTTCGAGATCCCGGGGCGTGGGTGATGTGATTGAGACTTGAGTCCCCTGCGTGGGTTAATTTGAGTTTAGAATCCTCTGCACAGTAATGGTGTTAGAGTCCCCTGGGATAGGTGTGATTGAAGTTCGAGTCCTCTTCATGGTTCTGGGGATCGAGTCTACTGGGTGGACTGATTTGAGGTTCAAGTCCTCTGCACTATGCTGAGGTTTGAGCTTTCTGTGCATAAGTGAGCTTCAAGCTCTCTGTGATTAAACAAATTTCAAGCTCTGTGTTTAATTGGGGTTCAGGCTTTCTGCATTTAAGTGGGATTTGGGTTCTCCGTATTTAAGTGAGGAGTAAAGTGAGAAAGGGGTTAAAGCCCCCCCACTGGCAAAATTTGAGGCTCTCTGAATCATTGTTCTGGGGGGATGAGAGTGGCTTGGCTTGTAGTGCCATGTGGTCTGCTGTGAGGGTTTTCTCTTTTCATAAGTGTCATTTCAGTGAGAGGATGCAAAAACAGAAATGCTGAAATTAAGGTTGTACTAATATTTGGGTTGAAAAAGGAAAGTTTCAATATAGATTGTGCCATGCTGAGAGGGTTTCATGTTTAAACATTTTGGTTTGTTAGAATACTGGTTCAGAAAATCCTTTTAAGTAACTGTTTTGCCTTGTTTGAATCAGCATCACAATTCAGTGTGTTTGGTGGGCTGTATAATGGGGCAGATTTTGCTTGTACATTGAAATTGTACAGCATTATGTCCTCTTTAAAATGATCAAACTTGTAACCTTTAAACAAATTGATTTGAGTGCCTTGAGCCCCTGATTTGTTTCAAATCCTACAATGCTTGTTTAAAAAAAAACACAGTTGGGTCAATGCTCATGCTTTAGCCAGATGAAAGTATTGAACTAAAATATCCTTGCTGCTGTGTTTTTAATGCAGAGTGTTCACAAAAAGAAGAGTGCATTTTAAGTTTGATGCTGCTTCAGTTCTATTAATTGGCCTCCTTCATATTGTAAATTCAAAGAATGATCTCTACCAAAATTGCCACTGTAATTCAGACAGTTTATTTGGAAAACATATTTTTAAATATTCAGCATTTGTTTCCCATGAATATTTGAGTTTTAAATCCAAACTGAAACTGCCTCTTCAATTGCTAAAGCACAGGAAACATTGTTGTTTTCCTGCTGTTCCAGACTTTTGGAATATTTTTCCTGACAGCTTTCACATTAGCCAGGTATCAATTTGTTAAAGGAAATAATATTTGAATAACCTGAACTGAGGCACCCCTGGGCTTGATTTTAGGACTATTGATTGTTGTTTATAATTGACTAATTGTTTAGGCAGTGCAATTTAGAAGTTTGTGGACTGTCTAAAACTTGATGTTGTTATAAATAGCAAACAGAGTAATAGACTTCAAGAATTCAAAGAACGTTGAAATAGGCAGACACAATTTGGAAGTTATAGCAAGGGGGGGAAGTCTCAGATAAAGTCACATAGATGGGTTAACTCCAGGAAGGGTAAGAGAGGTAGGCACCTAGGGCAGGAGTCTTTTGTGGATATACCTATTTCAAACAGGTACGCTGTTTTGGAAAACGTAGGGGGTGATGCATTCTCAGGGGAACGTAGCACGAACAGCACGAACATTTCTGGTAATGAGACTGGCTCTAATGCAACGAGGGGTACGTCAGCTTCCAAGAGATCAATTGTGTTAGGGGATTCTGTAGTCCGAGGTACAGACAGATGTTTCTGTGGCCAGCAGAGAAAAAGCAGAATGGTGTGTTGTTTCTCTGGTGCCAGGATCAAGGATGTCTCAGAGAGGGTGCAGAATGTTCTCACGTGGGAGAGAGGCCAGCAAGAGGTCATTGTCCACAGTGGAACCAATGATATAGGAAGGGAAAAGGTTGAGATTCTGAAGGGAGATTACAGAGAGTTAGGCAGAAATTTAAAAAGCAGGTCCTAAAGGATAGTAATATCTGGATTACTCTCAGTGTTACGAGCTAGTGAGGGCAGGAATAGGAGGATAGAGCAGATGAATGCATGGCTGAGGAGCTGGTGTATGGGAGAAGGATTCACATTTTTGGATCATTGGAATCTCTTTTGGGGTAGAAGTGACCTGTACAAGAAGGATTGATTGCACCTAAATTGGAAGGGGACTAATATACTGGCAGGGAAATTTGCTAGAACTGCTTGGTAGGATTTAAACTAGTAAGGTGGCGGGGGGGGAAGGGGGGGGACGACCCAGGGAGATAGCGAGGAAAGTGATCAATCTGAGACTGGTACAGTTGAGAACAGAAGTGAGTCAAACAGTCAGGGCAGGCAGGGACAAGGTAGGACTAATAAATTCATTCACATTTATTTCAATGCAAAGGGCCTAACAGGGAAGGCAGATGAACTCAGGACATGGTTAAGAACATGGGACTGGGATATCACAGCACTTACAGAAACATCGCTCAGGGATGGGCAGGACCGGCAGCTTAATGTCCCAGGATATAAATGCTGCAGGAAGGATAGAAAGGGAGGAAAGAGAGGAGGGGGAGTCACGGTTCTGATAAGGGATAGCAGGACAGCTGTGCTGAGGGAGGATATTCCCAGAAATACATCCAGGGAAGTTATTTGGGTGGAACTGAGAAATAAGAAAGAGATGATCACCTTATTGAGATTGTATTATAGACCCCGTAACAGTAAGAGGGAAGTTGAGAAATAAACTTGTAAGGAGATCTCAGCTCTCCGGAAGAATAATAGGGTAGTTATGGTAGGGGATTTTAACTTTCCAAACATTGACTGGGACTGCCATAGTGTTAAAGGTTTAGATGGAGAGGAATTTCTTAAGGGCGTACAAGACAATTTTCTGATTCAGTATGTGGATACCTGCTAAAGAAGGTGCAAAACTTGACCTACTCTTGGGAAGTAAGGCAGAGCAGGTGACTGAGGTGTCAGTGGGGGAGCACTTTGGGGCCATAATTCTATTCATTTTAAAATAGTGATGGAAAAGGATAGACCAGATCTAAAAGTTGAAGTTCTAAATTGGAGAAAGGCCAATTTTGACGGTATTAGGCAAGAACTTTCAAAAGCTGATTGGAGGAAGATATTCACAGGAAAATGGAAGGCTGGAAAATGGGAAGCCTTCAGAAATGAGATAACACGAATCCAGAGAAAGTATATTCCTGTCAGGGTGAAAGGGAAGGCTGGTAGGTATAGGGAATGCTGGATGACGAAAGAAATTGAGGGTTTGGTTCAGAAAAAGAAGGAAGCATATGTCAGATATAGATAGGATAGATCGAGTGAATCCTTAGAAGGGTATAAAGGAAGTAGGAGTATACTTAAGAGGGAAATCAGGAAGGCAAAAAGTGTACATGAGATAGCTTTGGCAAATAGAATTAAGGAAAATCCAAAGCATTTTTACAAATATATTAAGGACAAAAGGGTAACTTGGGAGAAAATAGGGCCCCTCAAAGATCAGCAAGGCGGCCTTTATGTGGAGCCACAGAAAATGGGGGAGATACTAAATGAATATTTTGCATCAGTATTTACTGTGGAAAAGGATATGGAAGAAATAGACTGTAGGGAAATAGATGGTGACATCTTGCAAAATATCCAGATTACAGAGTAGGAAGTGCTGGATGTCTTGAAATGGTTAAAGGTGGATAAATCCCCAGGACCTGATCAGGTGTACCCGAGAACACTGTGGGAAGGTGGAAAGTGATTGCTGGGCCTCTTGCTGAGATATTTGTATCATTGATAGTCACAGGTGAGGGGCCAGAAGACTGGAGGTTGGCAAACGTGGTGCCACTGTTTAAGAAGGGCAGTAAAGACAAGCCAAGGAACTATAGACCAGTGAGCCTGACCTCAGTGGTGGGCAAGGTGTTGGAAGGAATCCTGAGGGACAGGATGTACATGTATTTGGAAAGGCAAGGACTGATTAGGGATAGTCAACATGGCTTTGTGCGTGGGAAATCATGTCTCACAAACTTGGTTGAGTTTTTTGAAGAAGTAACAAAGACGATTCATGAGGACAGAGCAGTAGACGTGATCTATTTGGACTTCAGTAAGGCATTCGACAAGGGTCCCCATAGGAGACTGATTAGCAAGGTTAGATCTCATGGAATACAGGGAGAACTAGCCATTTGGATACAGAATTGGCTCAAAGGTATAAGACAGCGGGTGGTGTTGGAGGGTTGTTTTTCAGTCTGGAAGCCTGTGACCAGTGGAGTGCCAGAAGGCTTTTGATAATAACCGCACATTAGTACAAGAAAATTAGAATGCAAGGGACTGAAGGGAACATATTTGTACATATTTGTACGTTAAAGGACAGAAGGCAGAGAGCATCAATACAATTCTCAGCATGGCAGGCTGTTACTCATGGGGTGCACAACTTAGGTCCACAACTATTCACAATCTATATAAATGATTTGGATGTGGGAACTAATTGTAATATTTATAGATTTGCTGATGATATCAAATTGGTGGGAACATAAATTTAAGAAGTGGGCATAGAAGCTGCAAGAAAACTTGAACAATTGAATGAGTTAGAACATGACAGACAGAATCTAACGGAAGTATGGACTTATTCAGTTTGGTAGCAAAACAAAGGCAGAATACCTCATGGACACTGAAGGCTGGGATCCAGATGTCCTCATCCATGAGTCATAGGTGCAGCAAGCAATTAGGAAGGCAAAAGGAATGCTAGCATTCATTTCAAGGGGTTTTGAGTACAAAAGTAGAAGAAATCTTAGTGCAGTTCTGTAGAGCCTTGGTGAGACCTCAGAGTATTATGCACAATTTTGATTTCCTTACCCAAGGAAGGATATACTTGTCACAGATCAAACACAGCGAAAGTTCACCAGATATGCCAGCATTGTCTTACAAGGAAAATTTGAGGAGGTAGGGTCTGTATTCTGTAGTTTCAAAGAATAAGAGATGATCTCTTTGAAACAACCAAAATTCTTACAGTACACAAGGTAGATGTAGAGTCATAGAGATGTACAGCACAGAAAGAGACCCTTCGGTTCAACTCGTCCATGACAAGTAGATATCCCAACCTAATCTCGTCCAGTTTACCAGCACATGGCCCACATCCCTCTAGTCCAAAAATGTGCAGGGTAGGTGAATTGGCCATACTAAATTGCCCATAGTGTTGGTGAAGGGGTAAATGTAGGGGAATGAGTTTGAGTGGGTGGCTCTTCGGAGGGTCGGTGTGGACTTGTTGGGCCGAAGGGCCTGTTTCGACACTGTAAATAATCTAATCTAAACTCTTCCTGTTCATATACCCATCCAGATGCCTTTTAAATGTTGCAACTGTACCAGTCTCCACCATATATAAATTGGATATTTTCACGGACTGGTAAATCTAGAACCAGGTAACATAATCTCAGATTAAGGGGCAGGCCATTTGAGATAGGTTTCTAGAGACTAATAACATTGAGGGATTTGGAGATGGTGCAGCAAAATGGCATTGAGGAGATGATCAGCTATGATCTAGAATACTAAATGTATTGAATGGCCCACTCTTGTAATTATGTTCCTTTGATGAAAAAGGAACTAATGTAATTTGAGGTACTTTAAAAAGAATTGCATTTGCAAAGCACGGAGGTAATTGAATACTTCTACAAGATGCTTTATGGAAATCTGAAACTATGGTCTACCTGACACAAGGCTCCATCTGTGGCAACAAAGGCATCAATAGTCTTCAATTTCTATAGTTCTGGCTTCAAACAGGCAAATATTGAAAACATTGGTAATATCATCCAAGGAACTAAAAGGAACAATGTAATTGCATACAACAGATCCTTTTCCCTGCAGGACATATAATTTTCTTACATACAATTACTTCACTCCGTGTCTGAGTGGATTTCCACTGGGTGCTCCGGTTTTCTCCCATAGTCTAAAGATGTGCAGGTTAGGTGGATTGACCATGCTAAATTGACCATATTGTTCAGGGATGTATATGTTAGGTGAATTAGCCATGGGAAATGCAGGGTCACAGGGATAGGGTAGGGGCTGGATCTGGGTAGGATGCTCTTCAGAGGGTCGGTGTGGACTTGTTGGGTCGCATGGCCTGTTTCCACACTGTAGGGATTCTAAATAAATGAATAATTTCCACTATATTTACTTGTTGCCCAAGATTCCAATTGCTGGGGGTGACCAACCACTCAACCTGAGAACCGGTCTCAACACAGAAATGCTAAATGAACTAATTGCCTGCAAATCTTAACTAGAGATTGTGTATGGTAACTCAGAGCAATGAGTAAGCATTCACCATGCCTTCCTCCTTCACCACTCCATGACAATGACTTGTACAGCCACTGAAAATGACATTTTGTCATGTTTTACAATTTCTTTTAAACTAAGCTGTGAAAAAGTGATTTTAATGGTTGCAGTTCATTTACATGACGCCAATAAATTAATTCATAGATTTTTAGCTTCATGAAGTTAGTGAATGGAAAGTGTTATTGATTGTGCTAACAATGTGACCCTTGATTTGTCATGTACTAGAGCTGGACCAAATTTCCTGCAGTGTTTGAATAGCATATACAGTCAATGACGTGATTTCTTCAATCATCAGTTTAATATTCACTTGACAATCACCTGAAAATAACTTGCATTTATAGGACAACTTCCATATTGTAAAACAACCCACAATTCTTCAGCAGTCCAAGCTTAGATATTTTAAAAAAAATTCAGAAGATTAGGCCTAATTAGGTTTAAACAAAGTGCCAATAGAATGGAGGAAAATTAGGAAGCACAATAGTAGAATCCCTAGTGTGGAAGCAGGTTATTTGGCCTATCAAGCCCATGGCAACACTGAAGAGCATCCCACCCAGATGGCTAATCCACCTAACCTGCACACCTTTAAACCGTGGGAGGAAACTGGAGCACCCGAAGAAAACCTGCACAGATAAGGGGAGAATGTGCAAAACTCCACACAGACAGTTGCCTGAGGATGGAATCGAATGTTTGAGTAAGACATTCAGGAGGTATGAAAAGGAGGGGGCAATTATTGATATGCAGAAGAACAAGGACACAAAGGGATTTAAAATAAGGATGAAAATTTCATATTGAAGGGGTAAGTAAATTACAATGTAGGCCAGTGAGATAGAAGTGATCCATGGGACAGGAAACACAAATGAGGAACCAGGAGTAATACATTCAGCCCTCTGTCATTCACTTAACTCATAGTTGAGGAGGGAATAGTGTTCCATTGTTCTAGTCTCAGAGGACGTGGGACCATTGCAGTACTGCGCCACCGCAGAAACCTGATTGTAAAGTCCAAAAATAGAATTGTTGGATTTGGGAGGCAAGAAGTTCAAGAATCTTAATGGGGAAAGGAAGTTTGGAATTGGACTAGTAGCATTTTAGAACCGAGGGGTTCTTGAAGAAAAACGAAAATGTGTAGCAACTGTAAGGTATTGTATAGAGGATATACGATCTCGCACCAGGAGATCAGAAAGGGAAGTTGGGTGGTCAGTAGTTTAATAAATACAGGGGTTAGATGACTAGCGATCCCATAGGCAAGATGTATGTCAAAAACTCCAAGAATAAATCATGAAACTAAAGACAGTTGCAAGTTGTAAAACATGGGGAAATATTAAGGGCAGTTTATCTTGGTGGGAAAAAATAAGTGAGATTTGTAACAGAACAATCTCACAATTTGTAAACAGGACAGTTTGTTCTCCATCAGAGACTATTATTTATACAAAATGGAATTGACATCTGGCAATTTCAAATGTGCAAAACATTTGCATTATTGCACAGGAGGCTCCCAAGCACTGAGGATGTCACCTAGATAGGGGACGAAACGTTTGCAACAAAACTTTCCAGCTCGGCGAACAGAACCACAACAACGAGCACCCGAGCTACAAATCTTTACCCAAACTTTGAATTTGCATTATTGCTCCAAGTAGTATTAACATAGGTACGAATAGATTCTGAAATCTATTAAGCAATACTTTTGAAACAAAACTTGGCTGAAATGAACACAAAGTTATGAAAAATAAATTCTAAAACATCAACATAAGAAAAAGAGGTGCAGATAATTCAAGTCTGCCACCTTATTCTGCCATTCAGTAGTCATGACAGATCTGACCATGACCACAATTCCATTTTCCTGCCTGCATCCCATAGACCTACAGTCCCTCTGTAGATCAACAAGTTGAATGTACTCAAGGCTAAATTCTACAATGGCCCAAACTCCATTGAAGAGTATTCAAAAGTTTAACAATCCTCTGAGAAAAAACTTCCTCCTCATCTCTATCAAAAATAGAAGATCCTATATTCTGAAACTATGCTCCTAAATTCTAGATGCCCCCAATATCTATCTTGTAAAGCCCCCTAAAAATCTTAAGTTCTGATAAGATCAACTCTCTTTCTGTAGCAATGACTACAGACATAAGCTTTCCTCAAACCACAATCACTTTATCCCAAAAAGTAACCATGTGAATCTTCTCTGAAATACGTGTGTACCCCTCCTTAGATAAGGAGACCAAAATAGCATGATATACTCTAAGTATGGATTTTACCAACATGTATCATGATAGCAAGACTTCCCTCCTCTCAAATTCCACTTTCCCCTTGCAATAAAGGCCAACATCCATTTGCCTAATTGCATGCTATGGTTGTGTGTGAGAACACAGATCCCTCTGAAGTGTAACATTTTATATTTTTGTCTGCATTAAAGTAAGATTTTACTTTTCTACTCTTCCTACCACAGTTGACAACCTCATTTCACCACAAGCTCTAAATCCTCCTCACAATTTGTTTTTCCACTAATGTTCATATCCTCAGCAAGCACTGTTCCAACAGAACTAACGTAATTGCCACCCACTGCATCCCCAATACATCACCATGCCATCATGATTTATTTACCTTACTATATTCAAAACATGAAAACCTCATTCAACAGTTATTTGCAATTTTGTTTATTAGTTAGACTAATTAAGTTATAAATTTAAGACTAGGTTAAACTACTTCAAGTGTAGAGAAAAAAACAGCAACTATTCCTTCAATGTCCTAAATTCCTTCAGCCCCTAAATTCTCATTTTAAGTACTCTGTAGAAACAAAATGGATTCCATATAAGAATCAAAAGATACTCTCAAACATTTACATTTGGCAGAGCACAAAAGGAAGATACATGGTGGTCAGAAGAACACGGATTAGTTTTGGATTGCTTTCTCAAAAGGACTGGTCAAACATGGATTAATTGACGTACACTGTGCTGTAAACAATGATTGTTCTATGGATTGAGTACATGCGAGTGCATGTATTAGGAAGTGCCAAGAAGAATATTCAATTACTTTAATCATAGCTTATGAAATCAGGTATAAACTCAGGTCAACTGAATAGTTGTTTTCCTCAAAATCATATCTATCATCAGACTCAATCCTGAGCCTAAGTTCACAGTAAGCACAACCGTTGAATTCTCCAGAAATACCTGTCCTCCTCCTGAGGCTTCAAACTAGCTGAAAAAGAACCAACAAGGTGGAGAACAATCATTTACAATACAACAACCATTTACAGTTACGTGACGTAATTGGTTCATAAACCACTTCACTAGCCAAGAGTAAACGCATTTATTTAATATACACCCAAAGTAAGTATTCTTGATTTGACTTATTGTAGTCATGTGTACCTAAGTCCAGTGAAAAGCTTTGTTTGTGAGCAAATCACAAGGTGCTTAGACAGGCGACACTGCACCGGAGGAGCGCGAAGAAAAATTAACAATAACAAGATCAACATTATTTGAAGTTAGTCAATTCATCAGTCGAATAACAGCAGGGAAGCTGTTCTTGAACCTACAAGTATGTTCAATCTTCTATATCTTCTGCCTGACAGAAGAGGTTGTAGGAGAGCATTACTGGGCTGGGAGGTGTCTTTGATGATTATGACAGTCTTTCTGGGACGAGAAATGTAAATGGAGTCCAAGGATGGAAGGTTGGCTTCCATGATGGTCTGGCCTGTGCAGGCAACCTTCAGTAGTTATTAACAGTCCTGGGCAAAGCAGTTGCCGTACCAGGCTATTATGCATCCGGATAGAGTGTTCTCTAAGATGGATCTGTAAAAGTTACTGATGGTCCTTATGGACATACTGAATTTCCCAAGCCATCTGAGGAGGAAGAGACGATGTTGTTCTTGTTGGGTTATTATTTAGGTCGTTAAGCAAAAAAACAAGGAACTTCATATATTGGAAATCAGAAATGAAAACAAATTGCTCAGGAAGCTCACAAAGACTGGTCGCATCTGTTCTTCAGAACTACTCTGAAGAAAGGTTACTGGACCCAAAAAGTTAACCTAGCTTTCTCTCCAGAGATGAAGTCAGACCTGCTGAATTTTCCCAGCAATTTCTGTTTTTGATTCTTTTGGATGTGAGTACTTTTCAGCACTTGTGACATTTTCAAGAGTTTTAATATTTTTGCAAGAATTAACACTAAGTCACATTTATCACCTTATTACTTAGGTAAATACTAAATTAGGAAACATACCAGAAATCTGCTCTGCATTCAAATCTTTGAAAATCGTTTGTAGATTCACCGTCTGTTGTTACAACCTATAAATACTGTATAATGGCATAGCATTAATATTTAGTTAAATAGCTACCCCTCATTTTAAAGGAAGTGGTTAATATAACCTAATGAGGAGTGGAATATAAAGGGACTGCTTAATTCTAATTCTGTCACTCAATCTCCGTAACTGGTCCGAATTTAAAGTTTCAGAGTAAATAAACTCTTAGAAATGTTACACCTAACTAACTTTGTAAGACAAAATTATATGAACATTCAATGGTGAGCACGATAAAAAAAACATTAAATATGTGCATTGGAATTAAACATAAAGCAGCAAGTGACTTCTTTGAAAACTTTAAATACAAGCACATCCCCACTGAGTTTCTACTTTTTAAGTAAAATTACACCTTCAACTTTAGATCATCTATTGAATTACAGGTGGTTCTGGGATAACATGAGTTTCAGCAACGCTATTTGGCTATAACATCACTAATGAAGTACGGGACAGTATTTTGGAGAATGCTCACTTCTGTTGCCAATAGTGCGATACCAGCTCTTTGTTCTGCACATGCGCGTCAAAATATATGTGCCACTTTTTGCATGTGCGACACCAGTGTCAGTCTTAGTGCATTCTAAACATGCACCAATGCCCGCACTGAAGTATCTGCTATACTGTACACAGCAACTGTCTTACATTTTTTAAATGTACTGTGGTAAATTTACTTTTGTTAATAAATATGATTTCAATCTTCATTCAGGCTATAAATGTAATGTCAACTTCACTTGGGCTATGTTATACTTTGCATTAGACTTTGGGTGACCTTTGAGCAATCTTGCATGTTTTTGTTTGCTAGTCTGCCCCAACCCCACTTTTTCCATAGGCCCCATTATTTCTATTAAGCAATTTTCTATTAAGCGAAATTTCACTGGAACACATCTACACCGTTATAAGAGAACTACCAGTACACTCAAAGGCTTTGGGAATTCAGGAAATTCAGAGATCAACAAAACATCAATATATTTTATCACACAAATTATTTCTTAACTTCACAACACCATATTACATGCTCAGCAGAGTTATTCAACATAACTATGAATTTCTCAGAATAACACAGTCAGTATTATAACCCTTCAACAATTTGAAAGTATTCCTTACTTTAAATTTCAAATTTCCCTTCCACCTTTCTGAGAGACTACAAAAATAAAGGGATAGCTTTAACACAGTCACTCAGTAATCCAAATAACTTTTTTTTATTTCAAAAATACTTTATTCAAAAAAATATTTTGATGATCTGTACAATTGGTTATGCCATACGTACATCAACATCTTTGAATACAGAGATCGAGTAATAATTCATATATACAGGTCTGTACATTTACTATGCATGTATTTAGCTGAGGCATCAGCGGAGCCCACTTACTGTGTGGGCCCCCTGTTCTTTGGCAGGCAGATGTTACACGGTGGTCTTTTCCCCCCCGCGCCTTGGCGGCCGCTGCCCCAAGCTTCAGCGTGTCCTTCAACACGTAGTCCTGGACCTTGGAATGTGCCAGTCTGCAACACTCAGTTGGGGTCAGCTCCTTCAGCTGGAAGATCAACAGGTTTCGGACAGACCAAAGCGCATCTTTGATCCTCCAGGTACAGTTGATGTTCATCTTGACAAACACCATTTCATTCATCTCCAGACTTCTTTTGCATAGGCTCATTCCAGGAGGTGTGTGACAGTCTCATCCCCTCTGCAGCCACTTCAAGGGCAGCGTGCGGTGCAGCAGAGAGTCCGGGCGTGCATAAAGGATCTCACAGGCAGAGCCCTTCTCACCACCAGACAAGCCATGTCTTGATGCTTGTTGGAAAGTTCTGGCGATGAGGCATTCTGCCAAATGACATTGACAGTCTGCTCAAGATTCGCCCTCTCCTTTTCCCGAAGGGTCTTAAGGACACTGCGGGCTGACCACTTCTTGACTGATTTGTGGTCAAAGGTGTTTTTCTTCATCAATTTCTTCACAAAGGACAGGTGATACGGAACGGTCCAACTACTTGGAGCGTTCCATGGCAGCGAGGCCAGGACCATCCTTCGCAACGCTGGGGACAGATAGAACCTCAGTACGTAGTGACACTTGGTGTTTGCATACCGGGGATCCACACACAGCTTGATGCAGCCACACACAAAGGTGGTCATCAGGATGAGGGTGGCATTGGGTGTGTTTTTTCCCCCGTTGCCCAGAGCTTTGTACATCGAGTCCCTTCAGACCCTAGCCATCTTTGATCTCCATTCATAATGTAAGATGGCCCTGGTGACTGTGACGGCACAGGTTCTGGGAATAGGCCAGACTTGTGGCACATAAAACAACAGCGACAGTGCCTCACACCTAATGACCAGGTTTTTACCCTTGATGAAGAGCAACCATAGCTTCCATCTGCCCAGTTTCTGCCTCACCTTCTTGATATGCTCCCCCCAAGACTTGGTGCATGCCCCAGGCCCTCTGAACCAAATACCTGCAGGTGGTCAGTCCTGACAGTGACGGGGATGAAGGATTGGTCGGCCCAGTTCCCGAAGAGCATGGCCTCGCTCTTGCCTCGGTTAACCTTGGCCCCCGAGGCCCGTTTGAACTGGTCACATATGCACAAGAGTTTGTGCACAGACAGCGGACCCGAGCAGAAAACGGCGACTTCATCCAAACAGCAATATCTTTGGCATGTTAGTCAACTATGGGAATCACTGTTGAACTCAATTTTGTCCTTCTTCAGTTCCAACCAAATCAACTTTTCAGCAAGCATGACTGGAAAGCTATCAGAATTGGAAAACCAAGCAAATTTTGCCCGCTCTTTAATCCAGTGATAGAGAACTTGTGGTGGTGCTCAACTTCATTTTTGCTGACGACAGTCACAGCACAAACCAGAAATTAGAATTCAGGACTGCTTTATCCATGTGGTCTAGTACTACATTATATGTTGGATCAAAGAGCCCAATATTTTTCTTATTGATACATGCTGCAAAAAAAAGTGCAAAAGTACTTGCTACGTTTGATAGAAAAACCACTAAAAAAAATCTCAAGCACTCAAGCAAATATATTGTGGAATAGTTTCAAAGTTGTAATATATTCTTTCAGCAAATCTCCAATCACTCGCACTGCGACGTACTATATTGCTTTTAAGTTATTATTCTAAACAGACAAGGAGTTCACTTAAATTGCATAGTACATTTGTGCTATGCTAGAGTCAATAAATGATCAACTCCAGCAGAGAATCTAGCCATCTCAACTTGAGATTGAACAGCATTACCACTGCTGGATCTCTCACATACCAACACCCTACAGATCCGTTAGCCAGAATCTGAATGAAACCAGCTATATAATTATTGAAATGACAAACGCACGTCAGAGGCTGGTAATTCTGCAGTAACTAGCTCAGCTACTGACAAAATATGTACACTACCTACAAGTCCCAAGTCAGGAATTACATAGTAACATTAGGTTATGCACTTATGTTGACAGATGGAGTATTCGAATTTAGACAAAAGCAGAATTAGAACAAGTCATACATGTCCTCAATAATCATCACTGCTCGATTATACTAAAAGCCACATCACATGAGGTAAGCATTAATTTAAGTGACTACAATACTTAAGTGAGCACAAGAGATCAGGCAAAAGTTAGCAACAAATAAAAAAAACATGCACCTCTGTATGTGAAAAGCCATGCTTACCATATCTGTCTGTGACATAAATTACACCTCTAGTAATTCACAGTACGAGATGCAATAACATAAATGCAAATCTTCACAAAATAAAACTATTCAGCATTAACTTATTCAATTGGCACAATGTTCATTACAATAGCATCCACTATATTTCACCCCGTATAGCAGCACTTAGTTCTGCAGCCTTAATCAAGAGATTCCACATTCATTTGCAAGGAATTCATTACCTCAGTGACTTGAGGGTTTCCTGATTCCCAGGTAGAGTATTCCAGGTCACTTGACCATCTGGAACATTAAAGGTAGCAGATGCGTGAGAGCACTGCCATATGCAAGTTCCCCTCCATCTCATACTCCATTCCATCCTGCTTGGAACTATATTGCCATGCCTTCATTGGCATTACATCATTGTCCTACCCCAACAGCATTTTGTGCACATCTATACCAGGTGAATTGCAATGCTTTACAAAAGGAATTCACCATCATCCTCTCCAAAGCAATTAGGGATAAGCAATAAATGCTGAACTTGTAGGTGTCATTGACATCTCTTAGATGTATTTGTTTTAATAAACTCCAAGCTCAATACTGTTTATATCAAGCAGGAATATATGACATCGATTTCAAATCACTTTAATTTATCAGGAATTAGCAATAAAAATCTTAGCACTCTGACCGCGATAAATAAATGTAAATTTTAACAAGCTTGACTGAAGCAACTTATCACATTGTCCTAACCAAGAAGAAGTGTTGTCGTGGAATACATCATACATTATATTTTGCTTCTAAATGTATCATTCTATGATTTGGTAAATAAAAGGTTTTATTTGATAACATAATCAAACAAACGTTTTTTGTTAAACTTAATTATGCATAAATAAGTACTCTTAAAAATTCACACGGCTAAAAACCAACAAGTTTTCTGGGCCTTATAGCCTACATAATATAGTTTTAAAAGAGGTGGTTGACCTTCCACAATTTCCTAAATTCTAAAACACAAAGGAGGTAGAGAGCAAACAAGGAATTTAAAGTCAGTTAGACGAATACTGTTGATATTTAACATTCAATAATGATTAAAGATATAGTAACAGAGCAGTTGGAAAATCATGATATTATTAGGTATAGTTTCATGAAAGACAAATTATGGTTCACAAATCTCATAACGCTTTGTTGAGGTGATGGAGACGTTTATAGGAAAGGAAATCTTTGACTCATAAAATGCCTTTCGCGACCTCAGAGATCGTCAAAGTACTTTTCAGCCTATTAAGTACTTCTGAAGTGTAAAAAACCGAAAGAACTGCAGATGCTGGAAATCAGAAACAAAAACAGAAATTGCTGGAAAAATTCAGCATCTGTGGAGAGAAATCAGAGAAAAGGTTAACTTGCAATACTCTCCACAGATGTTGCCAGACCTGCCAAGTTTTTCCAGCAATTTCTGTTTTTGTTACTTTTGAAGAGTAGTTGCTTATTAGATTAGATTAGATTCCTTACAGTGTGGAAACAGGCCCTTTGGCCCAACAAATCCACACCGACACGCCGAAGCACAACCCATCCAGACCCATTCCCCTACATTAATCCCTTCACCCAACACTACGGGCAATTTAGCATGACCAATTCACCTAACCTGCACACATTTTTGGACTGTGGGAGGAAACCGGAGCACCCGGAGGAAACCCACGCAGACACGGGGAGAGTGTGCAAACTCCACACTGTCAGTCACCTGAGGCGGGAATTGAACCCGGGTCTCTGGCGCTGAGAAACAGCAGTGATAACCACTGTGCCACCCGTGCTCCCCTTATAATTTGGATTAACAGCAATCAGTTTGCAAAGATCAAACTCCCATAAACAGAAATGTGGTAACAATTGGTATGAGAGTCTAGATTCTTATGCTCAAGTTTGTGGAGTGGGACTTGACCCCACAGTCTTCTGGCACACAGGCAAGAGTAATTAACTGAGCTACCCTTGAGGCCGCAAGCAAGATAAGGGGGAGACTTTTGGCTGGGGCATATTCAGATTTTTAAGATTGCATCAATTATTTTCCAAACACATTTAGGATTTATTGGATTGGGGCTAATATTAGCATTCATGAAGATTAGCCTACGGACAGAAAAGTGTAGGAATAAACAGGGAATTTTCAGGATAACATTGTGCATTTAACGCAGTGATGCAGGGGTTAGCAGTTAAGCCTCAACTACTTACAATTCATATCATGATCTGGCTGAGAGGAACAAGTGCAATTCATCCAAATCTGCGAATATCATTAAACTCTGGAAAACTAAGCACTAAAGGTATGAATAGAGGCTGCAAAAAGATTACAGCAATTCTGTGATTGAAAGGGAAGGTAGAGTATTTATAGAAAGTCATTGAAGTAGGTTTTTTTAAAAACAGGCAAGATGCTGGGAAATATTAGTATTCAAAGGAACCTTGTACACATCTCAGAAAATTAACATACAAGCATCGGAAACAGTTACGAAGTCAAGTGGCATGTTAGCCTTTGTGGCAAGGCAATTGGGCAACAAGTGTAAGGAACTGTTACAATAATATAACACTTTGAGACAACACCTGGCAAACGGTGTACAGTTTTAGTTTCTTTACCTGAGGAAGGATAAAATTCTTTTTGCAACAGTACAATGAAGGCTGAATAGATTAATTCCTGGAATGAGATGATTGTACTATGAGCAAAAAGAGTGTACTTTTTCTGGAGTTTGGAAGAACATGAGATGATTGAGTACTTCTAAAACAAAAATCACCAAAGTTTTTTATCTTAAACTCAGAGTAATTCACAAGAATACCAATAAAGGGGAAAAGCTTTTGGAGAGAAAATGCTGTTTGGTTGGCAAATTCTAGAGGCATTGCCAAGGAGAATGCAGCAGGTAACAATATTTACTGTTAACCTTTTAGACTTTGTTTAGATTTCAAACCAGACAGTTTGACTCTAATTCATCAGGGCATGCCATGAGAAACAAACCAGCACGTGGATATCACTTACTTTAATGCACTTAAACAGGCACAGTGCATGCATATATTCTTTCAGTCTGCAAACAAGAAGACACAATATATTCTTGCATTTGGCTTACAGTATACTCTGCAGCCCTTGTTTTTACAGTATACTCAACTGTATCACACTGAGCCCAACTGACAGTCCTTAACTGGTTGTCATATAATTCTTCACACCCTCAGGATTATTGTCCAATTGCAGAATCATATCTAATACACAATGTGGTGTGTTTTGTAAGTGCAGGCTAGTTAGATACGGTCAGTACCCCACTTGTCACAAACAGCTGAAAGGATATGCTGTTTATTATGATTCATCAAGCTTTGGGATGGATTATCTACATTTTTGGCATCACATTGGCACAGAAATTCACATAATTTATATACTCAATTGTCTCATTGAAAACATGAAATTCTTAGAGGGTACTTGAATAGGAGATCGTCCTCCTCTATTGGAGAGTCTGGAACTACTTGCATAGAGTGAGGATAAAGGATTGACAGCTTAGGATGGAGACGAGGACAAATGTTTTCACTCTGAGTTATGAACCTTTAGGATTCTGAACTCATGGGGCTGTGGATATTTTATCAATGAATACTCTCAGGTCTGAGAGCAATAGATCCTTGAACACTTAAGGAATCAAGAAAAATGAAGAGAGGGTGGGAAAGTGTTGGCTTAAGGAGGCCATGAGGTGATCTTTTAGAGGTTTATAAAATCATGAGGGGCATAGATTAGGTAAACAGTCAGGGTCTTTTCCACAGGGTAGGGACTCCAAAACTCCAAAACAGGAGGGCATAGGTTTAAGGTGAGAGGAGAAAGATTTCATAGGGAGCGGAGGGGCAACTTTTTCCACACAGAGGGTGGTGCATATATCAAATGAGCTGCCAAAAGGAAATGATAGATGGGTACAATTACAAACATTTAAAATATATTTGGACAGGTACAAAGAGGAAATGTTTATAGGAATGTAAACCAAATACAGGAAAATAGGACTAGTTAAGTTTAGGAAACCTGTTCGGCATAGATGAGGTGGGCCAAAAAGCCTGTTTCTGAGTTGTATGACTGTAAGATTCTAAATGTTTAATCAAGATCTTACTGAATGATGTCAGAAGTCAAATGACACCAGGTTATAGTCCAACAGGTTTACTTGAAATCACAAGCTTTCGGAGCAGACCTGTTGGACTATAACCTGGTGTCATCTGGCTTCTGACCTTGTCCACCTCAGTCCAATGTCAGCATCTGAATGATAAAACAGATTAGATGGTCAATTCTTGCTCTTATTTCTTACATTGTAGAACATAGAACAGTACAGCACAGTACAGGTTCCTTGGCCCTCGATGCTGTACTATCTTCCATGTGCCTATTCAAGATTCCCTTAAATGTACATATGTATCTAATTCTACTAACACTGCCAGCAGTCCATTCCACACACCTGTGTAAAGAACCTACCTCTGACATCTCCACTAAACCCTCCTTAAAATTATGCCCCTTTGTGACAGACATTTCTGCCCTGGGAAAGAGTCTCTGGCTATCCACTCTATCTATGCCTCTCATCCTCTTGTACACCTCTAATCCTTCTTCGCTTCAATGAGAAAAGTCCTAGTTCCCTCAACCTAAGACATGCCCTTCATTCCCGGCAGCATCCTGGTGAATTCCCTAGCACCCTCTCTAAAGTTTCCACATCTTTCCTATAATGAGGTAACCAGAACTGAACACAATATTCCAAGTGTGGCCTAACCAGGGTCTATAGAACTGCAGTATAACCTCGCAGCTCTTAAACTCAATTCCCCTGCTAATGAAAGCCAAAACACCATACACCTTCTTAACAACCCTATCAACTTGGGTGGCAACTTTGAGGGATCTATGGACATGGACCCCAAGATTCCTCTGTTCCTCCACACTGCCAAGAATCCTGCCTTTAACCCTATAGTCTGCATTCAAATTCGACCTACTAAAGTGAATGACTTCACACTTTTCCAGGTTGAACTCCATCTGCCAGTTATCAATCCAGTTCTGCATCCTGTCAACATCCTGTTGCAGCCTACAACAGCCCTTCACACTATCCACAACTCCACCAACCTTCATGTCATCGGCAAACTTATTAACTCACCCTTCCACTTCCTCATCCAAGTCATTTATAAAAATCACAAAGAGCTGACAGCCCTGAACTGATCCCTGCAGAATGTCACTGGTCAGTGAAATCCAGGCTAAATACTTTCCATCTACTACCATCCTCTGTTTTCTATAGGCAAGCGAATTCTGTATCCATGCAGCCAGATTTCCCTGTACCCCATGCCTCCTTACTTTCTGGATGAGCCTACCATGGGGAACCTTATCAAATGCCTTGCTAAAATCTGTGTACACCACATTCACTGCTCTACCTTCATCAACGTGTTTTGTCACATCCTCAAAGAATTTAATGACCTGTCCCTCACAAAGCCATGTTGACTACCTCCAGTCAAACTCTGGTTTTCCAAGTAATCATGAATCCTGTCTCTCAGGATCCTCTCCAATAATTTGCCATATCAGTCTGCTTCAGAAGAGTCAAGGTCCTTCTCACTACTGAACACTGAAGCAAAGTATTCAGTAAAGACCTCCCCTACTTCTTCCGACTCCAGGCACAAGTTCCCTGCATAATCCCTGATCAGCCCTATCCTCACTCTGGCCATCCTCTTGTTCCTCACTTAAGTATAGAACATCTTAGGGATTTCCTTAATCCCACCCCCTAAAGCTTTCACATGCCTCCTTCTGGCTCTTTTAAGTAAATTATATTACAATTTTACTCAGCTGGGGAGGTGAAGCATTTTCCTAGCTGACATTAAATAGAATTTTGAAATGTCTGTTTTGATACAACCATCTTCACATAACTGTTTAATATATCTTTCCAATTAATCCAACTTTACATCCAAAACAAAAATCTGTCAATGGTAAAAAGATTGAAACTGAGTGCTTTGAAAGAAATACAATCAGGCAAGTGTGGAAGGAGGCAAATAACCACACACAAGAATGAAATAATGATTAAAAACATAAGCTTAACAGCATACAATGTATTTAAGGAGAGAATTTACAAAGATGTGACTTGGAGACCATGATATGGAGGTGCATATGTTGGACTCGGGTGGACAAAGTTAGAAATCACACAACACCATTAATGTATTGTCTGAGCTAAGATGTTACTTTTTTTTAATAAAACCTTATATTGTCTCAAGAATGTGATTTGAAAGTAGTTCTGGGATTTACATATTAATGAACCGAAACCTGCAATCCATTCTAAAAGATGGAAGACTAAACAGCAATCTAGATTTGTTCAATATATCATATCAGTTGCATGACATTGTAATCTTTTGCTATAAATTCTGTGCCTTATGATCCTGCGCCACAGCTACCTGATGAAGGAACAGTGCTCCAAAAGCTAGTATTCCCAAATAAACCTGTTGGACTATAACCTGGTGTTGTGTGATTTTTAACTATGACTTGGAGAGTAATTTATACTCGGCACAGTCAGATTGAAAACAAACAAAAAGGTATTAGGTATTTATGCAGGATCTTTTGAACCTTAAATGAAATTTGAGAGATTTTCAGGCCACAAAGACATTTGCTTGAATGCTTGCAGAAAAGTCTAATGTTACTGTTACAAATCATTATGGGTCACCAGACAGACAATATGGGTCACGTCTACGTTCTCAGTTCTTGAAACAGCATTAGCAAATATTGAACGTCACAAACTTTCGACAATGAAAGTTTGATTAATTAATCAAATGTGCAAAGATGGACTTGCTTCTTCGTGCATTGTGAAGATACAAAAACAACATCAGACTTTATGGCTGCCTGGCAATTTATAGCTTGGAGAAGTCAGAATCAAACAAAGACAATAACAGGCATTGAAAGGTGTAAAACCATAAAGAACTATTCTCTATTTTTTAAAATGCTTTTATATTTTCACAAAGCTTACCAATTCAATGCCATTTTGTAACCTAATAAAAAACTAGACACATGCTAAAGGATTTAAACTCATTGGAAATCACAGTAGCTCAACAAGTCAGTAAGATATTTGAATTTGAAGGACGTAGAAATAAATCAAACATAGACAGAGGCTTGCAATCATTAACTACAGTACTATATAAGCTAGTCAAGTAGAAAGTGAGGGGGCGTTAGGCAATATTAGTTGGATTATTAATAAAGTGGATCATTGATCTTGAAGGAAGTTCTCTAGGTATGTCGGCTCCTTCTTAACATGATAGGACACTTGGCCAAGGGTAGTCCTGAGAATACTTGGTCAGCTTTTGTAATAATAGCCTTAATGGCCCGGGCATATATTTTATTCATTGCTGCATAGAAGAAGGAGATAAAAGGAACAGAAGGCCAAACAAGACGGCTAAGCTATGGGAACTAGAAGATCCAAGACTGAGATAACAGCGCACATCTGCTTGCCAACATAATTCAGTGTACTGATCAGTTTATGAAACTTGTTGTATGCTGTATGTGTTGGAATAATGTGATCAAGCTCAGCCACAAACCTTGTAGTAGAATTTGAAAGTTATGAACTATAAATTATATGCTCCAAACTAGCATGGATTTCTTTGTGTGACCAGGATCTTCTCCCATGCCTATGCTCAAATTTGCTTTTCAACTCTGCAGGGAGGAGAAAGTGAGGACTGCAGATGCTGGAGATCAGAGCTGAAAAATGTGTTGCTGGAAAAACACAGCAGGTCAGGCAGCATCCAAGGAGCAGGAGAATCGACGTTTCGGGCATAAGAAGGGCTGATTCCTGAAGAAGGGCTTCTGCCCGAAACGTCGATTCTCCTGCTCCTTGGATGCTGCCTGACCGGCTGCGCTTTTCTAGCAACACATTTTTCAGCTCTTTTCAACTCTGCAGACTTGCAAACTGTCATTTTCTGTCACAACTCCAGTCAAAAGCACTGCTAGAATTGTTAAAAAAAAAAGGTTGAATAAGCTTGAGGAGCTAACACATTACAACTGATCAAATAGCTAATGGCACAGATTTCAGATGTGCAAGTTGAAATTTCAGTGTGCACCAGAACAATAAAATGGTTATACCAACCCAGGCTTAGACACTTTCCATTGAAGCAGACTAAAACATAAGCAATAAAAGTAATTGTAAGCACTGCAATTATAGTTACAATATCAGAATCCTTGAAATAACAATGTACCAACACCAAGAGATAATGAAAAAGAACTAATCTTTGGTTTGCCATCTATTTTGCAAGGATGGAAAAGCTGGACAGTTAAGAATAGAGGTTGTTTAAAAGCAAAATGTAGCAAAAGTAGAAAAAGAACAGAGATATCTTTCTGAATCAGGCTATCACAGCACTGCTGAAATATTCATTTTCAAATATGCTGCCCCACAACTTCAGGCGTTACTGAACCTTTCTTCCACAACACCAGGAAGTTGGAATTAATAACCTACCTGAGAAGATAAACAGCTCTTTCAATATCATTAAGTTCTTCATCAACTGTCAATCTTTCAATCTCTTCTGGTGTCTACAAATGTAAATAAGATTAAAAATAGAGCAGATATGCAATGCAGTTATCAATAAATCAAATGATTTCAGTCAAGCAAGGTCCAATCAAGGGGTGTCATATGATATCATAAACTGCAATGGAAAAGCATGGTTTTTGCGATACCATATGAAAGATTAGATCAGTTTTATTTGCAACGTATCCAATATGTAATATATAAGAGATAGGGATATGTTTAAAAAGAACATTGTAATTTTTCTGAACTGGTTGGGATTGAACATAGTTGGAGTAGCAAATTGTTTAGACTCCCATTTCATCACTCCAAAATAGAGCGAAATTATTTAAATTTAATTCAAATGGAGCAAATATCACTTCAACACACTATCATTACTTTTTTTTGGAAAAAATAGCCAGAATTAAAGTAGGGAAAAAAATTGTATGCAATATATCAGTTAATATCAAATGTACGTAGCTCTTCCAATGCTGTAAATGATCAAATGGTAACTCTATACTCCTGAATTAATCCCAACTTTTAAGTATGATTTCGAATTTAGTGTTCCATTATTTGCAGCCCTTCATAAACAATTTGCTCATGACTAAACATGCAGGCTCTGATCTACAAACTCAATTTCTTTTTTTTCAGTTGGTAATGCTCTTGCCTCTGAGTCAAAAGGATCCAGCTTCAAGTTGCACATGAGAATTTGAGCACACAAATCAAGGCTCTATTTTATGATTTTATTGTAGTGTCTGAGATATCCTCTTTCAGATGTAATGTTATAACAAGGGCCCATCTGATGTTTGAGTAGGTGTAAAAGATCCCACAGACACAATTTATACCACAAGCAACATCACAAAAAAACAGATTAGCTGGTCATTATCACATTGCAGTTTGTGGAAGATTGCTTGCATAAACTGACTACTGCACTTTCTTCATTATAACACTGTGAACAGCACTATACGAATGCAAGTCTTTCTTTCTCTTACGACTAAAAGCATTTTATAATGGATAATGATGAAAGGTTTATACATGCATTTGACAAGCTATATAAAATAAGTTACTCAAACTGACAAGAGTTTGCCAAAGCCACCTCACCAGACGAAATGCTCTTTTTGCCAGACGTCAATTTTTAAAAAAACGTTTTAAACTATGTTTCAGTTACTAATCTATGTAGATTAACAACATACAGGTTCCAGTAAAATATAGAAAAGGGTAGAGAAATTGGGCAGATCAGACAGCTTCAGTGGGGAAGGAGTTAATATTTCACCCTCATTCCCGCTTCTCTCCCTGACCTGCTGACCATTTCCAATCAGGATTTACTTTTAATTCGATAAAAACAATGACTGCAGATGCTGGAAACCAGAGTCTAGATAGAATGGTGCTGGAAAAGCACAGGCAGCATCCGAAGAGCAGTAAAATCGACGTTTCGGGCAAAAGCCCTTCATACTTCTAATTCACATGTAAAGCACCTGCATTTCGACTTAGCATTGATTTAAAATTCAAGTGCATCTGTTCTGTTGTTCGTAACACAGAACATCTAGCAAACATCTAGTCTGTATCATATCAGAAATGTCTTCATTAAATTAGTAAATCAGGTAGTAAATAAAGAATCAGTCACAGTTCAGAATGTAACAAGGTCCATGTTAACATTTGTTCAGAAATATAACCTGATATATTCAATAACAATTGATAGTTGTTCCAAATTTATCATATATACATATCGATTAAATAAATCTAAAATTAAACTGTGGGTTGAATTCTTAATAAATATGCCCGATGTAAATGGCTCGATATTTAAAATGTTAACGATGAATTGGTAAATGTTCCCGTTAAAATGAGTCATAACGTGCGAACAATTTCAGTGCTGGTACGGCAGATTTGATGTTTCAGTCGCTGATAACTTACATAATATAGCTTCGCTACCCTAACGGCTGTAGTCATTATCACTTGTGGGCCTGTATAATAAATCTGATTTCGTCTCTGTACCCAAGGCAGGCTGTCGATTTTCGCTTTAAATACATTTCCAATACTGTACAGTGGTTCAGGGGTAACGCAGGCTCTGCCTTCACTGCGCTGGAACCGTAGCCCAATGTAACCTTGATAGCTCAAATTACATACATGCATATTGTACCCCACTGAATTTTGACATATAAAAGTACAAATATGTATTATTTCACCACCACCCCACAACTACATTCCCCTTTCCCACATACACACCTTCAGGTATCTACGCACTGGTCTTTCAATGAAGCTCAGTTCCTGTAAATCTTCTATTTGCCCGAATAAATTCTCCTGATTGAAATCCATCATTTTTTTTTAACAAACGAAACGAGGATTAGAAGAGATGAGAATAAAGCAGCAGAGTCCGGGGAGGAAGAAGAGCTCTGTGCGTTTTTGTGTGTGGGTGCGGGATTGATCCGGGATCCGGGGGTGGGGAGAGGAGGCTGAGGGAACAGAAGAGTGTGAGGAGAGTGGCAGGGAGAAAATAGGGGTAGGAGAGAATCTGTGGGCGGGGTGGAGGAAGGTGAGTGGGGAAAGTGAGGCTGGGGGCGGGGAGAGAAGGTGACAATGATGGGTGA
>NC_057719.1:24219430-24224577 GCF_004010195.1 Chiloscyllium plagiosum
GGGGCGGGGATGAGGCCGCTCCGTCTCCCCGGCAGCCGCCGTCACCAAGGCAACGAGCCGCTACGGCGAGCGCCGAGCGCCCCGATCTCGCCGGACGGAAGGCGTTCGCTCGTCACTCCGCCCCCGCGAACCATGTCCGCCTCGACCTCCACCTGCCTCCGTGATCCCCCCCCCCACTTCAATACCGTCCCTGACACACTCAAAAATCGCGGAGACCGGAAAGGACGACGGGGTTATGCCACTGCGGTTGGAGGGAAGAGTCGATTTCGGGTCTTTTTTTTGTAAATTTTCCCCTCGTCAAGTGCAGCAATGTTAATGACACATCCCTGGAGCAGGTGGGACCTGTAGCCCTCCTGATACAGAGTCAGGGACATTACCACTGCGCCACAAGCGTCAGGAGTGGGCCCGGATAAGTCGTCAAGTTTACCTTTGACGACTTCTGACTGTGATTTCCCAGCGTGAATCATCAGATGTTGTGGGTGAGGGTCCTATTGTATAAATTATGATTAATGCTGGAGGATCACTTGTGCTACACGTACTGCTGGCAGATGCTTCAGTTTTCTGCGGGGACTTTAATATTTTTGTTTTTTCTGAAAGAGGAAAGATATTTTGCTAACCCCCCAACCTGAGTGAACTCTTGTTATTTTTGCTGGGGTAAACATCCTCATCGCCTTTGGTAAACTAATTGCTTGTTAATGGGTGTCGTTTCCACAACTCACTGGTAGCACTCTGAGTCATAAGGTTGTGGGTTCAAGACTTTTGAGCACAAGATGGAGATTCCTTTTCCCTGAGGAACCATAAGAAGTAGGCCATTCAGCTCATTAAGTCTACTCTGCCAATTACTGAGTTCATGACTAATGTGACAAACCTAAATTCCACTTTTCTGCCTTTTCCCGATAACCCTTATTTCCCTTTGCTGATTGAAAATCTTTCCTACACTTAAGGTGTTAAGGCAAAGTCTTATGTGATGTCTTGGATGATGAATAATAACAGTACAGCACTGAAACAGGCCCTTTGGTCCCAAGATTGCACAGACACATAATGCCTTTTTAATATGCAATTAATATGCCAATAGGCAATATCTTTTGCCTCTGTGTGATCAATTTCCCTCTATTCCCTGACTATTCACATAGCTGTCGAGATGCCTCTTAAACATTGCAATTTCAGGCATTTACTGTTCTCTGTATAGAAAGCCTTCCTCTCACCTTTAAACTTACCCAATTTTACCTTAAATCTATGTCCACTAATAATTGGCATTTCTACCCTGGAAAAAAGACTCCAATATCCATTCTATCCAGGCCTGTCGTAATTTCGTAAATTTCTATCAGTTGCCACTCATCCTTCAACATTCAAGCAAAAACAAACCAAGTTTGTCCAATCTCTCTTCATAGCTAATGCCCTCCAAACCAGGCAACATTCTGGTAAACCATTTCTGTACCCTCTTCAAAGCCTCCACATCCTTCCAGTAGTATGGCAATCATACAGCTGCAACATGACTTGTCAATTTTTATACTCAATGAAGGATGAAGCATGCTACGTACCTTCTTGACCACCTTATCCACTTGTGTGAAGCTGGGAAGTGTTGACTAGTGTCCTGACTGATTCCTCAACCATCATTCCCTGAGATTCATTACATGGTCACTGTCACATAGACCTTGTTTGTCGGACCTTATGTGCAAATTTAATTTATATGTTTCCTACGTTAAAACAGTGTTCACACTTGAAAATTGGTCATAAGGTGCTTTGGCCTGAGGTCATTGAAAGGCACCACATATCTTCTATTTTTCATCTGGAATTTTTTACATAGTGTATTGACAATCTATTTAATTTATAAAAATCTTCATCACCTTTCTGTCCTCTCCTGGTCTGATCCAAAACAAAAGCTAAATGGAGTTTGAAGATATGAAATAATTTTTAAAAAATCCTTAAAATATTTTCCACATCTTTGGAGTGGAAAACAGGGTTAATGTTTCAAGTTAATGACCAACCGATTCTGGATTCCTCCATAAATGCTTAGTTTGACACCACAATGTAACACCACAATGAACTCAATAGGCTAATGGGACTAAAATCAGTCAACATGCTAAAGTGTAAAACTGTGATATCAAGGAAAGCATCAAATGCATTCAAAAAGCTATCAAGAACAATGATTTGTAGTTAGGAAATATACTATGAGAAAATAAAACTGTTATCTCAATAAAGCTAAGGTTTAAAACAGAGAACACACTTAAAATAAGTACAAAAGAGAAGACCAGAGAAATTAGAGCAAAAAAAATCACATATTCCAAAGTAAAAAAATTATTTTTCCTTGGAAAGCATGATGAAAGTATCAAGTATACAGTAACAACAAATTAATATGCAGTAATATCGTTGTTTGAAATGCAAGTAAGCTGATATATCTGTTTCCAGGCATAGCTCAAAGAAGATACTGGAAGAATAAATGCCCACATCCTGACTGCAAAATATTAGATGAGGTTCAGAATCACTGCAGTCTGTAAATGTAGCTAATGCCAATTATCCCCCAAGGAACATTATCCATGTTCTCAGGGCTTCTAGTGCTTTACCAACATTTCTTTGCTTCTGAATGAATTTTGGTTGCAAGTAAAATTTGTTATCAGTCTACAAATTGATCTAATATATTTTATGGGATCTGGCATAAAAATAGATGCTGATTGATTTGTGGTTTGCAAGTATAGAATTTATGGTTAATTGGGATCAAATCATGTGAAAGATTTTGAATATCAAGATCTACTCATCAAGAAGATATCAAGAATATATTCAACTAAAAAATGAAACATCTAGAACTTCTTAAATTTTTACTGAGGTTCCCACAATTCGTTTTTAATTTAAAGATATTTGAGCGGACAAATTATTCTTGCCTTGCAAGGCAACATCACAAGCATTGAAGAAAGAAATGGAACTTCCATGTTATGCCCACAGTCCAAAAAAACAAATTTCTTTCTGTGTGTATGAATGATAATCACACATCAAATAATTATTACGGCATAGAAAGTGGACATTTGGCACTTCACATCTGCACTGGCCCATCTCCAAATGAACAATTTATTATGGCCATTCTCCATGTTCTTCCTGTGACCCTGTCCATAATGCCTTTTTAGCCACCCATTTAACTCTGTTTTGAAAACTTCAAAATGTAACTGCTCTCACCATGTTGATAATGTCTTCCAGATCTTAAACACTCATTGAATGAAAACATTTTTCAACCTGGTGCTGTTGCGTCTATTACCAATTACCCCATATTCTTGGTCCTTTCACAATACTTTTCAATAGCTCTGAAATCTCCTGCTCTCACTACCTAATTCTCCGAAAGATCAATAAAATCAATTCTGATGTCTGTTTCCTGTGTTTAATATTTTCAAAATCCATATACTTAAGTTTCCCTGACCACAGTAAAAAATATTCCTGGGTTTTCTAGTGGGTTGTTGTGTGGTTCCCAAATGATGGGGGTGATGGAGAGATTTTGGAAAGTATGAATAAGTATTGACTCCAGGTCATGTTACAAACCAAAACATGACTCTGACAATAATGAGCTAATTTGGAGCCAACATTTAACTATTTTATATATTAATCAGTTGGATTCTGTGAATTGTAATATGTTTGGGAAATCTTAATCAGAATGAGGAATATTGCAAATTTTCAGTAAATAGGATTTTGTCCATGGATGTGAAATAAATTGTTTAAGCTTCTGATCTAAAAAATATTTTAAAAAATGGGCGGCACAGTGGTTAGCACTGCTGCCTCACAGCGCCAGGGACCTGGGTTCAATTCCCGCTTCAGGCAACTGTCTGTGTGGAGTTTGCACATTCTCCCCGAGTCTGCGTCGGTTTCCTCCGGGTGCTCTGGTTTCCTCCCATAGTCCAAAAATGTGCAGGTTAGGTGAATTGGCCATGCTAAATTGCCCATAGTGTTAGGTGAAGGGGTAAATGTAGGGGTCTGGGTGGGTTGCTCTTCGAAGGGTCGGTGTGGACTTGTTGGGCCAAAGGGCCTGTTTCCACACTGTAAGTAATCTAATCTATCTAAAATAGTGAGGATACATCCTTTATAAATTCATTCACACAATGAATGTATTAATTATCCATCTCTATTTGCCCTTGAGGTGCTGGTGAACTGCCTTCTTGAACTACTGCCAGCCATTCGGTGTAGATATATTCACAATGTCATGAGGAAGGGAGTTCTAAGATTTTGACCCGATGATATTTAAGGATATATTCCCAAATCTGGATGGTATCTTGAAGGGGAACTGGATAGCTGTGGTGCTTCCATGTATTTGCTTCCCCTTTGTCCCTATGTAGTTGAGGGTTTGGTAGGTGCTATCTAAGGGAGAAAGTGAGGTCCTGAAGAAGGGCTTATGCCCGAAACGTCGATTCTCCTGTTCCCTGGATGCTGCCTGACCTGCTGCGCTTTTCCAGCAACACATTTCCAACTATCTAAGGGACCTTAGTGAATTTTTCCAGGGCAACTGGTAGATAGTACACTGCTGCTATTGAGAATAGGTGGTGAAGGGCTGAATATGGATGTAGTGCTGATCAAACCAAATGCTAATTGTTAGAAACGAAAATCGCTTCTCAATAATCGCTCTAGACAAATTCAGGAAAACAAAGTTTTATTAACAAGTCAAGTCTGCAGAGTCGGGCACCCTTAAAGAAAAGGCGCGCTGAGGCTTACAAAGTCTCCCATTATATACAGCACAAGTCCCTCCTCTCCTTGGCTCCAACAAGCCATGAGGTTCACATTCTTAAAAACATCATTATTCTTATCACAAAGTCTGCAACAAATGGCTCCAGAGTCTCTAAAGTTGTTGTTTTTCTCACCCTGTAGTCCTATCAGTCAAAGACTTATTCTTCTCTGTCTGTGCAATCTGTAGCAGATGTCTCTCGAGTCGTTTCCCTATCCTGGAGTCTTATCAGTCAAGGACTCATCCTTCACAGCTGTGTGAATGGCTTCATCAATCAAGAGCCTGCTTGTTTTTACTATCGCTCACAAATTGTCAGCATTCTGCACAATTTAAACTACTCTACTTTTGAGTATATAAAATGGTTGTTAAAAAAGAAACAAAAGTTTTGTCTTTTATTATAGATCAGTCTGTGGTCCAGGCACATCTTAAAGTTTAAACCAAAATTACCTCT
>NC_057719.1:24226653-24230080 GCF_004010195.1 Chiloscyllium plagiosum
AGTTTGGGGGGTGGGGAAGAGTTTGGGGGGGGATGGGGAAGAGATGAAGAGTCTGGGGGGGATGGGAAGAGGGCAAGACATTGAGTCGAGAGAGAAGATGAGTTGACAGAGGAGAAGTGGAGTCCGGAGGGGAATACGGTTGGGGGGAGAAGAGATGAAGGGGAATCGATGAAGAGGGAAGAGTCATTGAATTCCTACAGAGGTTTGATTGATTTATTATCGTCACATGTACCTAGGTACAGTGAAAATTTCTGTTTTGCATGCAATACAGGCATATCATATATACAATGATGCATCTGTAAAAGTTGGTGAGAGTCCTTGTGGAAGCAGGCGGTTGGGTCCATTGAGTCCTCACAGACCCTCCAAAGAGCATCCCACCCAGTTCCACCCCCTGTAATCCTACATTTCCCATGGCCCAACCACCTAACCTGCACATCTTTGGACTGTGGGAGGAAACCCATGCAGGCATGGAGAGAATGTGCAAACTCCACACTGGCAGTCATCAAAGAAACAAACCCAGGACCTGGTTTTGTGAGACAGCTAATAACCATGCTGCCAACCTTGGCATCGTGGATGAGTTAGGAGGAGAGGAATAAGTGTTGAGGGTGGGGGAGAGAAGAGTTGGGAGGAGGGGTGGTAGAAAAGTCTGAGGGAGAAGAGAGGAGGCATGGGAGGAGGAAGTGAGGTGAGAAACCGAGAGAGAGAAGAGGTAAGGAAAGAAAGAGAAAGTGGGTAGAGAAGTGAAGGGGAGTTACTAAGATATGGAGAAGGGAGGTGATTAAGGAAGAATCCAAGAGAGGGCTGAGATCGGGAAATGAACCAAGGGGAGTAGGATGAGGGCAGGACTTGGAAAGGAGGTAGATGAGAAAATGAATTGGCAATGTCAGACCCGAATCGGGAGAGATGGAGTCTTTGGTCTGTTTTGACCTAAGGATGATGGCTGTCCCTTGGGCCTTTTGCAGTGCCCAGTTTGAGTACTAGTTTAGCTCAGGGTCTGGGAAATAAGCTGTGGCTGTCAGGTCATAGGAATGTAGAAACAAGAGTAGGCCATTCAGCTCCTTGAACCTGTTTCACCGTTGAAGGTGGTCATGGCTAATCTGTGGCCTAACTCCACATACCTGCCTTTGGTCCATATCCTTTAATGCTTTTGCTTAATAAAATTTTATGTGTCTCAGATTTAAAATCAACAACCAGCATCAACTGCCATTTCTCAAAGCGTGTTCCCCAAACATCATCTACCTTCTGTGCAGAAATGCTCTAACTTCTCCCAAAATCTGATAATTAGGGCCAGACCAATATCCTCTAGTTTTAGAATCCCAAAACCAGTGGGTGTAGTTTATCTACCCTGACTTTTCATGTTAATATCTTGAAGACTTCAATCAGATCAGCCTTCTAAAATCTATAGTGAGTACGCCTGGTTTGTATGATCTCTCCTCATCACTTAACCCTTGATGCTGAGATATTTTTCTTGTAAATCTACTTTTTACTCCTTCCAAAACTAAAATATCCTTCCTAAGATATGGTGGGATCTTTATATATCTGCAGCAGAGCTTCTATATCCTTGTACTTCAGTCCTGTGAATATAAAGATGTGTTGCATTAGCTTTCCCAATTATTTTCTGCACCTGTTCGTGGCATTTTAAAGATCTATGCACCTGAAACCCCAAGTTTCTTTGGGTATCCACAAGATTCAACTTCATACGATCTAGAAAGTACCCTGATCTAGCCTTTGTTGGTTCAAAACAAATAACCTCACTTGCTTAAATTGAGCTCCATCTGCTGCAATTTTGCTTATTCACTCAGTTTATCAGTACTCCATTGTAATTTTATGCTATCATCTACACACTGTACAATGCTGCCAAACTTTGTGTCATCAGCAAATTTGGATATATGACTTTCTATGTCATTATCCAAGTCATTAATAAATAATGTGAAATTGGGAAATAGTGAATAATTGAGGGCCTGATACAGATCATTGCGGTACACCACTAGCTACATCCTGCCAATTTGAGTACCGACCCATCATCCCTAGTTTCCGTCACCTGCCACTCAACTAATTTTCCAGCCATTTGACCTCAATTCTGTGGGTTTCTACTTTCATTAAGTTTCTTATGTGAGATTTTATCAAATACATTCTGGAAGTCCATATAAACTACATCCAGGACATTCCCTGTCTTTTACTTTAATTGGCTCTTTACAGACTTCACAGAGGACTGACCCTACCTGTTATGAATCCATGCTGATTCTCCCTGATTAACTGAAAACTTTCAAGGTGTTTGGTTACCCCATCCTTGACTATAGGCTCCTGCAATTTCCCCATCACAGAAGTTAGGCAAACTAGTCTAATTCCCCGATTTTCCTTTTTCACCCTTCTTAAAAGTGGAGTGAAAATGTGGAACTTTATCATTCAGAAGGACAACCCCTGTATTTATATGCTCCCTATTTCCTTTAACTCCCTCATATGGAAATTGTCAGGTCACAAGGATTTGCTGCTCTTTAATTCTATTAATCTCCTCATCAATCTTTTACTTACATTAATTTTATTCAGTCTCATGACTCTTAATTTCATTGGGACTTCCAGCAAACTATCCTGTTTCGACTGTAAATACTGAGGCAAAATAATTATTTAACATGTCTATTATTTTCCCATAGTCATTGACAATGTCCCCACTTTTAACCTTTGTGGGCCAACATTACCCCTGACCACCTGCTTTTCCTTTATGTAACTGAAATTCCTTATTGATTTTGATCTCCCCAGAAAGTTTCCTTTTTAGAAACATTTTTAAACCACTTTGTGGACCTTTGCTGATCCTTGTGTCTTTCCCATTCAGTAGAATCTGTGCTGTTTTTTCAGTGTTTGTAAGCCCTCTCTTTTATGCACTCCCTTACCTTAGATGACCATGGCTGGTTTTTTCTGTTAAGTGGAAATTTTCCTGTTAGGGATATGAACTGCTTTGTATTGTTAACTGTTTCTTTAAATATCCTCCACTATTCTTCAGTTGAGTAGCGAATTATCTAAAATTGATGCAGATAGTCTCTAACATCTCGTTAAAATCAGCCTTATCTAAATCTAAAACTCCAGTTGCTAATTTATGCTTTGTACTGTCAAAGTTACATTGAACTCCATTATGCTATGATCACTATTTGATAAATGTTCATGTACAGTTAGGTTACTAATTAAATCTGGCTCATTACTAAATCCAGTATTGTTCATTACCTTGTTGCATCCAGGACATATTACCATAAGAAATAAGAACATAAGATAGTGGGCGGCACAGTGGCACAGTGGTTAGCACTGCTGCCTCGCAGCGCCAGAGACCCGGGTTCAATTCCCGACTCAGGCGACTGACTGTGTGGAGTTTGCACGTTCTCCCCGTGTCTGCGTGGGTTTCCTCCGGGTGCTCCGGTTTCCTCCCACAGTCCAAAGA
>NC_057719.1:24230616-24234902 GCF_004010195.1 Chiloscyllium plagiosum
TTGAGATAAATGACATCATTGCATTCGCTTTCTTAATCATGGATTCAACCTGCATGTTTACCTTTAGAGTGTCCTCGACTAGCATTTCCAGATCCCTTTGTACTTTGGCTTTATGAATTTTCTCACCGTTTAGAAAGTAGTCCATGCTTGTATTCTTTTTTCCAAAGTGCAAGACCTCGCATTTGCTCACATTGAATTCCATCAGCCATTTCCTGGACCACTCTCCCAAACTGTCTAGATCCTCCTGCAGCCTCCCCACTTGCTCAGTACTACCTGCCTGTCCACCTAACTTTGTATCATTGGCAAACTTTGCTAGAATGCCCCCAATCCCTTCATCCAGATCATTAATATATAACGTGAACAGCTGCGGCCCCAACACTGAACCCTGCAGGACACCTCTTGTCACCGGCTGCCATTCCGAAAAAGAACCTTTTATCAAACTCTCTGCCTTCTGTCAGACAGCCAATCCTCAATCCATACCAGTAGCTCACCTCAAACACCATGGGCCCTCACCTTACTCAGCTGCCTCCCGTGTGGCACCTTATCAAAGGCTTTTGGAAGTCTAGATAGACGACATCCACTGGGTTTCCCTGGTCTAACCTACCTGTCACCTCTTCAAAGAATTCCAAATGATCCTAGACACGTTCCAGAAATTACTACCTTTCTGACGAGTGCTTGTCTGCCTCCCCAACATCTATGTTAAAAGTTAAAACTCCCGATTAATAATATTTTGGCTTTGGTACACACTTGCCAAATTTCTGCACTCATGCAATCTGGCACTTCAGAGTTGCTACCAGTGTCTGTAGATATCATCTATTAGTTTTAGATCCTTTACTGATCCTCAGTTCCACCCATATGGTCTCCACTTAATTCTTTCCCCTAATTATATTTTCCTTCATGATTGAAGGCTACTCCTCCACTTCTGCCATTTTCCCTATCCATCTTGTAAAACATGTACCGTAACCTGGTATATTTAGTTCCCAATCCTGATCATCTTGTAGCCATGATTCAGTAAATGACTACTAAATTATAATCTTTAATTTGAATTTATACCTCCAGGTCATTTAATTTATTCCTTTACATAGAATCATCGCAGAATCACTACAGTATGGAAACTGGCCATTTGGCCCATTGAGTCACACCAACCCTCTGAAGAGCATCCCATCCAGACCCACACCCTATAACCTCGCATTCCCCATGGCTAATCCACCTAATTTACATATTCCTGGACATTGGGCAATTTAGCATGCCAATCTACCTTACCTGTACATCTTTGGACTGTGGGAGGAAACTTGTGAAGACATAAGGAGAATGCGTAAATTTCATATAGACAGTTGGCTGATGGTGGAATTGAACCCAGTTCCCTGGCACTGTGAGGAGCACTGCTAACCACCATGCCACTATACAGACCTCCGTGCATTCGAATTTGGAACTCTCATTTCGGCCACACAGTGTCACCTGTCCTTCAGCATTGATTCTCTATTCACCTATTAGTTATTTACTTCTTTCGGTTTAATCAATATACTTATAGTTTTGCCATTCCTTGCCACATCTGAAGTCACATTCCTGACTCTTTCTTCACTCCTGGGTTCGTTGATTTTTAAACTATTGACTTGTCCCTGATGAACCACCTGATGAAGGAGCAGCACTCTGAAAGCTAGTGCTTCCAAATAAACCTATTGGACTATAACATGGTGTTGTGGATTTTTGACTTGCCCCGAGCCCTCTTCTCTTCTCTTCTCACCCTCCTGTCCACCCCCATTTACTAGTTTCATGTCCTTGAAACCATCCTATTTAGCATCTCGATTAGGACATTGATCCGAGATTGATTCTGGTGGAGCCTGTCACATCAGTATGGTCCCAAAGCTGATGTTCATGCCCCATGCAATGGAACCCCTCATTACCGCACCACTCCTTCAGCCATGTGTTTTACTTCTATAATTTTCTTATTTCTATGCTAATTTGCATGTGTCTTAGTTAATAATCCAGAGATTATAACACTTGAGGTTCTGTAATTTTGTTCCTAATTCCTGATAATTCCTAAACAGGGCATACTGCCTACTCATAACTATGTTCTTGGTTTGAACATGGACCACAACAACTGGATCCTCCCTCTCCCACTCCAACATCCTTCAAGTCAATGTGACATGTCCCTTACCTTGACACCAGACAGGCAACACATGAATCTCAATCCTGATTACAAATGTACCCCTAATTACAGAATCTTACCACCACCACTTTTGTTTTGTTTTTGCTAACCCTGCTTCTGATACCATACTACAGTAGTCACTTTGCCACCCTATTCAGTTCTTTTTCCTCATCCACAAAAGGATCAAATACCTATTGATCAAGAGCTTTGGCTCATCCAGTGCTAAATTCAGGATCCCCCTACTTGTCTCACTTGTAGTCACAAGGTCCTGTCTCTGATCATTGACCAAATTTGGAAGTACTTAACCTGAATGGTGTGACTGTCTCCTGAAAGACTGCATATAATTAACCTCCCCCTCCCTGACCTGTCGGTGTTTGAACCTCTGACTCCAACTTATCAACTCTGAAATAGAGTTCCTTGAGCAACCAAAGCTTCATAATACTTACTTTGATATTAAAGAGCAAAAATACTCTCCAATGAGAGAAAAAGAGGGACTCATCACCTTCTCTCTCATGACCGAATTACCTGTTTCAACAAACTGCAGTTACTCTCGAATGCAACAAAGCAATATTTCAGTGCAGAACCTTCCCCTTTGAGTAGAGGGTATGACACAAGACCTTCTACCCACTTACTTGAGAGTTTCTGGCATTTGCAGTGTTCACATTACAGCTATCTTGTCCTATGAAGATGACATTTTCAAGGGTGATTGAAAAGAAATGGGCTAAGTTTAAATAATCATCGTATTGGAGGAAATCTGGGAGCCTTATTCAGTTGAAGTGAAGGCTTGACAGTTATAGGGATTTAATTCTGCTCAAACCAGAAACCTCTGAGCCAAATTATTTCTGGAATATGTAGTTGATAAGTTGCTGTGATGCTCAAAATGGAAGAAACTATTTTTTGTAATAATTAACTCTTGAGCATCCTGTATCAGTCCTCACATCAAATGACATTTGTTATTTACTCAAGCCCAGAATTTGTTTTTGTAGAATTGTCTATTGCTGTGATCACTTTTAAGTCTGTGCCATATGTTATAAAGTTGAAGGTGTGTACTGTAGCTTTTTAAGAGAGAGTGAAAGCTGCCAAGCACCTATCATGTGACTGACTAGCAGTCACTGTGTGCCAGAAAATTGAAAGATGTAAAATTTGGTGTAACCTAGATACCTCAATTGTTTTCGCAGCAGTTCAAATTTGACCAATCAGTTTAAATTATGTTCCAAGATACTAAAACCCAACTGAACTTGAATTTTACTGTTTTGACAACATCGAACCAATGCAACGATCGGATGTTTGGGGTATAAAAAAAGCAGGCATTTCAGACAGTTAGCCAGAAAAGAGCACCAACTGTCAATGAAAGACTGCTATTCACCACACTCTCTGTCAAAGGTACCTTTTTCATTTGAAACATCTTTGCAGCAGAAGACCAAAGATGAGCCAGGAAGATCTAGGAACAGAGGAAGATAGATGACAGTGGCTGTCTGGTTTTGAAAATTAAGTTGCTGTAAATTTAGTCGGGGCTTTATTGGATCTGTATATTACAGATCGGGAGGTAGATAACAAATCTTTGAGAAAGGAGGCTGAGAGTGGTAAATAGTTGTTTAATGTTCACTTTTAGTGTTAAAGAATAAAATGAATGTTTTTGTTAAATAGTGGAATTTCGGTAGTTTTCTGTCACTCATACTTGTAACAGGTTACGAACCGAGGTGAGCTTTTCTGTGTGTTTTATTTAATTAGCAGAGGTGTTTAGCGCTATGTTGAAATTTTCCATTATGGGGATCACTTAATGATCAAACTACAAATGAGAAACTAAATCAGAAAATGCAGAAAGCATTCAGCAGATCAGTAGTACATGTTGAGACTGAAAGAATTGAACCGTAATTCTTTCTCAAGTAGGTAAAAACAATGACTGCAGATGCTGGAAACCAGATTCTGGATTAGTGGTGCTGGAAGAGCACAGCAGTTCAGGCAGCATCCAAGGAGCAGTAAAATCGACGTTTCGGGCAAAAGCCCTTCATCAGGCATAAAGGCAGAGAGCCTGAAGTGTGGAGAGATAAGCTAGAGGAGGGTAGGGGTGGGGAGAAAGTAGCATAGAGTACAATAGGTGAGTGGGGGAGGGGATGAAGGTGATAGGTCAGGGAGG
>NC_057719.1:24236653-24242929 GCF_004010195.1 Chiloscyllium plagiosum
GAATGTATGTGGGGAGTTCCTGGACTAGGGGGGATGGACAGTGTCGAGGTAGGTAGAGATGAGTTCAGTGGGGCAGGAGCATGCTGAGACAATGGGTCGGCCAGGGTGGTCAGGCTTGTGGATCTTGGGAAGGAGGTAGAACCGGGCAGTGCGGGGTTCCCGGACTATGAGGTTGGAAGCTGTGGGTGGGAGATCTCCTGAGGTGATGAGGTTCTGAATGGTCTGGGAGATGATGGTTTGGTGATGGGGGGTGGGGTCATGGGCGAGGGGGCGGTAGGAAGAGGTGTCCTCGAGTTGGCATTTGGCTTCAGCGATGTAAGGTCAGTACGCCAGGCGACCACTGCGCCCCCTTTATCTGCTGGCTTGTTGGTGAGGTTGGGATTGGAGCAGAGGGATTGGAGGGCTGCGCGTTGTGAGGGTGATTGTGAGGGTGAGAGGTTGGAGTGGGGGAGGGGGTTAGACAGGTTGAGGCAGTTAATGTCCTGGCGGCAATTGGAAATGAAGAGGTCGAGGGCAGGTAATAGGCCAGCGCAGGGTGTCCAGGTGGATGCATCATGAGAGAGCTGAAACGTATTTTTTGGTTGTTTTGCAACTATATTATAGTGTTACTGGACAAATGCTGCCAGACCTGCTGCGTTTCTCCAGAAATTTTTTTTGTTTCAGAATTTCTGCACCTGCACTTTGTTCACTTTTATGTAGGGGCTTCTGAAGCTATCTCAAAGCTCTGCTTAAGTCTCCCTGTAACTTAATTTCATAATTTTACTGTACATGCTAATGAAGTTAAATTTTACTAACTTGGTTTTCAAATTTCCTTTTAAGGTCAAAATGAAAGAAAGAAAAAGAAAAAAGTTCTTTCTATCTTCAAAAGCTCAGCAGAAGAATATTAAAGTAATTGGACAATGGAAGTCAGTGAAAATAGATCCAACCTTCCTTGGTGATGAAGATTTTGGGGATCTGGTTTGTTTTGAAGAGCTTACAGATTATCAGTTGGTTAGTGCTGGCAAGTTGACAGATGAAGAAACAAGAAAAAGAAAGTCCAATATTTCGGAGGTGCCAGAATGTTCAAAGAAGCAGAAAATCAGTGGTGATGAGTTACCAGAATCGATACAAGCCACAAAGAAAAAGATGAACAAAAAGACCACTGTTGACCAGACTCTGGGTGAAGAGGGGATTACTGACTTCTCTGAGGATATGAATCAGCTTGAATGTTCAGATAAAAATGAAACAGTAGGGGCAGAAACAAATGTTACTGCAGTTTCGAAGAAAAAGCAAAGGAAGAGGAAGAAAAAGAAGTCTGTAGTTTCTCAGTCCTCCACTCCAGCCATGAAAGTGAAAAATTGGACAATGCATCATTCCTGTTCATCTGAGCAGACAACTGATATTTCTGCCTGGAAAGACCTATTTGTCCCAGAACCAGTACTCTGTGCCCTTAGTTCTCTTGGTTATACTACTCCTACTCCCATCCAAGCCCTGGTACTGCCACCTGCTATTCGAGACAAATTAGACATTCTTGGTGCTGCAGAAACAGGTTAGTGTAATAATTCTGTTATATAGTGTACAGTATAAGGTTATTAATAAACTACATATGTTGGTGTCTGCCGGTTACTGATGTATCCAAATGGCTCGATTTTGGTTACGTCTTCATATGAAGTTATAAATGAAAATTCATCACCTTTTGAAGAACATGAAATGGCTACTTTAATTTAGTTTTTTTAAATGATTTCTATTGTCCTATAGCCAATGAAGTACAGTATAGTCATTATGTCATTGGCCATATCTTTTGTGACATGTCTGTCCAGGGGTGCAGTGGCAGCTGCCTGTCACAAAGATGGCTCTGTCAGAAGCAAAATAGTAACCAGCTGCGCTGTTGCCCACACCCATGCCCCCAACTAAATTGATTGGGAGAGGGTCCAAGAGGAAGAGGCCAAGACAGCACAGGGGACTTTTCTGAAAAATAATTTGCAGTACATAAAAGTGGGATAGTCATCATTCACTAGCACTGGCATCACTGCACAGAAAGTAGTGATTCAGCAGCATATACACAAATGAATACTGAATGCTACCATGGCCAGCATTGTATGCCACAGTGACCATTTCAGCATTCAAAGTAATTACTTTATATGTAGTTAAATACAATAGTTGCTTTGCCATCAACAAGGTCACACAAGTTGCATATAAGGTAATGGACTACATAATCTATTTGGGTAGTGGTACTTTAAAACTTAGAGAACCTCTGGCTGTTTTTATTTTCAAATCATGCCATGGTATTATTCATATCCAGCTGAGTAGGCAAATAAGGTCTTGGTTAAACGTCACAACTGAAAAATGTCACCTCAAATGGTGCAACATTCTATTACTTTGAAGTATATATCGTGTGCTCAGGTACTACTGTACAGCTTGAGCTTGAAATCACAATCAAGAGGTATGGAGTAAATTGTCGAAGCTGTGGTTGGCAGATGCCTGGGTCTTGATGGATTTTTTTTATTACTTACATGCTGCCACTAAATGAGTATTATCCCAGTGCATAATATAAAAACGTACTTCCTCAAAAACTACATTTCTGCTTTTTTCCCGTTGGTTGTATCCTTGTGTCATGATTTTAAATTAGACTTTCCAAAGTAACTATATCATGATATTAAAAAGTAGTAATGATTGTATTAGCCTCATCAGCTTGTGTTTTTACTGTATCTGAGTAAAATCAAATAAACATGCAAAATATATGCATCATTATTATGTTAAAGTGATTTTTCTAATGTGCTGAACAAAATATAACAACTCTGGGACTCTTGATTATAAGTGTATACGTTTACATTCATGAATTTTCATGTTTTTGATTTGATGACTTAAGATGGATTAGTTTACTCTTTCTCTAATTTTTTTTATGTTCTTAACTTAAAGGCAGTGGTAAAACACTGGCATTTGCTATTCCCATGATTCACCTTATTCTAGAATGGAGGAAGGCTAAAGATGCTAAATTGAAAACAAGCGAGGAAGTACAGCAAGGCATCCAAGATACAAATGACAGTTACAATGCAGTCAGTGATGTATTGAAAAACACTAGCGAACACCTGGAGGAAGATGAGGAAGTGGATGGGATTAAAGAGAAACCTGAAGAGAATGAAAGCTCTGTAAAAGTGATCAACCATGTAAATTTAGATTCTCATGCAGCTTCCAATATTGAAAATCCACTATTGGGCCTTGTCTTGACTCCAACAAGAGAATTAGCTGTCCAGGTAAAGCATCATATTGATGCTGTTACCAAATTCACTGGTAAGTGTGCAATAGCTATGCAAAACTTAAAAGTATGGCAGGATGTAATTATTTGCTCAAGCGTAACTTTGAACTGGTGGGGGAATGATGTTACTATTCAAGTGTCATGTTTTACAGAACTATATTACAGACAGTCATAAATACCTATAGTTGTTCTATTTAACACTTTTCTTTCCATTTGGTAGTTACTGGTATTTGGAGTAGACTAATAGTAATCCAGTTGCGAGACAGTAATACTTTTGTGAAGACTCACTGATTTTCTTACAAGATACTCAGTAATGTTATAACATGAAACAAAATTTAACTGTAGTGTCCTTCATGCTTCATTCTTGATTTAAATTTGATTCACAAATGGAGGCTACAGAGGTATGGAAACAATAGTTTTATTTTTAACTAGCTCTTTCATTTAATGTATACAGGCACTTAAAACTTTCTTAGATGAATTGCCTTGTCACCTTTTGTTAACATAGGAGAGAAAGGATAGTAAATTCGAAGAAATATTGAAGTGTGGATGCTGGGGTTAACAATTGCATGCTATGTTAATTTTATATCAAATGCCATTGTTAATTATGGAACATTAGTATTACACTGTAATGTTGCATAAGAATTATAGATCCGAGTTGATCACTGTTAGTTCTTAATCTCAACCATTCCAGTAAGAGTGGCTCTTCTTTGGAGATTGATGGAGAAAGAAACCTGCCAATTGAATAAACTTTGTCTATTCTGTATCTTTTACATTGGTTATGCCTACACTATAGAAGTAGACTGTTTTGTTTAAAGACCAACTGTGAGAAGAAATAGTCAGATTTAAGTTAATGTAGTATTGGAATAAAACTTATTCTGTATGCTGTACATATACTGTTGTAGCTTTCAGATTGCATCCAATGCAATTTGAAAACAACAACTGTATGTGGAAGCACCAGTTTTCCCACTAATTTTGTAGGCAATGTAAACAGTAGGAAACGCTGGTCACCTTGAGGTTCTGATTTAATTTAATTGTGCAAAGACAGACCGTGTTCCATAAAATTGGATGGGATATATAAAAAGGCAAATGATCAAAAAATAAATTAAGGAAATCGAGAGTACAAGAGAAAGCTAGCCAGGAATAAAAGGACAGATAGTTTGTGTTCTTCTAATTAAAGAAGAGTTAACAAAGTGAACATTGATCTTCTAGAAAGTGAAACTAGAGAATTGATAATGCAAAATAAGGAAATGGCAGGTGAATTAAAGAGGTATTTTGCATCAGTCTTCATGAAACACAATGTAGGTAACATTCTCGAAACAGCAATAAATCAGGAAATGGAAGGTAGGGAGAAACTCTGAGTGGTGAGCAGGGGAGCTTGAAATCACAATCAAGAGGTATGGAATAAATTGTCGAAGCTGTGGTTGGCAGATGCCTGAGTCTTGATGGATGTTTTTTAATACTTACTCGTGGGACTTGGGCATTGGCTGGCCAGCATTTGTTGCCCATTTATAGCTGTCCTTGAACTGAATAGTTTGCTCAGCCGTTTTAGAGGGCAATTGAGAGTAAACTACATTGCTGTGGGTTTGGGGTCACATGTAGGCCAGACCAGGTGAGGATAGATTTCCTTTCCTGAAGCTAGATGGGCTTTTCTCACAATTGAAAATGGTTTCATAGTCTTCAGTAGATTCTTAATTGCATATTTTTATAGAAGTTTTACATTTTTAAATTGATCTTTTTAATTGAATTCAAACCTGGTGCCCAAAACATTAGCTGCATTTCTAGATTATTTGTGATAATACCTCTGGGCTAACACCTCCCCACTAGGATTTCACCCTAGTGAGACAGTGAATGTATTAGTTTTAATTGTCTACAATTCCCTAGATTTGGGAACAGTTGTATTAAATGGAGAGAGCAAATATAACTCAATTATTCAAAAAATGTGTTGAATCATAGCTTAACATCTGTCATAAGGAAAATATTGGAAGCTATTATCAAAGAAGTCATATGGATAGGTTCATGGTAATTGGTTAGAGTCAACATAGCTTTATGAAAGGGAAATCATGTTTGCCCAATCTGTTGGAGCTCTATTGAGGAGATTATGTGCTGTGGTTAAACAGGAACTAATGGATGTCCTGTACTTGGATTTCCAAAAGGCATTTAATAAGTGGTTATCAAAGGTTATTTGTAGGTAGATACAGGCGGGGGTTGATGGTGATAGGTCAGAGCGGAGGGTGGCGTGGATAGATGGGAAGGAAGATGGACAGGTGGGACAGTGCAAGAGGGCTGTGCCGGGTTGAATCTTGGATGGGGAGGGGACAGGAGATGATGAAACAGGTGAAATTAATGTTGATGTCATGTGGTTGGAGGATTCCATGGCGAAAGATGAAGTGTTCTTCCTCCAGGCCTTGAGTGGCTAGATTTTGACAGTGAAGGCAGCCCAAAACTTGCATGTCTTTGGCAGAGTGGGCGTTGAAGTGGTTGGCTACAGGGCAGGGGGGTTGTTTGATCCGTGTCCCAGAGGTTGTTCTCTGAAATGTTCCGTGAGTTGGCGTCCTGTCTCCCCTATGTTGAGGACTCCACATCGAGAGCAATGGCTCAATGTGGACATGTACTTCAAACCTACCAACTCCCACAGCTACCTGGACTATAGCTCCTTTCCCCCCCCGCCCCCCCCAATAAAACTGCTATCCCTTACTTCCCAATTCCTCTGCCTCCACCATATCTTTGAGGAAGACTGTATCGATGACTGTATCGGCGCCGCCTCGTGCTCCCACGAGGAAGTTGAACAGTTCATCCACTTCACCAACACCTTCCACCCCGACCTCAAATTCACCTGGACAGTCTCAGATTCCTCCCTCCCCTTCCTCGACCTTTCTATTTCTATCTCAGGCGACCGAATCAACACGGACATCTACTACAAACCGACCGACTCCCACAGCTACCTGGACGACACCTCCTCCCATCCTGCCCCCTGTAAAAACGCCATCCCATTCTCCCAATTCCTTCGACTCCGCCGCATCTGCTCCCAGGAGGACCAGTAC
>NC_057719.1:24244278-24280354 GCF_004010195.1 Chiloscyllium plagiosum
TGAAAAAGGGCTTATGCCCAAACTGTCGGCACTCCTGCTTCTTGGATGCTGCCTGACCTGCTGTGCTTTTCCAGCGCCACACATTTTGACAAACATTGATAGTAAAGTAAGTTGTGTAGAGAATACTAGGAGGCTACAAAGATATATGTTAATTGAATGGCCAAGGTTGTGCCAAATGAACTATGACTTGGGAAAGGTGAAGTTTTCCATCGCAATAGATATAATATGCTTTTTTAAATTTTCTCAGTGGTGAGAGATTGTAAAACTCTGAGGTGCAGAAGGATCTTAGTGTTCTTGCACTGGAATCACAAAAAGTGACAGCAAGTAATTGAGAAGGAGAAAAACATCAGTAATCAAAAGGGAAATTGAATACAAAAGTAGAGCTTATGCTTCAGTTATACAGGGCAGGATTGAAGCTTCATCTGGAATATTGTGCACAGTGTTTGTCTCCATTTTAACAAAGGATGTATGCATTGGAGACAGTTCAGAGCAGGTTTACTAGACAAATCCCCTCAACTGGCAGGGTGTCTTATGAGGGAAGTTTGGATAGGCCAAACCTGTATCCACTGACGTTCAGAAGAACAGGCAACATGATCAAAATATCCTGAGATGTCTTGACAAAGTTCCACCATAGTTGGTACTTTATGCTGCTTAGAGTTATAACTGGTGCAAGGGGAGTTGGTAGTGTCCTAGGTCTAATCATCAGCTGCTTCATCAAAAACCTTCCCTCTGTCATAGGGTCCAATTTCCACAATACTTTTTGTTTAAATAGGAAATTAGTTAATTTGTGGAATTTAATAAGTAGATTTCTGTTCGAGCCCTATGCAGATAGAAAGTAGGTGAAGACTGACCAGAATCTCTTGGAAAGGTTGTCCCAGTATGGTCTGTTCTTTACCCATTTCTTCCTCAAATTTTAATTCTTAAAAATGGAACTACTGAATTCATTAATATCTCATTCTAAATCTGTACCTTTACAGGGATCAGAACTGCAATAATTGTTGGCGGAATGGCTGCTCAGAAGCAGGCAAGGATTTTGAATGGCAGACCAGAAATTGTGATTGCAACGCCAGGGAGATTATGGGAACTGATAAAGGAGAGACACTCACATCTCTCTCATTTGAAACAGCTCCGGTGAGCCAGAATTAATTTGAATGCATTGCAGTGGTGATGAGTAGTACCGTTGAATTTTTTGCATTACCTGGGGAGGAAAGAAAATACTGGCCTTAGCATAAGGTCTTAGAAAATCAAAGCTCCCTTGGTACTATGTCAAAATGTCAGCCGATATTATTGTGATGTCCTCAAGGGAGCTTGATCCCAAATTCATCTGTTTCAAAGGTGAAGGCTTTAGTTTCAGAATTTGAAGTTTTGATCTGAAAACAGACTTGATTTATACACAGGTGAGGCTATTGTTGCAACATTTGCTGAAATCAAAACACAGTAAAGGAGAAGAGAAAGACCTTTACCTCGTTGCCCTAATCCTTCTGCAGTTTTTTTGTAGTGATCAGAATATTTGCAAGCCATGCTAAGTCACTTCAGAGGGCAAATAAGAGGCAACTCCTGATAAGAATTGCTAGTTCCTGTTCTAAAATATATTGATGAAGCAGTTAGATATTTGTAACAAGACAAGCTTTGTCTCCCCATTTCCAAATTATTTTTAACTAAGTTCAAGGTCTTAAAATTAACAAAGTGGCATCTCACATTCAAGATCTCTGGATTATTTGTCCAGTAATATATACTATTCAAGCATTTGACATCGTTTTCTGAGTTCTGCTTTGAATGGAGTATGTATCTTAGTTTGTATGAATATCTGTTTCTGACCAAATTAAAGTCAATATTGTTTTTATAATGCTTAGATATTTTTAGCAACTACTTAAATGAGAAAAAAAATCCCCGATAGCTGATGTTTACCTTCAACATTGCTACATCGATAGGTGCATGCTGGATTTGAATTAAGAATGTGATACAATAGATCCAGTTTACAATATTATAAAAGCAGATGATTGTCTTTCCATTAGTGATACTTCAATGTAAATGATCAATCATGTGCACAGTACACTGCTGATCTTCAAATTCTGAATAACTTATTATCCAATTAACTTAGGTGCCTGGTTATTGATGAAGCAGATCGCATGGTTGAAAAGGGACATTTCGCAGAATTGTGTCAGCTATTGGAAATGCTGCAAGACAAGGAATACCATCCAAAAAGAAGAATCTTCATATTTTCTGCAACTTTAACCATGGCTCATCCGGCTCCTGCAAGAATACTGGGAAAGAAGAATGTCAAAACAATAAATACAGAAACAAAATTAGAAGCCCTGATTCAAAAAGTAGGCATCAAAAGAAAACCAAAAATAATAGATTTATCCAGGAAGGAGGGTACAGTTGAGACTCTCACTGAAACTAGGATCCACTGTGAAATAGAAGAAAAAGATGTCTACCTATATTATTTCCTGCTTCAGTATCCAGGCCGAACAATGGTCTTTGCAAATAGCATAGATTGTATCAAACGTCTGAACTCATTGCTCACTATCCTAGAATGTAATCCACTGCCACTGCATGCAAATATGCATCAGAAACAGAGGTTGAAGAATTTAGAAAGGTTTTCTGAAAGAGAGAGGTAAGTTTCTAAATCTAAGAAAAAGTAAACTGAATGAACCTCCCAGAACTGTTAAATTTTCTTGGGAGTTGTGTTAGCAGTTTATAAATGCTGTTTACTATTGAAATGTTGACTGCTTGGAGGGAATTTCTATACATGCATCTGGATAGCTGTTTGCAAAGTAGTTTCCTGGCAGTGGAGAATTACATTTGGGGCTAAACCATATGGACATGATAGTGACTAACCAAATTTGTACTGGATAATGGCCATGGAATAGTCAAAATGGTCAGGTCATAAAAAGGAAATAAATTGCGTGTGACAATAACGTACATTGTTTCTCAATAAGTTTCACATTTTCATTTTGGGATTTAATTAGAGCAAATTTAATAGTGAATTTGAATCCAGTAAGTGTAAATTTTATGTTGGGGAATATCAAAAAGGAACCTGTTTTTGGCTGGTTGAAAGGTAATGCTTTTGTTGCAAAACTTGTTGTGGAAACTTTGACGTTCAGTCCAGATGTTTTCATTAGCTTGTCTTTCTTATTATATTTCAGTTGTGTTTTATTAACCACTGATGTTGCAGCTCGAGGTCTGGATATTCCAAATGTACAGCATGTTATTCATTATCAGGTGAGACTGAAAGTGAAATCTGAATGCTTGCTTGGATTTCGTTTGGAATTATCTATGGTTATGAACATTTATAAATAAATCATATGGTGAATAATACCAAATTGCAATAAGTTTGACAATTGTATCAAAGTTCCTCCTTGTTGTTTTAACGGTAACTAAGATAAAATACAAGTATGACTTTGGTACACCAAGTAACAGACATGATTCAAATCCAAAATCAATTTTATCCTAATTTAAGATTAATATGCCTTTTTTAATAGGTTCCTCGCACCAGTGAAATATATGTCCACAGGAGTGGGAGAACAGCTCGAGCCACAAAAGCAGGTCTCGCATTGATGTTAGTTGGGCCAAATGATATGATTCACTATAAAAAGATTTGCAAGACATTGGGCAAAGATGAAAATATTCCTCTGTTTCCAGTACAAGCTAAATGTATGTCTGAAATAAAGGTAAATATCAAGACAGCATCTTTTTTCCAGTTTCCTATATCAGATTTGACTCCTTATCAGCTTTTAGAAAATTAACCTTGTCATGGAAAATATGCTGACCAGTGCTTTTGGTATTAATGTTTTGAAAAACAAATTGATTTACTTAATTGACATTTGGGTAAACGTCTAAAGTAAATTTAAAGTAAAAGTAAGTTTTGCTTTAGTTAGTGGGACAATGGTGGTGGCTAATTATATTTGGAGACTTAATTTTATTAAATAATCCTGTAACTTTTACTGTTCCAACTATAATAAAGTCCAATTTAGAACATTTCGGAAGTAAACAAACATTTTGATTGGAATGTAAATTTTGGTCATTGTAAAACAAAAGCTACTCTACAGTAGTGTCAATCCAAGTAATGGTTTGGAAAGAGATTTGATTTATTGCAGTTGAATCAGTGTTCCATAAACTCACTTGGATTTGATGTTAAAATTTTCTAACTTCAAGCTAGCAGGGTACGGGACTTGAAGGTCCTGTTGCTTAATGAATAATATGGATAGCATTCCCTCTCTGGTCTCTGACTTCTCCCAGGTTCATGTGAACACCTCAAAAGTCCCAACCCCATCTGAGTTGAAAATATTTCACTGTTGCATCGTCACTGGATCAAAATCTTGGAGCTTCTTGCCCATCAACTCTGTAGAAATTGTAACCACACAACTGAACCCAATCAAGACGGTTCATCAACACATTAATCCAAAATATTAACTGCCAAAACTGTTAAAATATAATCAAATCCACTGTGTTGATCTGAATTAAACCTAATGTCATGCATGCTCTCCTTCAGGATTAAATTATACCTATACTGTGAAGAGTTAAGGTAAAAACATCAAATAGCAAAAACACGCCCCTATAATTTGAGACAAACTGTAATTTGGGGGTGGCTACTGTAAAAGGAGAGTGTTAGACACGCGGAGGTTGAAGTAATCACAGTCCCTGCTGCTGGCGAACTCAGCAACGCCTACCCAAGTCCTCAAATAGCACTTGCTCTCTAAATAAATGTGGTATCAAAAGTATTAATACTAATTTTTTAAAATACAACTGGTAATTGCAGCTAAGTAAATTTGGGATGAATATTGTGATGTAAAGTTTTGGTTTACCTCATGTTGTTTCAAAGAATAGAATTTATTCTTATTTAGATTCATTATATACCATCCATAGCATCTGAGGCAATAGTGCCTTAATTCCTAATTAGTTGTATTTAAATAGTGAAGAATGGCAAAAACTCTCTTGTGATGATGGATCTCCATATTTTGTACTGATTTAGAATTAAGTATTACCTAGCACATTCCTCCAAGCCAAACTTTAGTTTTTGTTCATAAAACATTTTTAGCTAACACAAATGGCCTTCAAAAGGTGGTATGAACCACGTGCCTAAACAGTTGCAATCTGGGTAGTGAATGTACTTTCACTGTCTCATCTAGAATGGAAGTTTAGTGATTTTGATATTGAGGTGAGTGTAGCATGCAGTTTGGAATGAATTTTACAGGTGGTGGTGTTGTTGTCAACGCATCCTTTGCATGGGTTTAGGATATTTTTTAAAGGAACATTTTTTAAATAGTACACACAGGTACTTGTCCCAAAACCAGTGAAATTAAGCAGACTTCTTTATATATGGCGGTATCTTGAGCATTGTTTTAAATAAAACTGGTAATTGCAGCTAAGTACATTTGGGATGAATATTAGGAAGTGAATTTTTGGTTTATCGTATTTGTGTAAATAAATTGGGAGTATTTCTTCCCATTCTTGATTTGTGCCTTTATAGATAAATGGTAGAAAGGCTTTGGGAAGATTGTGCCACTTGATGAAAAATTCTCAACCTTCAAAATATTCATAAATACTTAACTCTAAACAGTTCAATGGATCTGAACAGGAGATAATGAAAATAGCTCTTCTATAGTTAAGAGGCTGGTCTTTTTTGTCTGTCTTAGCTCATTATTGGGTTGGGTGAAAATCAGTTTTTACATTGATTAGGAGATTGAAAAAGTTTTTTAAATTATTTAACTATGACATTTACTCCAGTTCATAAAATCAGTCTCAATTGTTATTGTAAAATTTAATATTAAGGCTTCAGTAAAAACTTATTGTGCACTATTAATTTAGTGACCAGTTGGAAAAACAAGGCAGAATAAAACCACTCCTTTACCTATTCACAGACCCGTGTTAATATAGCAAGAAGTATAGAAAAGATGGAATACCAGCACAACAAAGCACAGCAACATAACAGTTGGTTTCAGCAAGCTGCTGAAGCTCTTGAAGTTGATTTGGAGGATGATGTCCTCATGGGTAAGTATTTACAAACAGTTTAATACTTTGGCCCAAAATTTGTATTAACAATAGTCACGGTATAGATAATCTGGTAAAAGATGCATATGAACAGACAGTAACAAATTGGATCTTAGCGGTGCATTATCTCCTTGCCAAGCAGTATTGTACGCTTTCTAGATTATTAGGTTAACATTGAACCAGTTAATTATTTAGGGAAACCAATCATTTCACAGCCCCTCATCATTGTTATTTTTACCTCCTTCCCATTTCAAGCAGTTTGATCAAGTTATTGATGTCTGTTGCTCTTGATGTGGTCTCTTCTACATCGGGGAGACAGGACGCCAACTCCAGAGAGTTTCCGGGAACATCTCTGGGTTACACACACCAAACAACCCCACTGTCCTGTGGCTGACCACTTCACTGCCCCTCCCACTCCACCAAGGACATGCAAGCCCTGGGCCGTCTCCACTGTCTAATCTATGCCACCTGACAACTGGAGGAAGAACGCCTCATCTTCCTCCTTGGGACCCTTCAACCACACAGCATCAACAATCGACTTCACTAGTTTGTGCATCTTACCTCTTCCCCTCAACCCCAACCACGACCACCACCACCACCACCTCATCTCAGATCCAACCCTCCAACTCGGCACTGCCCTCTTGACATCTTCCTTCCCACCTATCCACTCTGCCCTATTATCCCCCCACACCTACATCTACCTATCGCTTTCCCAGCTATCTTCCCCCACTCCACTTCCACCCTCCTATTTATTCCACCCTTTTCACCCCCTACCCCCAACATTCATGACGAATGGTTTACACCCAAAACATCAGCTTTCCTTCTCCTCAAACGCTGCCTGACCCGATCTGCTTTTCCAGTATCACACTGGAAAATAATTCAAATGTATTGATACAATTAAGAGCCCAATAATAGGCTCGAACTATGAACATCAAAGAACATATTTAACAGACATTGACACTGTGTACTTGATTTTAGATGGAGGCTGTAACACTGATGAAAGGCAAAGGCAAAGGATGCTAAAAGCAATGAAGAAACAGCTGAAATATTTGCTTTTGCAACCAGTGTTTAAGAACTACCTGAAGACTAAGTACCCAACACAATTTGGTAGGCTAACATTGCCTAAGTTACCACTAGCCAGCCAAGAAACTGCTTTAAGCACTGTCAAAAAGCATAAAAATGCAAAAAAGCGTAAGTTGTGTGAACAAATACAATGAAAGAAGTATTCTTTTGTTAAAATAATTGATGCAACAAGCTCATTCCAGTGTATAATTCAGTGGCTATGCCTTTTATTGCATTTAATAAAAACCCAGAACTTGTACAGTACTATTGTCTTCAATATGAAGATTCAAAATCTTAATCAATTGGATCCTCAAAGCACAGAGGATACAAATCTTAAAGCATTGCAAATAAACAGCATGTCCAGAATGTGCAAGGCAGGTCTCTAAGAATTCTGATTACTAAACAAAGCAAGGCTAAACCAGTCTGAGTCACTCTCGGAACAAGTCGTCAATAAGATACCACATTTCATCCTACAGAAAATAGCATCTCCTACAACTGAAAGATTGTTAACAATAAATACTACTTGAAATGCAAGAGCAGCAGAAGAGATTTAGAAATGTTCATGAGCTTTACTTAAAAATACTTGGTAGTATAGAACTTAAAACATTATTAAAAGATAAAAAGCTTCTGTGTTTCACAGTGCTGATGAGTACAATCCAAAAGTGTGAACTGTTTCAGATGGTAAAGTGCTTATGTGGGAGAATTTGGTCCTACTATAACCATTTACTTTCCAAACATGTATTAACTGAGAATACAAGCCATTGTGATAGTTATGAATATATACTTATGTAGAAAGTCACTTTTCACTATAGTTGTACCATTACATGTAATGCTTCCAATCCTTGCATTTCAATTTAGATATGATTGTTATTTGCAGATCAAAATCCATATTACTGCATGTGCTTATTCTGCGTAAAGAATCAAATGTTTTATCTGCTACAAGAGTGCTTGCATTGATTTTTTACCTACAATAAAGTCTACTTAATTACTAGATAGAAAATAAAGTCGTGGTAACATTAAAATTTTGGACTAGTAAAGATTCAAGTCTCACCTGTCTTTGTAAGGAGGATTTTTTTTTGTTCTGAAGGATAAGTCTCTATCCATGAATACTGTTTCAGTGTAGATCAAAAAATAAATCAAATGGCACACAGAAATGGTTATTGAAAGGAAAAAGGAGAAAAAGCCACTATCAGAATGGATTATTTGCTATATTGAAAGATACAGATATTTATACACAGTAGAATACAACCATGCTTTATAATTATGACAACAATACTAAATTAACTCTTTCATGAGGAATGTACATTCATTTTGTATTGTGCAGAAAGGTGGTTTAAAGATTGTGATCATAAATTTATCAAAAATTAGTTCCTCTTCCCTCATCCCTGTTCCAAGCACTATAACTGTTTTGATATCACAAGGCAAGCTGAAGACTATTTTGGTTTATTTGCTTTATAAAGTATGTCATAATGGCCTGGTTTGTAAAGTAGGTAAACTGAAGGTTTTGCTCCTTCAGGAAAGACATGATGATTAACTTCAGTGTCCGTTTTGTCCATATATTCCACTTGGATTGGTAAACTCAGTGCTTGCGTCAGCGCGGTGATATGAATGTGATCACTCTCTATAGCCATTGGTTCCACTTCCTACAATAGGGAAACTTGGCATTAGTAATTTTATACAATGGAAATGAAAGTTCTGTTTCTGCTAGACTTCAAGATGTGAAACATTGAAATTAACTACTCCACCCAGCAATGTCCAAAGTCAGTCCTTTTTTAGTCAGAGACCCAGCAATGTGTGTCATCTGACTAAGTATTTTTGCACAGAAATCTCAGCATAATCATTTCTATGCAGGAATCAGAATTTACAAAAGAAATCAGCTGGCAATCATCAAAGAGAAAGAAGGAAAGCTATTATGTAGATTAAAGGTTAGAACTGGACAAATTATCAAGAGAAAGAAAAGAGATTTCCATTCTATTCCTCATTATCCATCTTCCAAATTTGGAAGTTGGAATACATTCTCCCTATATCTGTGTGGGTTTCCTTTGGGTGCCCAGAGATCTGCAGGCTAGGTCGATTGGCCATGGGAATTGCAGGGATACGGTAGGGGGTTGGGACAGGGTCGATGCTCTTCAGAGGGTCAGTGTGGACCTGATAGGCTGAATAGCCTGCTTCCACACTCTAGGGATTCTCTGATTTTTATATCTATATCAGGTACAGTATGAGTATCCAAAGTGTTTTCAGGAAATCATCACCTCTAAACAGGTGATATATAAAAATAATTGCACGTGGCAACTTTGTCTGTCCATTTAAACTCCAGCAATGTTATTAGTGCATATAAGTTCTCAAACAGTGACTAGCTAATCTCTTTGGGAATATATGTTAAGGAAGAAACATTAAGCCCTAGGAGAATTCTTCAAATAATACCAAAGATCTTTAGGATCTCTATAAGAATGAGGAAAACTCATATCAAGCCCATTCTTGGGATTACTGTGCAAATCATGCTTCACAAACCATCCCTGACAACTCGTGAGCAAAACGAAAAGTTATTTGTCAATTTCAAAGATGACATTGTGAAAAATCCTCTCCACTCACTAAAGCAAGATCCAGGACACGAGTTATTTTTGTCACTTGGCAGATGTGAAACTTGTCTTTCTGACAATATATCTGAACTTGCTTATGAGTAGAATAGCACAATAAAGGGCTGGAAACAACCACCTCCTTCCAATTAGCTGGTCCTAAAATATAATATTTCTTTCCCACACTTCAAATCGCACTTCAAAGGTTTACCAACCACCTTAAAATCAGACATTCTCCCCTTTTACTGCGTGCCCAAGTAAGCTGAGTATTGAAATGTTTAAAATTAGCCGTACCTAACTTTTATCAGAGTTTGGTTCAAAGTTCATTTTGATTATTAGTGTTTTACTTGAAAATAAGTAAATCCTAAATAAGACTACACATTTGGCCAGTATAAAAAGCATAAGTGCTGAAATCATTTATCATCTACCTTAGCTTCATGACATTTTTTCCAAAAATATCATGCTCTTCCATTGATTAATGGTTGTCCACTTCCCAACCTTTTCTCTTATTCCATCTTTTGATATACCTATGTGATAGTTTAATTGAAACCTAGTGACATCCAGGTATCTATATGAAATTTTAATTCTACTTTCAACTAATTGAAAAGCCGAAGTAAGGTTAGTCTAACATTACATCCAAATGATGGCGTCTTTTCTTTGGTAGTGTACTGAACTGATTAATCCACATTAAGAGTTCAATACTTTTACTTCCAATTCAGCTAAATGAGCTGTTTATTCAGCAAGAAACATTTTTCTGTCCTGAGATTTTAAAGGGAAATTAATGTTCGGTAGATTAATCAACATAACCAATTCTGGAACTTACCTGAGTGCAGAAATCTTTAACACTTACACCTCCCTCAAGGAAAAGCTCAAAGAACTCAGACCGTTTCTGCAAGTATGCAGATGTTAGCAGTCGAAGATATTGTACTAGGTGATCTGAAACACCATGGTCGTTGAAAGCAGCAAGAAGTTTTGAAACCGAACCATCTGTTTCCACCAGGTCAATCATATCCATAAACTAGAATCAGAGAACCAAATAGTGTCAATGCTATCTGCATCAATGCATATTTTTGTAAAAAGCAACTATAGAAGTTCCTTAGCAAAATTACAACAGAAAATGTAGATGACATATTTTGATCAATAAAAATATTTCTTAATTAAAGGCCATAACACTCCAAAACAAATGCAAACTAAAGCCATACCAGTGGACTTCTATTTAAAACAATTAGATCTGTGACTAATAGCTTGCACTAGAGGAAAGAGTTGCAGTATCTCAAATTCTGAGTAAGGGTTTGAAATTAATCCCTTGTTAATTACTTTATGCCATTCAGTCAAAAAGCACAAGCAACAAAAGTTTCAAATTTGTCATTTCCTTCAATTCTTCTTAAATGAAATACTCACTGTGGTGAATGAATTTTCAAATCTGCTTTCAGCAAATCCAGCAGATGAAAGTTCTTCTCGACTTCGCATTAAATTCTTTCTAAGTCTAAAATGAAAGCAATTCAGATAAGTAGCGATTAGCATTTAAACTAATACCAGAAACATTATTGAGAGGATTTTCACTAATTCCTATTTGTCAGAAAATCATCACACCTGTTTTATTGTTGGCTATTAGTATCTTCACAATGTGTTTTTAAAAAAATCCCTACAAAATTCAAAATCTTTGACTTTCAGTAACTTCTAAATTAACAGTGCTCTTCCTCGCCAATTTCTTGATAATTCTGTTGTAACATTTTGAAATAGTACAGCAAAACCCATTAAGAGTTGCCACATTGAGATGTTATAATAACCAAAAATATTTAGATTGTGCCTTTACCATTATAAAATGCCCCACAGAGCCTCATGATGCTCTGACAAAATAAATCACATAAGGAGAGATTAGATCAGATCATCAATAGCTTGATTAAAGAGGTGAGCTTTAATGAGTGTCTAACAGAACGACAGTAAAGCAGATGCAAACAAGTATGGAGTAGGATTCCAGAGCCAACGGCATTGGTTGCTGAAAGTACCAAGAAACAATTAAAATCTGAGGTGCATAAGTGGCCCAAACTAGCTGAGAACAGACATGAGGGTTGTGGTGCTGGAAGAGATTACAAAGACAGTGAGAATATAAAGGAATCTGCTCAGCTATTTTCTTTCTGCCTGATATTAGAATGCATTCACACCATCTCTGTTGATTGTATAAATTAAGATTCAGTGTCTATAAGGGGAGGTGGCACTCATTAAAAATAACTTGTGCACATGACTGCCTGCTTATATCCATACTGGAGAAAACGCAATCACTAATGTACTCTACTTTTAAAAACACAAATCTGAACTTATTTGCATCACTACCTTGTGTCCATACAACTTTTCACTCAAACTATTTTACCATAATACAATATTATTAGCAATGACCATAAAATAAACTTACTTTTGTATTCCCTTTTTACTTCCAAGTAACGATTCCAAGTAAGCAAAGCTTAGTGCTCGATAAAAGCAGTTGCCATCACCAAGTGTTTTTCTGAAGTAGGCATATTTTCGACTAATATCCTTTAAAGTAAAAACTCACATTTAAGTTAACAAGTACTTTCCAATTCAGTTCTTTCAAATTTAAGTCACATGCATGAAGTTTGCTGAAAACCTTTACCCAATGAAATCAGCATTGGTTTTCCAGCAATAAATGGAAAGTAGGCCTTTAGGAATTTTGTTGAAGGGTGTCTTGGCATGCATATGAAAAAAGCAAATTGTTATATCAGCAATTTTTTTTTAAGCCAAAGATGAACTGAGTATTTGGAAAGTATTTGGAAATTTCACATTAGAGTCACATTAAAAAAAAATTAGGTTGAAGTTTTGGTGTTGAATTATCAGTATGACAAATGATACATTTTGTTGAAGCTTTGTTAAATGGTTGGTTCATCATAAGTCAAGCTATTATGCTTATTAAATTTACAAACTGGCTGGACTAGAGAGTTGTTAATGACCTGTCCACATACCACACAAAGGTTTGTTGGTTTGATCACAGTGGTAATAAGCTTGTTAGCCAAATATATTATTTGAAAATATATATGATTATGCGATGTTTTAAAATGAAGTCCTAACAATACCCTTCCAGGAGATGAGAGAAAAAGCTATTAGATAAATAATCTTAAAGGCTCAGGCAAGCATTGGAATGACAATCTGAAAAATGCTGAGAGACCAGGAAAAACTACTCGAGAGTCATTTATAAAACATTATTAACTACAATTAATTTCTTTGCATAAGTTAGATAAAATTGTTCACTATTTTTAAATAAAGATCGCTTTTAATATATGACCATTTTCAAAGCTGAAAATGGTGTATGATTGAAAAATAATTAGTGAATGATACCTTAACAAAAGATATATCTGAGTCTTAAAATAATAACCAACATTCAGGAGGTTTGAGGAGCCAGGTTCTTATAAATCATACAAGTGATTTATAAGAACCAGTATTCAGGACTGAAAGATTTAAGAAAACAAAATGCAACAACCCAACACACTAAAAAGAAGGAAAACAGTTAAAACTGTAATTGTTTGGACAGCATCTGTAAAGGAAGATAATGTTTTAAGTATAAATAACTGGCAAAGTTATTACACCTGAGCACCTTACAAGTTCATAAGGTAGCCATCTGTACAATGTTCCAATTCTGACCATACCCAAAAAGTTAAATCTTCTCTCTTCTTAGAAGCTGCTATACTTATTGTATGTTAAGAATCAACTTTCTTAAGCATATAAGTGTGACTAGGGGGACAGGCTGACTTTAGATGTCATAATATGTTAAAGATACAAGTTTGACTGTATATGAAGCACATGTGGTTTTTATATAAGTCCAGCAAGAATTCCAAGAGTGGATATTTTTGGCTGGGTGTCCATATTAACCAAAAGGTCAATGATACAAGTCTTTCTTTTAAAAATGCACTGCAGTTCTGATCGAGAGAAATGTACACATCCACTATGGGAATTGTATAATCTATCCAGTTTCTGAAATCAGTCTGATCATAAAGAATGTGTAGAGTGACTTTGGGCATAATGTGTAGCCCATGAATTTCTTAAACTAGTAATTCATTCTTGGACTAGATTTTCAGTGCCCAACTAGGATGTAGGTCATATTATAATCTGTTTATACATACTATTGGGTAATTAAAATAAAGTCATGTGTCCATTTCAATTGCAGTGTGTAGTGCATTGTTAGGTGTGTGTGTGTTTAAAAAAAAAAATCAGTGTTATCTAATCCAATACTTATTGACAGCTGCCCAAACAGAAAAGCTTTGGAGCACAGGCTGTTGGCCCACCAGCTTGGCAGAGGTGAACCTCTGAACATCCTGAAAAACCTGTTAAATAATTTAAGTGTACAATGACTACTACAATGCCATGTTTACTGCATGTAGGACTAAACAAGATGCTATCAAACAATAGATTTCCAGAACAGTTTACAGGACAGAATTAAGAAATTAGGCACAATTTAACTTGTAAAGTTTAAATTTTGAAAAATGGCAGTATCATGACTCGCCCCACACGACTAATATACGCAGATACCAATCTGACTCACTCTATAGTTTTAGACTGTAGGCATTTTTGCACAGAGAATTAATATTCTTCTCACAGCTGTCCAAAAAGGTTAAAGACCTTAATATAACATTGCAGGCACATGTTGGTCTAGATGTTACAGTCGTAATGGTAAAACCGTTAAGAGTTCACTCTCAATTCACCTCTGAAAGTGAACTTCTGGATTGCACATGTGCAGACGAATGCAGAAATCCAAAAGTTGCTGTCAGTATTTGTACTCTCTAACTCCAGACAGCAATCAATGGAAAATCAACTGAAGTGACAAAAAGTTGCACTCTAAATGTAGTCTCACTTCCTACACTTTCTTGAATTAAGTGTAACTGAGTGTACTGATTTAATAATTAGTGCTATTCTTAGCAGCCCTGAAAACCTAATTTGATATTTGTGGAGTATTAAATTTGTCAATAACAAAAATGATTTTTGAATCTGTTTTTAAATGTTCATCTTTATTTTAGTTTCTACCTTAAACTAAAAGTGAAGATTATTAATAGGTTTCTACTTTCTGGTTTGCCAATGTGATTGGCTCTTTACCTGCCCGCTGCTGCCAGCCAAAACATAATTGTGACCAGCTAGCTGTTTTAAAGGAACATTGGCAAAGAAGAAAACCACATTAAAAAGATCTTACCAGGGCAATAATGAGGGAACGTCTGGAATGTTTTGCGCAGTTTGCTCTTCTTACTTAGGAAAGAATATAATTACAATCAAAGCAGATTGGTAAATTTTCATAGGACAAATTTCTGGGAAGATGGGTTGAGCAGACTGGGCTTATACCCATTAGAATTTAAAAGAATGCAAAACAATTTGATTGAAATGTTTGAGATTCTGAGTGGGTGTGAGGGGGTTTATGCTAAGAACTTGTTTCCTTTCCCCAAGACGGAGTCTATAAAGAAGTTTTACAATTACAACTAGTTAAGAGGGAGATAAAGAGAATGCTTTCTTTTCTCTCAAAGTTAGTCTCTAGAATGATCTCCAGAGAGTAGCGGTGACGAGTCATTAAATATATATAAAGTTAAATTGACTTTTGATCAGCTCGGGAATGAAAGGTATGGAGTACTGACAGGGAAACAGCATTGAGGCCATGAGCAGATCAGTCACGATTTTATCAAATGGCAGAACTGACTTAAGGTGGCAAATGGACCTATCCTCATCTTAATTGTTTTCTTGTTTGTGGATAGCCTTCATTCAAACCAGTAGTGGGTGCCTTGCTTAAGCAATAACATAAACTCCAGGCCACAATTAGTGAATGCCATGGTAAACAGAAGCATCATCATAGAGTTATAACTGAACAATATCATACCTGCACTTTCTTTTGGTAAACTTTATCTTCAGGATGTTCTTCTCCAAGTGCGATTATATCATTTTTATCAGAGACTATAGAAACAGATCCAAACTTCATAACAGAAGGAAAAAGACCACTTTAAGAAAGCATGGAAATTAGTACTCAGAAGAAAATTTTTGTTTTTTAAAATCCACAAAGAAAAATCTGTGCATTTGACACCTGAGTAAAGATCCAATATACAAATATTTTGCAATCAATTTCTTGCTTATATTCCATGAGTTACAGTTTACAAATAGCAGAAAAACTAGAAGTGATTGATTTCTACCTTTCCTCTTGTAGGAAACATGAGTGGAACAGCAATGAAAACATTAACCACTCAAGATGACAGGATTTCATAGATATTAAAGGCTGCACAGAATACAGGATAATAAAACAAGAGGTTGACAAGAATATAAAGGGCAGGCCATCTTAGTGTACAAGTAGTCAAGAAACTACAATAGTGAGCCATTAGTCATACCATTATCTACTGTCTTTCAAAATAATGTAAAGGTGATTTTCTTTTCCTTCAGTGCACCTATTCAGCATGTTGTGCAGAAATGCAGATTATCAGAGATAAGACCACAAAACATAGGAGCTGAATTAGGCCATCTGGTCATGGCCAAAATGTTTCTCAATCCCATTCTCCTGCCGCCTCCCCATAATCCTTGATTTACCCCCATCCTCACCCCCACCCTTACCCCTACCCCTGCTTAACAATCAAGTACCAATCTATCTAGCTTAAATACGCTCAATAACATGGCCTCCACAGCAGTGAATTTCACAAATTCACCACCCTCTGGCTGAAAAGATTCCTCCTTATCTCAGTTCTAAAGGGTCACCCCTTCACTCTGAGGCTGTCCCATTGAGTCCTAGTCTCTCGTATTAGTGGAAACATCTTCTCTGTGTCTAGGCCTCTCAGTATTCTGTAAGTTTCAATCAGATTCCCCCCGCCCTTATCCTTCTAAACTTTATAGAGTCCAATAGATTGTTACTTGACAATCCCTTTATCTGCAATATCATTCATGTAAACCTCCTGTGCACCTACTCCAGTGCTGGCTCATCCTTAAATACGGGCCCAAATACGGACATAGTCTTCAGCAGACCTTGCTTCCACAACATAGCCTCAGCAGCACATCTCTGCTTTTGTGTTCTAGCCTTCTTGAAAAGAATGCTAACATTGCAATTGCCCTCCTAACTGCAATTGAACCTGCATGTTAACCCTAACTGAATTAAGACTCCTAAGTCCCTTTGTACTTCAATTTCCAAAGCTTTTTCCTGTTTAGAAAACAGACTACACCTCTACTCTTCTTACAAAAGTACATATTCTCACACTTTCCCACATTGTATTCTATCTGTCACTTCTTTGACCATACTCCTAGCCTGTCCAAGTCCTTCTGCAGCCTCCTTGCTACCTCAATTACCTACCTCTCCACCTATCTTTTATGTCATCTGCAAATTTAGTAACAACGTCCTCAGTTTCTTCATCCAGATTGTTAATGTAGAACATGAATTGTTGTGATCCCAACACAGATCCCTGCTGAATTCTATGAGTCACCAACTGCCAACCTGAAAAAGACCCCTTTATCCCCACTTCTGCCAATCAGACAATCCCATATCCATGCCAATACCTTGGCCCAAACACCACGGGCATTTATCTTATTTAGCAGCCTCCAGTGCAGCACCTTTTCAAAGGCCTTCTGGAAATCCAAATAGATCAGGTATACTGGCTTTCCCTTGTCTGACTTGCTCATTATATCACTGAAGAATTATAACAGATTTGTCAGGCATGACCTCTCCTTCAGAAAGCCATGCTGACTAAGCTCTATTTTACCAAGCAATTCCAATACTCTGCAATCTCATCGTGAATAGATTCTGCGAATAGAACCACAGCATGGATTCTAAATTCTTACCAATTACAGAAGTCAGGCAACTGGCCTATTGTTTCCTGTCTACTGCCTCTCTTAAACAGGGGTGTTACATAGAACAGTACAGCATAGAACAGGCCCTTCAGCCCACAATATTGTGCCGACCATTGATCCTCATGTATGCACCCTCAAACGTCTGTGACCATATGCATGTCCAGCAGTCTCTTAAATGTCCCCAATGACCTTGCTTCCACAACTGCTGGCAACAAACTCCATGCTTTCACAACTCTCTATGTAAAGAACACGCCTCTGACATCCCCTCTATACTTCCCTCCAACCAGGTTAAAACTATGACTCCTCGTGTTAGCCACTTCTGCCCTGGGAAATAGTTACATTAACCATTTTCCAGTGCTGTGATACCCTCCATGTGATTCAGTGTACAGATCACCACTAATGCCTCTTCAATCTCCTCAGCTTTCTCCTTCAGAATTCGGGGATGTAGTTCATCTGATCCAAGAGATTTATTTACCTTCAGAACTTTCATTTGCCCTAGCATTTTCTCCTTAGTGATGACCAGTAAACTCACATCTGTCCCCTGACTGTCTGGTACGGTGTTGGTGTCATCCACTGTGAAAACTAATGCAAAGTACATATTCAGGTCCTCTGCCATTTCTTTGTTCTGTATTACTATTTCTCCACCCTCATGTTCCAGGGATCCCATGTCCACTCTTGCCCCTCTTTCCTTTTAGCTATCTTAAAAGAAAATTGCAAGAGTTCTTTTATTATATTGCTAGATAGCTTACTTTCATATTTCATCTTTTCTCTCCTGTCATTTCTTTTAGAGTTATCTTCTCCTGTTTTTTGCTTCCCACTAAACTTTGTTATACTGTATGCTTTTTCTTATGAATGCAAAAAGATTAGTGCAAAGATTGTCAGCAATTGCTTCATTGACCACTGCATCTGCCACCCAAAGAATACATTTGAACACAGCAGACTTTTACCACATAGCACAACAAATCCACAAAATTTCAAGTAATCAAATTCAGTGCATGGGTTGGAACACTGAACTATTGGAGTTTAGCTTCAAATCTAATTGGCAATCCCACTGAAAGCCTACAAGAATAGCTAGGTGGGAAAAATGGACATTTCACAACGATATAGTGCTGACATTAGGGTTATGGGACATTAATGGAGTCAGTTTAGAACAAAAAATTAACAAACACCAAAAGAAACATCTGTAAACCCTGAACCAATACAGTGTAGCTTTATTAATACAACATAACTGTATAAACAACTGCATAATACAAATAAAAAGAAAATGCAACATTGATCCTGTTTACCAAAGCAAAGTATCCATCAGGTTCACATTTCAGGTCTGTGGCTTTTTATCAGAAGATCTGAAATGTTAACTGTCAATCCACAGTTGCTGCCTGACAGACTGACATTTACATCAACAAGCGCAGACTTTGCAGGAACTTATATTACCTGCCCACAAGAACAACACCTTTCCCCTTGGTTTAAGGAAAGCACATTTCATTTTAAATTCACACCACAATTAACTTGTTGCAAAACTCTTGCACACTTCAAAGGACAACCCACGAAGACGACAACTACATCTTCAAGCTCACTGCTTCACAGCAGACAGGTGAGAGCACAGGAAGGGTATGTATCTTGGTCAACAGAACTGGTTACACTTTCCCTGGCTTGGTGCTGTGACAGTGACAACTAATCTATAAAATCTACTGGGGAATAGTGGTCAACAGCCATCCTGTTTCATCTCAGTCCATCCATCCTGTAGCTGTATTCCTCAAAACACAACCCTCCCCCCACCTCCCAACTCCATCCTTCGGAATTATGATTACTCCTCACATTGGCAGGAAGGTGGGCCGGGGTTAAGAGAAGGGAGTGAGGGGGGAGGGGGAAACCCCCCCCAGACTTACTGCACCATCCATTGCACCCACAGTGGAGGAGGACAAACGGTGGGTACTGAGCTCCTGCCGTGCACTGAGATGCAGCACGGAGCCCGCGATTGACACATTGCTCAGGAGGGAGACGTCACTGGCCCCGCCTACCCGACTGCAGGAAGTGACGTGGGGGACAAGTCACAATCAGTGGCCCGGCCCCCGCCGGGGGTCAGGTGGCGGGCCATTCAGAGGATGAGGGGTGGGTGCAGGTGGTGCAATCAGAGCAGCGAGATGCTGAGGGAAAGGGAGGTGGTCCAATCAGCACAGCGGGAGGCTGAGTGAAGGGGAGATAGTCCAATCAGAGTAGCGATAGGCTACAGCGGAAGGATGGAGAGGCGATCCAATCAGAGCAGCGCAAAGTTGAGGTGTGGGAAGAGGAGGTCCAATCAAGAGGCTGGAGGGGGTGGAAAGAGTGGTCCAGTCAGAGCCGCGGGAGGCTGAGCGGTGGGTGTAGGCGGTCCATTCAGTGCAGTGTGAGGCTGAGGGAACGGGAGGCGGTCCAATTAGAACAGCGGAAGGCTGCGGGCAGGAGAGATCGTCCAATCAGAGCAGCTGGAGGCTGCGGGCAAGGATGATGGTCCAATCAGAACAGCGGGAAACTGCGAGCCGGGGAGATAGTCCAATCAGAGCAACGAGAGGCTGCGAGCCGGGGAGATAGTCCAATCAGAGCAGCGGGAGGCTACAGGCAGGGGAGATGGTCCAATCAGAGCAGCGGGAGGCTGCAGGCAGGGGAGATGGTCAAATCAGAGCAGTGGGATGCTGCGAGCCGGGGAGATGGTCCAATCAGAACAGCGGGAGGCTGCAGGCAGGGGAGATGGTCCAATCAGAGCTGCGGGAGGCTTTAGACAGGGGAGATGGTCCAATCAGAGCAGCGGAGGGCCGGGGAGATGGTCCAGTCAGAATAGCGGGAGGTTGCAGGCAGGGGAGATGGTCCAATCAGAATAGCGGGAGGCTGCAGGCAGGGGAGATGGTCCAATCAGAGCTGCGGGAGGCTTTAGACAGGGGAGATGGTCCAATCAGAGCAGCGGAGGGCCGGGGCAATGGTCCAATCAGAGCAGCGGGAGGCTCCGGGCGGCCGCGTTGGCGCCAGGAAGGTGGTCCGAAGATGTGTCCCAGTCCGTGTCTGTTGCTCGTGTTATTGAGCTGTTGGGATCAGTGTGTGTGTGAGAGACATTGTCAGAGGGCGGCATGTTCAGCAGCTTGCCATGTGGGCGACACTTGAGGTGTATTTTCAACCTTTATAACTCCTGTTCAATGTATCAGACTGTCAGCATGGACAGGTTGGACTGAAGGGTTTGTTTAATGCTGTGCATCTCTGTGACTATATGGGACCAAGCAGATGATACAGGTTGTGTTGCAAAGGCACTTTCTGAAGAAGAATCATATTAGATTCAGTATTAACTCTGTTTTTCTCTTCACGAATGTTACCAGATCCCCTGAGTTTCTCCAACTCTTTGTGTGTTTGTTTCTGACTTCCAGCACCCGCAGTATTTTGCTTCAGTTAAAAGAGCTATTTAAATATGGCAATCGTGAGTGAGAAACAGGAATGGTACCACTGCTAAAAGTACTGAAGTACGAAGCTGTTTTCAAGCTAAAAGTCACAACATTCACTAACTTGTCAAAGAACTATGCTGTAGCAAAGGAATTCAAGAAAAAAAACTGATGTGAGGATAGATTAGATTCCCTACAGTGTGGAAACAGGTCCTTCGGCTCAACCAGTCCACACTGACCCTCCGAAGAGTAACCCACCCAGACCCATTTCCCTCTGACAAATGCACCTAAACCTATGGACAATTTAGCATGGCCAATTCACCTGACCTGCACATCATTGGACTGTGAGAGGAAACCAGAGGAAACCCACGCAGACATGGGGAGAATGTGCAAACTCCACACAGACAGTCGCCCGAGGCTGGAATCAAACCTGGGACCCTGGTGCTGTGAGGCAGCAGTGCTAACCCCTGAGCCACCATGCCACCCTAAAGGGAGAAGGAGATAGAAGGAGAAGGAATCCACTTCGTAGAAGATCTGAAAGTAATTACATATCAGAACAGGGACCAGCCTGTGGCCTGATATTGAGAAACATGCATTAGAATGGGTCTTCAAAATCGTCAGAATCATCATCACCCAACAATCACTTAAGTGTGATACAGTTACGAAGTTTATAAGGCTTTCATTGAATATCAGAAACAGGTTATTTTTCCAGAGATCTAGAGAAAGAGCATCTACAACTCTAAAGGACCTATGGTTCAACCTGCCAGAATGTATGTGGTCGCTCACGCTTGAAGTAACAAAAATCAAAAGGAGTTAAATGAAGTTGAAAGATTTACCTAGCACACACCAGAATGAAGATCTCCAGTAACACTCTCACTACAAGCATAGTTCTCAAGCTAGATGTTACCAGGTAGGTAAGGTTAAAAAGTAAGTTTCAAGTTAAGAATCATTTGGACTGATTCTGGGGGCATTGAACGCCCACTTAAAAAAAAGTGTTATGTGCACCAGTTGAGTGTTTTTGCAGTTGTGTTTAAAACAAGAAAAATATTAGTTTCTGTAATTTGAAGTGTAAGTTGCTAACGATAATAGTGATTAATTACTTAGGCTTTTAGTCTTTTCATTATAGTAAACATCTTGAGCGGCAAAATATTGGAATACCATCGTTTCAATAATTAATTGAAAGTTCACATTGTTTTTTAAAAGTTATCAATATATACTAATGTCCTAGTATGTGGCCCAAATTAAGCCTTAAGTCCAATAAAGATTTCAAACAGCCAGTTGATGTAGACATTTTATGGGACAAAACAGCTCAATATTGTGACAGAAGACCAAAATTACTAAAATACTACACCAAGAGACCTCTGCTAAAATTACTGAGTTGCAATTCCTCATGATTAGAAAATGGTAAAACAAAAAGTATCCATTAAGTCACATTGGCAACATGGATTGAATGCCTATGGATTTTGATTTGCCCTGCATCCAATCTGTAGAATGCAAAGATGCCAACTCATCTACAAATTCCAAGACTTCAGACTTTGCTCCCCATTCTGCAACTGGATCCTTGATTTCCTGATCCAGAGATCGCAATCAGTAAGGATAGGTGTCAGCACCTTCTCCATAATAATCCACAACATCAGTGCCCCACAAGGCTGTGTACTGAGCTCCTATACTTCTTATCCACACAACTGTGTGGCCAAATTCTGCTCTAATTCCATTTACAAGTTTGCTGACAACACCACGGCAATGGGTCGGATCTTAAACAAAGACAAAGCAATACAGGAAAGAGATAGAGAGCTTAGTGGCATGATGTAAAGACAACTACCTCTCCCTCAATGCCAGCAAAACAAAGGAGCTGGTCATCCACATCAGGAAGTGGGGTGAAGTTCGTGTCAATGGTACTGAGGTGGAGATGGTTGAGAACTTCAAGTTCGTAGGAGCAAATTTCATCAACAATCTGTCTTGGTCAATCCACATTGACACTACAGTCAATAGAGTACACCAACGCCTCTACTTCCTCAGAAAGCTAAGGAAGTTCGGTATGTCCACAAGGACTTTTGCCAATTTTTATAGATGTACCATAGAAAGCATCACAGTTTGGTTGAGTTTTTTTGAAAAGCTGAAAGTGAGGACTGCAGATGTAGAGATCAGAGTTGAAAAGTTTGGCCCTTGAAAAGCACAGAAGGTCAGGCATTATCTGAGGAACAGGAGAGTCAATATTTCAGGCATAAGCCCTTCATCAGGATTGTGCGGGGGAAAGGGGCTGAGCGATAAATAGGAGATTGGGGTGGAGGAAGGTAGTTGGGAAGACAATAGGTAGATGCAGGTGGGGGGTGATGGTGATAGGTCAGAAGGGAGGGTGGAGCAGATAGGTGGGAAGGAAGATGGACAGGTAGGACAGTTCAAGAGGGCGGTGCCAAGTTGGAGGGTTGGATCTGGAATGTGAAGGGGAGGTAAGAAAACTGGTGAGGTCGACATTGATGTTTGGTTGAAGAATCCCAAGGTGGAAGATGAATCGTCCGAGTGATTGGGGTGGCTTGGATTAGGCGGTGGAGGAGGCCCAGAACTTGCTTGTCCTTGGCAGAATAGGAGTGGGAATTGAAGTGGTTAGTCACAGGGCTATCTGGTCGTGTTGGATGAGAATCCTAATGCTCTCACTACCTGACATCTCATGTTAAAGTGGCTGAGATGAATTGGTGGCTGTCACAAAGAGAGCATCAGTGCAATTCCAGATGCAGTAAAGTGCACAGAATTCTGAAATGTCACAGTCCCCAGTGCATCCCTGAAACACAAGCAACAAAATTAAGGGTAGCTGTTACATTTATGAATATCAGGATGTGATTGCTTCCAAGTCCATGCAACCTCAGATCTTCATTCAGTACATGGCACAGTTGTGACATGAAGGCTCAAATCATTCTGAGACATTCCTGCGTTGTTCTGTACACTGGCTCTTACTCATCTGCGGCTAACGACCCCTAAGCCTCAAGATCCTGTTTGGAGCCAGATTTCTTAGACATGTGAGCTGTCATCCTGCTTCTTTTCCCTCTATAGATTGCGTGTCAGCTGGCAGCAGTTGCTGCGTCGACTCTGTGCTCTTCTACAACACTTTCTTTGTAACTTAGGATTGCAAAAGATAACTGCACAGTTGACATCTGTCATGCTTCTTTCACTTTCAGTAGATACTAAAGGGAAAAATCAGTAAAAACAGTAATACTTGAAAACAAACATACCCATTCTACTAGAACTCCTTTTTAATTCATTCATGGGAAATGTATATGGAAGAATACAAGTCAAACTAGTATACCTCATTTTTTATTCTTTTGTTTCCTTCATCCTTCAAAACATTCTGAAGGGCCACGAGACCTCAAAATATTGACTGTTCTCTTTCCACAGACACTGCCAGATCTGTTGAGTTTCTCCAGCAATTCCAGTTTTTGTTTCAGAATCCCATCATAAACAGCTCTTTGTTTTATTCTTAGTAAGTGAAAGGACACTGTCTTAGTGAACACTGTCATAGTCAATTGGCATTGACATCCTTCCTCATTGTGTTCCATGCTATGCCGGCACAGAGGTTCATCTTATACGTTGGCCAATGCCTCAGACACCTAAATATATGGGAAATTTGCTTCTTGAGAGGACAGATGTTTGCTGCCACCACAGGAACTTGCAGGCATCTACTACAGCAGGGTTACCTGCAAACCTGAAATCCCACTCCCATGCACATTAGTCATCCTAATGACTCGAATCAATAAATGTGGATGTTACCTTGGCATGAAGCAGCTTCTGCCGCGACACTGTCCTTTGAACCCTCTTCCAAACCCCTTCTTCTTGTCTGTGAGTAAATGGCAATGGCAGTGTGATGGCTTGGAGTTCCAGTAACTGAGACCCTGACTAATGGAGAAGACAAGGTACCTTGCTCTATTCTTCTAATTTTTTAAGATTAGATTACTTACATTGTGGAAACAGGCCCTTCGGCCCAACAAGTCCACACCAATCCACCGAAGTGCACCCACCCAGACCCATTCCCCTACGTTTACCACTGTACCTAACACTATGGGCAATTTAGCATGGCCAATTCACCTAACCTGCACATTTTTGGACTGTGGGACGAAACCGGAGCACCCGGAGGAAACCCACACAGACACGGGGAGAATGTGCAAACTCCACACAGTCAGTCGCCTGAGGCGGGAATTGAACCCAAGAGGTCACAAGATGACAATCAGGAGTTCAGGTTAGACTTCGATAGCATGTCATAGAGTCAAAGAGATGTACAGCACAGAAACAGACCCTTCAGTTTAACTCATCCATGCCAACCCGATATAACCTGATCTGGTCCCATTTGCCAGCACTTGCTGCATATCCCTATGCACCCTTCCTATTCATATACTCATCCAGATGCCTTTTAAATGTTGTAATTGTACCAACCTCCACCACTTCCTCTGGCAGATCATTCCATACATAAACCACCCTCTGTGTGAAAAGGTTACCCCTTTTATATCTTTCCCCTCACACCCTAAATCTCTGCCCTCTAGTTCTGGACTCCACCACCCCAAGGAAATGACCTTGTCTATTTATCCTATCTATGTCCTACATGATTTTATTAACCTCTGTAAGGTCCCCCCTTCAGCCTCCGACGCTCCAGGGAAAACTGCCCCAACCTATTCAGCCTCTCCCTATAGCTCAAATCCTCCAACCCTGGCAACATCCTTGTAAATCTTTTCTGAACCCTTTCAAGTTTCACAACATCCTTCCGATAGGAAGGTGACCAGAATTGCACACAGCATTCCAAAAGTGGCCTAAGCAATGTCCTGTACAGCCACAACACTCCCAACTTCTGTACTCAACACTCTGACCAATAAAGGAAAGCTTACCAAACACCTTCACTATCCTTGAGGAGAAAGTGAGGGCTACAGATGCTGGAGATCAGAACTGAAAATGTGTTGCTGGAAAAGCGCTGCAGGTCAGGCAGCATCCAAGGAACAGGAGAATCAACGTTTCCTGAAGAAGGGCTTATGCCCGAAACGTTGATTCTCCTGTTCCTTGGATGCTGCCTGACCTGCTGCGCTTTTCCAGCAACACATTTTCAGCACCTTCACTATCCTATCTACCTGCGACTCCACTTTCAAGGAAGTGTGAACCTGCACTGCAAGGTTTCTTTGTTCAGCACACTCCCCATTAAGTGTATAAGTCCTGGCCTGATTTGCTTTTCCAAAATGCAGCATCTCGCAATTTATCTAAATTAAACTCCATTTGCCACTGCTTAGCCCATTGGCCCGTCTGATACAGTTCCCATTGTAATCTGAGGCAACCTTCTTCACTGTCCACTACACCTCCAATTTTGGTGTCATCTGCAAACTTACTAACTGTATCTCCTATGTTCACATCCAAATCATTTATATAAATAATGAACAGCAGTGGACCCAGCACCAATCCTTGTGGCACTCCACTGGTCATAGATACTCTTAAAATCATTTGGATCAAGTTAAACCAGATTGAATGAAATTAAAGGATACCAGCTACTTAATGGGGCACTTTAACAAAAATCAAATATTCAAATAAAAATTACAATATTTAAATTAAATATGATATTAGATGGTAATAATACACTCCAGCCCTTGAGTGCACCACCCACAGAAAAGGTCAAGCATTCTGGTGCTGGACACTGTGTGCTTCCTCTTCGGGGCACTCAAGTATGGACATAGCTGCAGAAAAAGGGTGCAGTCGGGCCAAACAACTCCCTGACTGCACCCTCCCCACATCTCGGACAAAGTGACCGTGACACGCCTTAACCAACCCTTCCCCCTGCTCAACCTTCAAAACCGTGCAGTCCTCTCCCCCTCCTATTGGATCTCAGCCTGCTTTATTCAATTCTTCTTTATAACTATGATCATTCCGTCAGCTAGTGAATGCAAACAGGACAATCCCAAGATATGAGCTGCTCATTTGGCCTTTGAACTGGCTGTGCTAGTCCATGAAGTTGTGACTGTTCCAGTGGTGATTTCACCTTTATTTCCTGTCGGCCCACATAACCCTGACCCCCTCCCCCACCCATCAAGATACTATCTAATGCTCCCTTGAATCAATTCATTAGCCTAACCTCCATTTTCTATGCCAGAAATTCTGTTATGAAACTTATGAAGGGCTTACTCTTCTATACCCAATAAAAGGTTTGAATTTTGAAAACGATTCATGATAATACAACATTGTGAACAAATTGTATAAAAGGAAAAATATATATAGCTCACTGAAAACATATGGTGCAGTTGCCATGGTATCTGGGATAAGACAAGTAAAATATAAATAGAACAGGGCACAGAATAGGAACCACATCACAAAGAAAATGAAATGTAGAGGAAATCAAATAGTGAAAACAACCTAATATCTATGGGCAGGAATTTCTTTGTTTGAAACATAATATGGAGAAAAGTGGGAGGAACATCCATTAGGGACAGTTCAGGATTTCCCACACAATCACATTCTTCACAGCTTATTGTGTTATGCACATGTGGGTAAAACACCAAGTTTTGTTGGCAGGAAGTTCTGAAGCCTTCTGCGACCATCTTGGCTCTAATGTGCAGACGGTATGTTTGAAAGATATCGAGAAGCACTTAACTCTGTGCATCCCAGAAGCATCTCTTAACTTCACCTCCACCCAGAGACCAGGCAATGAGTGATGCTGAGCTTCAGCAATGCCTTGTTAGATGTTCTCCTGAGGCTGTCCAGGACAGAGCAAGCTCTTTTCCTTGAGGATGGCAACAAGAGGTTATCCCAGTGCCTGGACAGATGTGGCTCCACACCATCAATGTCTGTGGACTCAAGAGATTCTTACAAGAAGATGAAAGATTTGTGTTCTTATGGGGCTTGTGCCACTATCTAATCAATACTTGCTGTTCCTAGGAATGAAAATTAGTATTGCAAAGTTGTTACTGGTGACGACAGTTACACAGAATGTTGAGTGGCTGGCAGCTCCACCAGATGCTTCATGCACAATCACAGTTCATTACAGATACAGCTGTGACACTATTGGCTCCACAGTGGCACTGCCTTTCCCACATCTGCCAGGGGTCACACAAAACATCAAAAGAGCTACAACACACAGCAACGTACGCACAATTACATCACTGATCTCCCATTGCAATTAAGAGAACATACATATTTGATAATGTCTCATCAAAGGCTTGTTTTGGACAAGGACACAACCACTGAAGATGTCCTTTGGAATTAATCCTCCTTTGAAGTGAGATGTTCTACCAAAGTAAGTAATGAGTGTGTAGAGAAAATAGCTATTATGATAGTTAACCCTGGCAGTGTTCAGGCACATTATTCTTGTGGTAGCTGGAGGACAACTTATGCACTTCCTGGCCCCACAGAAACAATTTTAGATATTTTCTAATCAACCCATTCAGCGATATTATGACACACCCAGGAGCAAGTAGGACTTGAACCTGGGTCTCCTGGCTCACAGGTAAGGATATTACCACTGTGTCTCAAGAACCCTCACAGATGTAATTTTAGACATTTCTGAAAAGGCCTCTTTTGCTATTCTTCCAAGTATTACAGAGGAGATAATCCACAACAAATGACTTTCCCAGTAAGTAGTTAAAATGCCGTTGGGATCTTACGTAGGTGATGAGACCCTGCTAATAAATTGATGTAGCTGCTGTTTGATTTGGGTAGGTGCCTTCACCACCCAGCAAAATGCGCTGGTAATGGGCCCAAGAGTAAATGTACCACAGTCCAATTTATCTCCGCTGCTGCCTATGTTTTATTGGCCAGTGAGAGTTAAAATCTGAACTCCTGTTTTTCTGATAAATAGTTCATAATATTCATGTACATGATTCCAAAAAACAACCATATTTCCATCAGTTGTAAACTGTAGCAATAGAGAAGGTTGCGTTAACTTTGAATATTAAATAAGTATAATTTGATACAAGACACAACTGTAATGAAATGTTTGTGAATCAAGTGAATAGCTTTGGTATGAATTGAACAAATTGACCCAGGTATGACCTATGGAGTTTATTTATAAGGAACGCAATAATAGTGCGCTTGACATTATGGTCACAATGAACTTGAGAACTAACTACCACCAGCTCAAAGAAATGTTTTATAGGATTATCAAGAATTTGACCTATTGTTCTATTATGCACATCATACATATCATTCTGGAGATATTTCGGTACACTCCCCAAGTAACTCAATTACAACTTATTAACTGCAACTGACTCCTTCATGTGGCTGCATTCTTCAACCTGGAAAAAAGTGTTCTTTGCCGATTTTTAACTCAATTAAATTATTTTGAATGGCGGTAGAGGTACTTAATAATTTCGTCAGATTTCAAATTATTCCATGTTAATCATTGGAATTGTTGATATGCCAACTTGCTTAACAGGTTAATTTGGCCAAGTAATGCAACTGCACATCTCAACTCAAATGAGAAGAAATGGATTGTGAAAGGTCCCTGATAGATTATCTATTGTATGTTGCCAGGCACTTCATGCAAAGCTGAAAGTTGTATTAAAGTTATTCAATGTATTCAAACTTGAACTGAGCATTGTTTCGTCTGTTTTAACAGAAGTTATTTTCTCATTTCTCTCTCCATAATCTTCCTTGGAGAAGTCAAGCTTGTTTTTTGGGCCTACTATAGAAAGAAAAATGTAAAATCTCAATTGCTATTATCGTGTCCCGGTACAGTCTGAATGTCAAATTAATTTTTATATTTTAAAACTGACCACAAAGGCTGAAAATGATGGCCACCTGATGATCCAACAGGTTTGGGAAATTTAGGGATTGGAACCCCTCCTCTATCTCAAGAAAGTAACAAAAGGAACCTTTTGGACTGAATTGGTACCAATGCACTTTCATGAAACTAATTCAAAAGGTTTATATCAATTGTATGGGTCTTTCAAATTAAAATGCAACAATCTTTTCAGGTTCTCAAGACAAAATCCACATCACAGGATTTATAATGGACCTAATGACCCAAATTATTTGGAAAAGGATTCTGGACTTGTAGCAGGTGAAAGAAAGCCATTTTCTCTACTTGCTTTTAAAAATCCAAGAAGCTGCCTTGAGTACATAGTGCCATTCAAAAATCCATTGAAATAGCTGGAAGTCATCTAAGCAGCCAAGGTAAAAAATAGCTATGCTTTGAAAGTGGAAGAAGGATTTCTCCCTGTTCATGTTTACCTGAGGGGAAAGAACATGAATTTTAAAAAAGTAAAACTAGAAAATGAACATATGGGTCATACTGGATTTCAATTTACAAGTATACCAGAGAAGTCAGACCAATTTCCATTATTTCCATGTTTTAGTTCTGGAAATTTGACTACTGTACCAGAAGCCTTGCAGCTTACGAAGAGTCCAATGTTTTACAAGATCTTCACAACTACAGCATCAACTCACCTAAGCCACAAAAGACACTGAAGTGCTAAATTATAATTATTGTTTAACTTTCATCTGTATCTATATTTGTGTATGTGAGATAACTGAATGAAAAATTATATTTTAAGTGTCCAGGGTAACACGAACGATGTTACCTAGTGTGGTGACGAAATGTCTGAGAACAGATCTACCAGCTCAGTGAGCAAACTTACAACCTGATCCACATCCTGAGCTACAAATCTTTTCCAAAATCATGATCCAGGGTAATTGTGCAACTATAAATAACCTTCTAAATTTTAAAACTCTCAGCTTGCTGTTGGAATTATTGAATTAAGACAATCACTTTAAGAGTTAAAAAAAAAACTCAGGTACTAACATGTTAATCATTTGCAAAGGAAAAACAGAATCACAAATTCTGTCTCTGAGACTAAGGAATCTGAGTTTATGCACAGCTTGACTCATCAGATCACATATTATTGATAATTGTGTTTGATCATTTTACAAGGCACTTTATTTTGCTGCAATGCCAAGGCATACAGACAGGCCCATTAAATGTGGTCAAGCCACATATTTATTACAGACTGTCAACATACTCTGCATCTTTACAGATTTAAGAGCGTGTTGCAGCTGTAATAGGTGGGAACTATTGGATGCTGGTTTGATCCATGGTGACCATATTTGCAGCAAGTGTTGGCTGATTGAGGAACTTTAGCTGGAATCTGAGCTGCAGATACTGTGACACATCAGAAAGGGTGAGAGGTACACTGTTTGGGGATGCAATCACACCACTTAATTACATCAAAATTGGTCTGTGATCTGGGCAGGAAGGTGTGACTGCAAGCGAGGCAAGTATAGGGAACCAGAACTTAGGTTTGGAGAAGCCTCAGCTAATGCCCTTCTCCAATAGCTACAAAGGCACAGATTGAAATGAGGATAAGCAAACTCAACACAGTGATCCAGAACCCATTTAAGTTTGGGGCTGAGAAGATAAGTGTATTCGTAATAGAATACAGCATGATTAGGGGAGAAGATACTATTCTCTGCAGCAATGTCAGAGTCCCAACAGCTGTGTTTCCTATCAGGTGTCAATGTTGGGAAAGGAGAGAGTTGTTCCATTGAGATGGGTTTCATTTGCATCATATTGGGACCAGTGTCCTGAAGAATCATACAACTAGGGTTGCAAACAGAGCTTGAAAATAATTAGTGGAAGGGCAGATGAAGGTTCAATTAAGGGGAAGTTGAAATGAGACATTGGAACTGCAGGTTAGTGAAAGGGCAAACAATAATCAAAGTGTGACAGGTAAATGCATATGCAGAAGAATGCAAGAGAAAACAGAATAATATTGCTTTAAAAATTAAAGTTTAAGGCTCTTTATTTGAATACACATAGCATTTATAGCAAAATAGATTGGCTGACAGCATAATCAGAAATAAAGGAATGACCTAAAAGCTTTTATAGAGACGTGGTTACAACATGACCAAGACTGGGAACCCAATATTCAAAAGTATTTGAAGTTCCAGAATAATAGGCAAAGAGGAGAAGTCTGTTAATAAACAACTGTATCAGCATGGTGAGCAGTGATTTAGGTGTAATATATTTTGATGGAAACAAAGTTTGGATGGAAACAAGGACGACAAAGAAAATAAATCATGGGTGGGAGTCATCTATAGGCCCTTGTGTCACCTCACTCTAGGACAAGGTTAAATCCGGAAATCATGGAGGTGTGTAAGAACAATTGTCAGGGTGATTTTAACCTTTACAGTGACTAAACAAATCAGATTGGCATGTGTGACATGCAAGATAATTTCAGAGACTGCTTCTTAGAACATTATACTGCTGAACCTACCCAAGAGCAGGTTATTTTAGATCTAGTAATAAATAATGAGGTAGGATTAATTACAGATCTTGTAGTTAAAAATACTCTAGGGGGTAGTGATCACAGCATGGTAGAATTTCCAATTCAGTTTGAGGGAAAACAAGTTGGGGCTCAAACCAGTGTCAACTTTAAAAAAAAGGACAATTACAGAGGTCTGAAGGACAGTTGTCTCAAGTGAGCTGGGAAATAGACCAAGGGGAAAGTCAATGGATCAGCAGTGGAAGATATTTATGTAGATGTTTCATAATATTCAGTAAAACATTATTCTGGCAAAAAATGATTCAATAAGAAGGATGATCCACTTGTGGTTAACAAAGGTGATCAAAGAGAACAACTAATCAAAAACTAAGAAATACAAAGCAGTGAAAACTAGTGGTGGGCCACAAGGATTGTGATACTCTTTTGGAACTGATGGCAGAAGACTAAAAGGCAGAAAAGGGGAATATTGATTCTGAAAGTCAATTGCTAAGAAATATCAAAGCAATCAGTAAAAGCTTCTACAAATATATAAAAAGAGTAGTTAAAGTACTGTTGGACCTTTGGAGAACGCAGCTGGGGAAGTGTCATTTTGTCATTTACTATAAAGTTTTGTTTGTCTTTATGTTACAATTCACAAGTCATTCTTGTCAATATTTCGTATCAAAACCCCATGCAGACAAATCCCTTGGTAAGCATCAAATTCAGTTTAATGGGAAGTACAAACTGTGCCTGTTCCATTTTAACAAAATATGTGACAGCCACTCAATGGTTCATTCCTCAGGACAAGGTCATGAGCAATCTAAACCAACCTGCCTTGAATAACATTTTAAAAAGCCTTGCAGTTAACTATGCATCAGCATTCATAGGTAATGCTTGTACCAATCAGAATCAACTTGCCAATTAAACAGCAATTAAAACTCTCCTGGCATGCAATCTAAATGTTGGGTTTTCCCCCTAATTTGGTACTCTTGTGAAATGTTGTGATGACGGCAAGATGAAAACAAAATGTATCTTATTTCAAAAATTTAAAAATGAATCTGTGGGCAAGTACAATAGTTAGGCCAGAGTCTACTATTATGTGAAGATTTAGAGACACTAACGCCATAAGAATTAATACAGGTTTACTAAGACATTGTCAGTAATGGGAAACCATGCTGAAGAGGAAAGTTTTGAGATACTGGAGGTATTTTCATGGAGGCAAAAATGAAATTCAATTAAGGTTTATTAAAATCCTTTATGATTTTAAATAAGGGGAATATGGGAAAAAGTGTCCCCTGGAGAGAGAGATTGCTGTAACAACGTCTCACCTTGGATACATTGAATTAAATGTTCTTCATCTACTCTGTAAATTTGTAAAGATGTTTTGGATTTTTACCATCACAAAAACAAACTTGTCTGATATGTAATTAAAAGAAAGTTTAATCATCATGAGCTCCTATGAACTAATCGCAATATTGTCAGTAGCAAAACGATAATGATAGATGTGTTAAATAATCATGTTGTATTTACTAACTTTCAATTGAAGCAGGGATTCACTATAATTATCGTAATCATATTAACAACAATGAGGAAGATTATGTCAATGAAGAGTAGTAAATTTCCAGGACCAAATGGTTTTCAACTTAGGAATTTAAAGGTAGTGGGCGAGAATATTGCTAACAACCTAACTATGATCTACCAAAGTTCTTTTGATTCAAGAACCATTCCTCTAGTTTGGAAAATTCCATGTGTAATTCTCCTAATTGAGAAAGAATTAGATGGAAAGAAACCAGGTAATTTTCATCAGTTGACATACCATCTCACTAGTGTCTATAATTAAAGATGGAACAATTAAACACCTTGAGAATCTTCAGATGATCAGACATTTCAGGAAAGATTTATACAGGATAGGTCATACCTGATGAAGGGGAAACTAGAATAGTAGCTGGAGACAGATCAATGGATGTTATTTAAATGTACTTCCAAAAAGCTTTCAGTGCAGTCTGTCATTAGAGACTGCTAGTTAAAGTCAAAGCTCATAAAAAGTGACGGCAAATTATCAACCCATTGAGGAAATTAGCTGACTAGCTGGAGATAGAGAATAGGGTTAATGGGCAGATACTCTAATTGGTCTTGTGAACTTGTATTGTCCCAAGGATCATGCTTGGGTCTCAACTAATCACTATATTTATTAATGACTTCAATGATACATTAGAATGTCATGTATCTAAGATTGCCAATGACAGAATAACGTGTGGCATTGTAAGCAGCGTAGGTGTATGACCTCAGCCAATGGAGAGAATCTCTCTCCACTACTTTCAATTTTGTTTGGGTTCCTTGAAGCACTGGGTAAATGCCTTTGGACATCAAGACAGTGACTCCCACTTTGTCTTTGGATTTCAGTTCATTTATCCATGTTGAACCAAAGTTGTAATCAATTTTGAAAAGTGGTCCTTGCTGAACCTAAACTTAGCAGCAGTGAACAGCTTGTGTCTGAGTATGTGTCACTCTATAGTACTGTCAACAACATTTTTTATCACACCAATGATGACTTAGAATTGACTTATGCACTAATTGGCCAAATTGGATCTGTTATGGTTTTTTTGGCCAAAATATATCTGGCCAATTTTCCACAAATAGATGCTTGTGCTGTGATGGTATGGTAACAGTGTAATTAAACAGCACAGCTAATTCTGGACCATAATACTTTATTACGACAATTAGAATGGTAATGGGGATCTGTATAAACGAAGCATTGAAAGAGAACCAAATACTTGTCTTCATATCTAGCAAATAGAATCTCACAGTTACATGAATCCCTGGTCCTTCTCGGTAGGCAATGCCTTGTGGTTGAGGATTACTTGCTTTCACACTAAAAATGAGTTCTCAGTTGACTGACAAATCCAATACACGAGCTGCAGTCTCTGTCACACTTGGGGCAGATGGTGATTGGGAGGGTGGGAAGCCCAGGTTGCCACAAGCTCCTATCACTGTCAACACTCACTGCTGGTAAGACTGGAGATGTACAGAGCCTTTCCAAATGCTACTCTCCATTTTAGGCAGCCTTGGGTTTCCTCAATGTCAATGGGAATATTGCTCTTTTATAAGGATGGTGTCCTTGAAATGCTTCCCCTGCCTTCCTGAAACTCACTTGTCATGTTGAAGCTCCTAATAAAGCCCTTGTGTCAGAGAGACTTTGTCAGGCATGTGGACTGGTCCATCCACTGGAGCTGGACAATGTTCACGATGTCAGTGCATTTAGTGTGCCCGTTCTGCCATTGGTTTTGGAGAATTGTGTGGTACTTCTCCAAGGTTTTGAGGTGTCTGCTGTAAATGTCCGTGAATCTGAGCCACATAGGAGAGTGAGTATCAATAGTGCTTCATACATCATGAGTTTGGTGCTGAGGTTGAGGTCCGAAGCTTCAAATACTTCAAGGAATTGAAGCCATAAAATCACAGAATCTTTACAGTGGAGGCAGAGGGCATTCAGCCCATCAAGTCTGCACTGACACGCCAAACAGCATCCCACCTATCCCTGTAACCTCACATTTACCATGGCTTCAGCATCAGAGGCTGTGGGTGAACTTTGAGATTTATAAAATCGTAAAGGGTGTAGATAGGGTCGTTTCCGCAAGGTGGGGGAGTCCAAAACTAGAGGGGATAGGTTTAAGGTGAGAAGGGAAAGATTCAACAGGGACCTAAGGAGCAACTTTTTCACGCAAAGGGTAGTGTGTGTATGGAATGTACGTACCAACGCCATAGGTATAAAGAGGGATAGAGATGTAAGGCAGGATTTCAGGGAGCTAGGGTGGAAGCTGAGAGCTAGAACAAACAGTTGTTATCTCTGGTTTGTTACCCATGCCACATGATAGTGAGGCAAGGAATAGGGAGAGATATCAGCTGAACATGTGGCTGCAAGGATGGTGCAGAAGGGAGGGTTTCAGGTTCTTGGATAATTGGGGCTCATTCTGGGGAAGGTGGGACTTGTACAAACAGGATGGTCTTCACTTGAACCAGAGGGGTA
>NC_057719.1:24281464-24405660 GCF_004010195.1 Chiloscyllium plagiosum
CAGGGTCAGGTTAATTGGCCATACTAAATTGCCCGTAGTGTTAGGTAAGGGGTAAATGTAGGGGTATGGGTGGGTTTCGCTTCGGCGGGTCGGTGTGGACTTGTTGGGCAGAAGGGCCTGTTTCCACACTGTAATCTAATCTAATAAAGGAGAACTCTAAAGCTTTCTATAGGTATGTGAGGAATAAAAGGATGATTAGGATAGAAATAGGACCAATCAAAGACAGAAGTGGGAAGTTGAGTGTGGACCCTGTGGAGATTGGAGAGGTGTTAAATGAACATTTCTCATCGGTGTTCACTCAGGAAAAGGAGAATATTGTAGAGGAGAAGAATGAGGTACGAGATATTAGACTAGAAAGGATTGAGGTTTGTTACGAACAGGTGTTATCAATTCTAGAAGGAGTGAAAGTAGACATGTCCCCTGGGCCGGATGGGATTTATCCGGGGATTCTCTAGGAAGCTAGGGAGGAGATAGCAAGCCTTTGGCTTTGATATTTGAGTTGTCATTGTCTACAGGTTTGGTACCAGAGGACTGAAGGATTGCAAATGTTGTGCCCTTGTTCAAGAAGGGCAGTAGAGATGATCCAGGTAATCATAGACATGTGAGCCTTACTTCTGTTGTCGTAAAGGTTTTGGAAAGGATTATAAGAGATAAGAGTTATAATCATCTAGCAAGCAACAATTTGATTTCAGATAGTCAACATAGTTTCAAGGGCAGGTCGTGTCTCACAAACCTCATTGAGTTTTTTGAGAAGGTGACCAAGCATGTAGATGAGGGTTGGGCAGTTGACGTGATATACATGGTCTTCAGTAAAGCCTTTGATAAGGTTCCACATGGTAGGCTGTTGGAGAAAATGCAGAGGCATGGAATTGAGGGTGATTTAGCAGTTTGGATTAGAAACTGACTTTCTGAAAGGCAGCGAGTGGTGGTTGATGAAAAATATTCAGCCTGGAGTCCGGTTACTAGTGGTGTGCCACAAGGATCTGTTTTGGGACCACTGCTGTTTGTCATTTTTATAAATGACTTAGACGCAGGCTCGTGTGAATGGATTAGTAAATTGCAGACGACACTAAAGTCAGTGGAGTAGTGGACAGTGTGGAAGAATGTTGCAGGGGGACTTGGATAAACTGCAGTATTGGGCTGAGAGGTGGCAAATGGAGTTCAATGCAGCTAAATGTGAGATGATGCACTTTGGGAAGAGTAACAGGAAGGCAGAGTACTGGGTCAATGGAAAGATTCTTGGTAGTGTGGATGTGCAGAGGGATCTTGGAGTCCATGTACATAGATTCCTGAAAGTTGCCACCCAGGTAGATAGTGCTGTTAAGAAGGCATATGGTGTGCTAGGTTTCATTCACAGAGGGATTGAGTTCCGGAGCCGTAATATCATGCTGCAACTATACAAAATGCTGGTGCGGCCATATTTGGAATACTGTGTACAGTTCTGGTATCCATATCTTGGGAAGGATGTGGAAGCATTGGAAAAGGTGCAGAGGAGATTTATCAGGATGTTGCCTGGTCTGGAGGAAAGACTGAGAGACTTGAACCTGCTCTCATTGGCAAGAAGAAGGCTAAGAGGGGATTTGATAGAGACATACAAGATGATCAGAGGATTAGATAGGGTAGACAGTGAAAGTCTTTTTCCTAGGATGATGACGTCAGCGTGTACGAGGAGGCATAGCTACAAATTGAGGGGTGATAGATTTAAGACAGGTTCTTTACACAAAGAATGGTAAGGAAGTGGAATGCCCTTACTGCTAATGTAGTCAATTCAGCCACATTCGGGAGATTTAAACAATCCTTAGATAAACACCTGGATGATTTTGGGATAGTGTCAGGAGACGAGCTGAGAATAGTTCACAGGTCGGCGCAACATCGAGGTCCGAAGGGCCTGTTCTGCGCTGTATTGTTCTATGTAAGTGGTGGAGGCTGGTATGATTGTACCATTTAAAAGGCATCTGGATGAGTATGTGAACAGGAAGGGTTTAGAAGGATATGGGCTAAATGCTGGGAAGTGGGACTGGATTAATTTAGGATATCTGGTCAGCATGGACAAATTGAACTGTCCCTTCTGTGAACCCTTCTGTTAATTAAACCAGACACCCAGAAAAGCTCACCTTGTCTCGTAATCTGTTAAAATGAGTGAGAGAACTCCCAAATTACACTATTTAAAGAAAATAATATCAATTTATTCTTTAACTCTAAAAGTGAACTCTTAAACAACTATTCATAATTCTAAGACCCCTTTCTCTTAACTGCTTATCTTACATGCCTTTAACTCAATATTAACAATATACTATTCCAATAGGACACTTATGAAAATTACATCAACTTAATATCAGAACCACATAGCCGCTGTTGACTTGGGTGTTTTTCTTCTTCCGGCTGAAGATCTCCCTGGGTTGTCTTCTTTCTTTTACTGCCAGTATTTTTCATATGAAAAGGTACCTTTGATAGAGAGTGTGTCCTAATTTCTTGGGTCTCTTTTGATGGCAGTTGCTCCGTCCTATTTTCAGAATGTCCACATTTTTATATCCCCAACATCGGATCGTCTCATTGGTTCGATGTTGGCAAAACAATAAATTCAAATTCAACTGGATTTTAGTATTTGAGGGCATAATTTAAACCGAATGGTTAAATCAAATTGTTGTCAAAACCACAACCAACTCAGGTATGCATTTCATAGCCAAATGTTACATATTTTCAATTTACCAGTACACTCTGGGGCTGCCATCTGGTCATCACAGTTACTTGTAAGCTCTCAGTTCAGAACAGCATTCACTCTCTCAAAGGCACTGTACAGAGGAACCTCGATTATCCGAAAGAGATAAGCGGGCACTATTTCATTCAAATAATTGAGTATTCAGATAATTGATGTTACCTTAAACAAGGGAAGCCATAGTGATCTAACACTGCTCTACCAGAGAATTTGTTTAAATCTATAATTTTAATGAGTCTGCTATTCAAACAATCTTTGCATTCTGCAAATTACAGGTTAAACTGAGAATGACTAAACCCTTACCATCACATAAATACAGTACTGTCTATGAAATCCCAGCATTAAACAAGGTCCCGAATAGCTTCTACGATTGCAACAGCATTGTCACTTTCCGGGAACTCAGTGTCACAATAGAAAGACGGAAACACCACCTCGCACATGCATTTATGTTCTTAGCCATTTTTTTTTCATGAATGGCCCGGGAATACTGTTAAACACTGCAATGGGCTGTGTACCTAAACCTTACCTAAAACAATCCAGCCACTGATGCTTGAGTTACTTGTGTTTCTTTGTTTTTGCCAGCGTTTTCACATCTTCTCCAGTTCAGGTAAATCGAATATTCTTACCTCTTTGATGTAACATTTTGTCGGGACCTTGAAATCTTCTTCAGATAATCCGAAATTCAGGTATTTGAGGTTCCTCTGTACACACTTTTAACTTCACAACAGACTGAAGGATCTGTTTTGATGCTGCACTGCTCTGTGACTCTAATCCATAGCCTGTACATCCTTGGATACTACAGAGCAATTTAGCATGGCCAATCCATTAACCTGCATATCTTTGGACTGTGGAAGGAAACTGGATCACCCAGAGCAAACCCACACAAGCATGGGGAGAACGTGCAAATTCTACACAGACGTTACTGAAGGCCGGAATCAAATTCAGGTCCCTGGCATTGTGAGGCAGCAATGCTAAGCATTGTGCCACCATGCCACCCAAGGTGGAGATGCACATTATTGTTGACAGCAACTTCCTAAGGTGTGGAAAGTGAATCCTTGGACAATATGGATCACTGTGTTGTTTTTAGGTTGGCATCTATGTGGGAGAGGAAATGGTGGTGGTGTGGGGACACACTGTTTGATGAGAACAGGCTGGAGAAATGGACATTTACGTTCCAAACATTTTGTGTAAAATTAGGGCGGCATGGTGGCTCAGCAGTTAGCACTGCTATCTCAGAGCGCCAGGGACCCATGTTCGATTCCCGCCTTTGGCCACCCTCTGTGTCTGCATGGGTTTCCTCAGGGTGCTTCAGTTTCCTCCCACAGTCCAAAGATGTGCAGATCAGATGAATTGGTCTTACTAAATTGCCCATATTATCAGATAAATGTAGGGGAATGGGTCTGGGTGGATTACTGTTCAGAGGGCCAGTGTGGACTTGTTGAGTTAAATGGCATGTTTCCACACAGCAGGAAATCTGTAGGGAAACTAATCCAATTTATGTTATCATGAGCCTCACACTCCCATTAAGGACGGTGGGCAAGTTCACAAAGCTGGAGGGCCAGAGGCAGCAAGCAGGATGCTATGGCAAGTGAGAGATAGACACTTCAAACAGAGACCAAGTGTTAAAAAGCTTAAAGAAAGCCTTAAATAAAGTATGGCTTTTGCAGTCAGGCTACCACTGTGAGCATGGGGTGGGGCAAGGGAACCCCTCCTGAGGTTAGCCCATGGCTGCTGCTGCACGATGCAGGAAGGGTCTCGAAACCTGTCCAAGGTGCTGTCCACGATGCATTTGTTTCTTTTCATTCTTGCCCATCTCAATTCTACACTCCAGCCATTAGAACACAGGCCACAGATCAGCCATGATCTCATCGAATGAGGCTATGCAGCCCATTCTTCTTCCTAACTGCAGATATATTGAATTATTGGTCCGAGATTAGCACTGATTGAGTGCTAAGCTTATAAGGTTAGGTTTAAAGTCACTAGAAATTTGCCTAGTCCGCCTACTGGAACAGAAATGTGAACATGCACAATGTAATTAATATACCATTAGTGTTCATTTTCTCATGAGGTTCTCAAAAAGTTTATTAAGTGATAGAAAGCTCATATGAATGTCTCAGTACTTTTTAAACTTGGCTACATATAATATTGAGTTATATTCTACTCAAACTGAAGGGAATCGATCGGCACTCCCTGTGTATATCGCAACCATTAATGTATTACACCACACCACAAAACTAACCGCTCTAAAGTTTTACTTCAGAATCATACCTAGAAAATCAGATTTAGACTTTACAGCACTGCTTAAAGTAAGATGGCAAAGCAATGAAAAATTAAGGGAAATTAGTCTGGAGCCTGCTGCACTCTTCTGCCAATACAGTGGGAAACCGTTCGATTCAGGTCATTTATACCTTACTCACCTGCTGCACTTAGATGAGTGGGGTGGTTAGCCCTGCGAACACAGTCAGATTCCCTCTACTTCTTTCACACAACAATTTACATGCTATTATGCCTTTAAACGAAAAACATGACCTGACCCTTCACTAAACTGTATTAGGCAAAATAATAAATTCCCTCTTCGTGTAGAAGATGTCAAAATGACTCATCAAGACTTGCTATTTATTGGTTTTAGTCTGTTCTTTTGGTTAGTTATGATTTTGCTGGAATTTGCAAATGAGACCTTTATTTGTGGCTTCAACTGGTTAGTTTCCCCTGATTTGGTTGGAATTTGGTCAGAGATGCCAATGAAAACAGATGCAGAGTCAGTTTGTCCTGCTTCTTGTGCAACATCTTTCTTTTCCATGATGAACTCCTATTGAGAAGAGAAAGAGAAATAAGTTCTAGCAAGCAAGCTTCTAAGTCCTAACAATTATACAGTTTATTATTTTATATAAACATGCCTTTTCTTCCATGAAACTAATGATAGCTATACCAATTTTTACTACAGAGCCTGCATGGAGCTTCCTGCACTGCAGAGTTCCTCTTTAAAAGCTTTACTTTAGTTAGATGCAGTATTTCTAATACTGTGAAAGATTAAAGTGTAATTAGTCATATCTTCTGCTTAGGAATGTGTTAACTATTGCACTTTGCAAATACCCATTCATAAGGCTCTTGGAAAGATTATGTTCAAAAACAATTGATAGAAACAGATCTAAACATTAGAAAAAAGCTTCCCAGCCAATTGTTAAACAATAAAGTTAATGACCCCAAATGCCACAGTATCACAGACTGCATTTATTTAGCACTGTAAAAAGGCTCAATGACCGTCACTGGAGTATTACCAAACGGGGCCAGAAAAGTTGTCCAAATGTTTGCTCAAAGAGATAGTTAGCTTTTAAAAAGCATCTTAAAGGAGAAGGGAAAGGAAATGAGGCTAAGGTAAGTAAATGGAATAAATTACAAATCACCCCTGGACACAATGAAGGCTGGAACAGCTTCAGGGCTGAATGGATCGCTCCTGTTTCTAATTCTCCAAAAGGTTTAGGGAGCAACTTCTAGAACTCCATACCGAGACTTTTGCTCATGGTTCAGTGATGAAAATCAGGGAAGAGCAAATGGTCAGATTTAGAGGGATACAAAGCTAATGACTGCCAAGGAAATGAAAATGTCTTAAAACACACAGAAGAAAACAGAAACAAGTTGCAGTTATATGAACATTTATATGACAGAGTTGCAGGGTTTATCTGTGTAATGTTATAAATCCATCATCTTTGCTGTTTTGTCAGTGATCTCCCATCCAACTGAAGGTAGGAAGTGGCTATTAGCTGCTAATTTCATAGCGTTTCGTACAATTCACAACTCTTCAGATACTGAAGCACTTCATGTCTGCATGCAACAAGGTCTGGACAGCATCTAAACTTTGACAAGTTTCAAGAAAGCCATCAAAGTACCAGGCAATGATCATCTCCAACAAGAAAATTAAACCATTGCTCTTTGATGTTCAAAACAATATCACTGCTTAATCTTCCACGCTCAACATTCTTGGAGTTCTACTGACCAGAAACTTAAGCCATTTTAAACACTCTGGTTACAATAGCAGATGATAAGCTGGGAAATTTGCAAGCAGCTGAACTCCTGACTTTCATACTTGTCCATGGCATTTGTTGCTCATCCTTGATTGCCTCTGAGATGATGTGCACAGATGCAAGTGTTTACTGCATCTCAATGACAGAGGTCGGGATGGTTTTAGTTCTAGATATGGAGGTGATGAAGATTGAACAGATTCCTGCTCATCCAGTGGAGAAGCTGCACTCCCAGTGGGAGAACGTGGAACACAGCATCCCTACAGTGTGGAAATAGGCCCTTCAGCCCAACTAGTCCACACTGACCCTCCATAGAGTAACCCACCTAGACCCTTATTACCCTAAATTTACCCCAGACTAATGCACCTAATGTACACATCCTGAACACTATGGGCAATTTAACATGGCCAATTCACCTAATCTGCACATCTTTAGATTGTGGGAGGAAACCAGAGCACCCGGAGGAAACCCACGCCAATTCACCTGACCTGCACATTTTTGGATTGGGGAGGAAACCAGAGCACCCGGAGGAAACCCACGCAGACATGGGGAGAATGCGCAAACTCCACACAAACAGTCGCCTGAGTTTGGAATTGAACCTGAGTCCGTGGTGCTGTGAGGTTTCATGGATATGGGATAGGGTGTTGCAGTTGGAAAGATGGAGAAGAGCATTTGTGCAGTGGAAAGCCTTGCTTGACACCAGTTTGCACATCCATTGGATGTCTGGTGGATCTGTTGCTGAGGGTCATAACCTGTATCTTGTTAGGCAGCGAGGAAATGATGGTGATGAATTTATACAGGAAGTACATTTGAAAAGGATGCTTCATTGTCTTTTCTGGTTGACAGAATTGAAGGTCTTTGTGTATTTGAAAAAGGCTACGTACAAAGGTTGCTGCTAATCCCTGGATTTTTCTTGGACTTTTCTTGCTTGGAAGATTAGGACTATTGTGCCTCTTGATTAATGGAAATTGCATTATGACTTACTAGGAGCTGTTCAGCCACCAGGAGGAAATGACTGAGGAAAATATTTGCAATGACTCTCCCAGTTGCAGACAGCAGCGAGATCCCTATGTACTTAGCACTGTTGGTTTTATCTCCTTAAGATGGTCACGAAAACAATGTCTCAGTGATCTGCTGGCCACTCTCTTCCTTCCAGACAAAAGGAGATGAGGTCATGTAATTCGTGCCAAGAGGGCTTCCCCATCACTTTTCAGTATTCTGAGGATTCCATTGCCCCAGCAGCCTTGTTGGTTCTCAGCTGTCAGTTGGCCTTTTTATACTTATGTTAGGCTGAAGTTGTGCTGGAGTGGTGGTAGATACCATGTAGTAGGTTGTGGTGCTTCCAGTTCAGGATCACTTTGCTCTTGCGATGCAGTAGCTCCGGGATCTCCTAGATGTTCTCGTCACACCAGTCGTGAATTAGAATCTTCTCACAAGTGCTGTTTATAATGGATTGCAGGGCTGACTTGACACTATGGACATTCTTTGAGGAGAAAGTGAGGTCTGCAGATGCTGGAGATCAGAGCTGAAAATGTGTTGCTGGAAAAGCGCAGCAGGTCAGGCAGCATCCAGGGAACAGGAGAATCGACGTTTCGGGCACAAGCCCTTCTTCAGGAATGAGGAAAGTTTGTCCAGCAGGCTAAGATAAAAGGTAGGGAGGAGGGACTTGGGGGAGGGCCGTCGGAAATGTGATAGGTGGAAAGAGGTCAAGGTGAGGGTGATAGGTCAGACGGGGGTGGGGGCGGAGAGGTCGGGAAGAAGATTGCAGGTTAGGAAGGCGGTGCTGAATTCGATGGATTTGACTGAGACAAGGTGGGGGGAGGGGAAATGAGGAAACTGGTGAAACCCGAGTTCATCCCTTGTGCAGAGGATGCAATAGATGATGTGTGTGGAGGTGCAGGTGAATCTGTGGTGGATATGGAAGTTTCCTTTGGGGCCTTGGAGGGAGGTGAGGGGGGAGGTGTGGGCACAAGTCTTGCACCTCCTGCGGTTGCAGGGGAAGGTGCCGGGAGTGGAGATTGGGTTGGTGGGGGGTGTGGATCTGACGAGGGAGTCACGGAGGGAGTGGTCTTTACGGAATGCTGATATGGACATTCTGTGGATCCTGCTGATTGAGTATCACCAGGTTGGCTGTAAGGCAATGACTATATAGGTCTTTCTTTGCTGAGTCCTTGAGTCCATCAACATTGAATTTCCTGCACCGATGTTTCTGATGCTATTCCTGTTTTTGGGCTGGCCTGATAGAAATAGTAGACATGATTAGACAATGGCTGGGCCAGCAGTCATCAGCTGAATGTTGCAGTTGCTTTTTGTGTGATAGTCAAGGCAGTTTCAATGCTTGGAGTGAAGGCATTTCCATGAGGTCCTGTATTTATGTCTCTGATGAAAGAGGGTGTGTATGACAATCAATTATGCTCTAGACATTTCCTCAGTAGGAAATCTTTGTTGGTGTTTGCCTTCTCTATGAGCACAAAACTATTAAAACTTGGGTGTTGTCAAACTGAGAGCCAGTGTTAGACAGCAATCACAAGGGTGATAAGTAAAGGTGACAATGTGAATCTTTACAAGATTTTGCTTACACTAATGTTTACAGAGAATGAAGGCAGGAGGTTAACCAGAAGATCCTGGGAATAGTGGAGACTAGAGACAACAAAGGAATAGATGTTTCAAAAACAGTTGTGCCTGAATACTGCTGGAATCAGGTAGAATCAAACATTACGACAATGTTATGAAGGTGGAAGTCACTTTACTTTTAGTTTACATAGCAACAAAATTAACATTCTGACCTTCACCATGTCCAACTTTGTTAACATGTCAATTTCTTCAAATACTCCATAATGCCTCATGTAGCACTGATCTGCCAGATTATTAATAGCCAATAAGAGGGCACCAAACCCTTCACTCTATGAAGAGAGAGAATAAAGAATGAGGTAACACTTTGACAATGGCATTAAATTACCAATCTGTTACAAAAAGGTCACTAGGTCCAGCATTACAGATTTCCACCCAGCTTTCTGATCCTCCTTATAACCACCTTGGCAGACGTGCATTTGGATAGTCCAAGTATAGATTCCCTTTTGCAATTTGACATCTTGAAACTATCGGTAGAATTTACAGTGTCACACAGCTAGTCCCTTTATTTTTCTAAAAGTTGTTCCTTGGCTCAAGGATACTCTGTCCTTGATCTTTTTCAGAGGGTCAATAAACCGGGCCGGGCTCTGATCAGTCTGATTTGGTACAGAGAATAAAAGGAATTTGAGAGACCTTTTGTTTGTATGTAAACAGATGAGACTTCAGGCCAAAGTGGTCATGTTTTAGAAGTGACCTGTATAAAGAAAGGGGAGTGGTCAGCTCTCCAACTGATCTGGGCAGTTTTAGTTCAATCTTGAGCTAGTTGGAAGTTCAGCAGGAAGCTGTGTGGAATCTCTCTCTCTCTCTTTCACCCTTCAACTTCAATCTGAAAGCATGTGTTCCATTTACACTGGTTTTTAAAGGGAGTTTGCTTATTGGGACTGTTGTGTATATTCGGAACAGCATAATGAAGTCAAGTTGGATAGGTTGAGTTATGTAAGGGTTTTTTATTCTGTTCTTAGTGTTTCCTTGTGTTATTTTGTGAATAAATTTTTGTCTGTTTTAAAATCCAGTAGTGAACCTAGCTAACTTAATCCAGGTAATTTTCTCCATATACTTACCAAAACAAATTGCAAAGTTATGATCTGAGCTGCCTGCTTCAGATTGTTTTGAGTGCTCTGGCTTAGTCCATAACAGACTAGGGGCTCTTTGCGGGGTTTTAAAGAGCGAGTGGTAGGTGCTAGTGTATTTATTTCGGGTGTTGGTTGTGTAGATAAAGTTTGGGATAGGAATGGCTCTTTAAGTTGCCAAAAGTTATCTGGATGTGGATGCGGTGACATTGGAAGTTTTGCAAATAAGTGAATAAGACTAAGTTCCAAGAATTAGCAGAGAAGCTGGAATTGGAACTGCCTGCCTCTGTGAGGAGAGATAATTACAGCAGTAGCTCAGCATTTAAAATTGCTGGAAAATCTATAGAGATGGCAAAAATTCAATTGCATATGAAGCAACTCGAGTAAGAGACAAGAGATAAGGAAAGGGCAGCTGAAATGAAACAGTTTGAGTTACAATTTGAAGCAGAAGAGAGGGAAAAAGAGAGACCAAAAAAAGAAAAAGAGAGAGTGTCTGAACTTCAAAAACTGACACTTAAAAAGGAAAGTCAGTTTAAAAGGCTGGAGATAAAGGCTGAGGATAAGCTTAGTGAGGGGGAGAGAGAGAGAGAGAGAGAGTGGGAGGATGAGAAAGCCCCTGGTAGTCATAAGCCCAGTGAGAAACTGTTTAAGTATTTTCAAGCATTGCCTGAATTTGATGAGAAGGATGTGGAAGCCTTTTTCATCTCATTTGAAAAGATGGCTACACAAATGCAGTGGCAATGTGGGTTTTGGTGATCCAAACAAAACTTGTAAGTAGGGCTAGTGAGATATTTGCATCACTATCAGACGAGGTATCTGGGGAGTATGAGGAGGTGAAAAAAGCCATTTTAAGTGCATACGAGCTTGTACCAAAAGCCTATAGATAACATTTCAGGAATCTAAGGAGGGACCCTGGTCATACCTATATTGAGTTTGAAAAGATCAAACAGATTAATTTTGATAGATGAGAGCTTTAAAAATCGAGCAAACCTAAGATGCCCTAAGAGAGGTAATTATAGTAGTGCGAACTCATGTGAAAGAGCAGAGAATTAAAACAGCAAGGTTAGCAGCTGAAGTGGCTGATGATTATGAGCTGGTCCATAGTGTAATCCGAAACTTTTTTTGTTCAGGTAAGTGGCACAGAGCAGCGGCAACAAGGTAAACATGCTCTGCTAAGCTGATTCAATTACAGCAGAAAGATGAGGGTTAAAACAGTTATATCTATGGGCGGTATGGTGGCACAGTGGTTAGCACTGCTGCCTCACAGCGCCAGAGACCCAGGTTCAATTCCCGCCTCAGGTGACTCTCTGCGTGGAGTTTGCACATTCTGCCTGTGTCTGCGTGGGTTTCCTCCGGGTGCTCCGGTTTCCTCCCACAGTCCAAAAATGTGCAGGTTAGGTGAATCGGCCAAGTTAAATTGCCCGTAGTGTTAGGTGAAGGGGTAAATGTAGGGGAATGGGTCTGGGTGGGTTGCTCTTCGGCGGATCGGTATGGACTTGATGGCCCGAAGGACCTGTTTCCACACTGTAAGTAATCTAATCAAAGAAAGTGAGTGCATTCCTGTGTGTTATTACTTAACAAATGATGTCTTAATGAGGAAATGAGACCATCACACATTCATGCATATGAGAAATTAGCTCATCAAATTGTTTTGCCAGTAGGGTATAAAAAGGAAGTGCTGCGAGTGGTGCATGAGGTATCACTTGGGGGTGAGGAAAAGACAAGCTAAAATACAAAGACATTTTTACTGGCCTGGAGTACACAAAGATATAGTTGAATTTTGCCAGACGTGTCATACATGTCAGCTAACTGCACCTTAAATACCAATTCCAGCATTTGAGGAACCTTTCACAAGTGTCTTGATTGATTGCATAGATCCCCTACCTCAAACAAAAAGTAGGAATAAGTATTTATTAACAAAAATGGATGTGTCGACTAGATTTCCAGACGCAATCCCATTATGCAACATCACAGCTAAAAGGGTTGTAGAAGAATTACTTAAATCTTTTACTAGATATGGACTACCAATAGAGATCCAGTCAGATCAAGGATCAAACTTCATATCCAAACTATTGAGGAGAAGGTGTTAATGATGACAGCACAGAAGGAAGAACCAATTTCAGAGGATTCTGAATTGGACATTCCTCAAATCAAACTGGACAATGAGGAAGTTGTCATAAAACTGGGATAAACGGAGTTACCTTCCACTAGAAAATCGAAATGACCTGAAAGGGTTATTACTATTACATGGGGAGATATGCAGAAATAAACTGCAAAGTATTAACTTAATTGTGCATAATGAAGATATATAAAATGCTGTTCTGATTAAGCAACATCCCTTTAGGATAACCCTCGAAAGTTAGCACAGGTTCAGAAGGAGTTAGAGCGCATGCTCCAAGATGGCATAATCAAAGTGAGTTACAGTGACTGAGCTCACCCATTGTCATGGTGCCAAAGCCAGATGGTACCCAACGATTAAGTATGGACTATCGCAAAGTCAACACTATTACAAAGACTGATGCATATCTAATTCCATGGTTGGAAGATAGTGTTGAAAAAGCAGGACAAACAACTTACATTTCTAAGTTGGACTTGCTCAGAGGCTACTGGCAAGTACCTCTGCCAGAGAGAGCAATGACAATTTTGGCTTTTGTAAGGCCAAATGGACTATATCAGTTCAAAGTCATGCCATTTGGTATATAAAAAAAATTCAGAGACTGGCTAATATTGTCATTGCCAGATTACCCCATTGTCTGGCATGGTCACCTTCCTGGGCCACGTTATTGGACATAGACAAGATGCAAAAATAAAAGTAATTGGGGAATTTCCCACACCATCGACAAAAAAGCAGTACTACGGTTCCTAGCGTTGAGTGGATTTTATCGAAAGTTTGTGCCGAATCTTAGCAGTGTGGCTGCTCCACTCACTGAATTGTTAAAAAAGGGCAAGAAGTTTTAGTGGACAGCAGATTGCAAAAGTGCATTTGACAGCCTAAAAATTGTGTTTACCGCTGCCCCAGTATTAGCCACACCGGAGTAAGCGAAGCTTTTCAAGGTGGTTATCGATGCCAGTGATGTGGGTGTTGGTGCGGTTCTCCTGCAGGAGGATGACGAAGGAATAGAAAAGACCCATTGGGGATTTTTCAAGGAAGTTGAACATTCATCAACAGAAATATTCAACGGTGGAGAAAGAGACTTTAAGCTTGGTGTTGGCATTTCAACATTTCATTGTTTTTATTACGAGCAATGCATCTGAGACAATTGTAAACACTGATCACAACCCATTGAAATTTGTGGGAAAATGTAAGGACAAATATGTCAAACTGTTTAGATGGAGCTTGTTGTTGCAGCCATTCAATTTAACAATTGTGCATGTGGCTGGTTGCAAAAACGTGATTGCTGATGCGTTATCGAGACACAAATAAGATACAGAGGTGTTTGGTGGTGGGTGTATCACTGCTTGAATTTGCATGTGGTTATGCATGTTTGCATGTTTATAGTTAGTATAGCGTATATGTGTGTTTAGACTACTAACCAGGTTTTGAAGTGTTAAAACTGAAGACATTTTTTGGTTTTGATGGCTCATTTTAAGTGGGGGGGGAGAGACTGTTGTGTATATTCGGAACAGCATAATTAAGTCTAGTTGGATAGGCTGAGTTCCGTACGGCTTCTTTATTCTGTTATTTGTGTGTCATCATGTTATTTTGTGAATAAACTTCTGTCTGTTTTAGTCAACCTAGCTAACTTAATCCGGGTAATTTTTACTATACACTAAAACAAATTGCAAAATTATGGTCTGACCTACCTGCTTAAGAATGGTTTGAGTGGTCTGGCTTAATCCATAACAACAGCTTAAGCAGGATGTAAAATCGGTAGTAGTAGATAAATCATCCATTATTCATCCAGCTCGAATTTGCTTTTATTAACTTCAATGGTAAGAAATACAGGGAAAGATGGCCCACCTATTACAGTTCATTTCATCCCACATGAAATGAACAGATATGGAAGTGTTAATAGAATTTTTGAAAATCTCTCGAAAACTAGGCCTATATCTGTGCTGGGAGTGAAGATGTTAATCTGGAACTTGAATCAGTCCTTTGGGCCTTCCTAATTATGATCAATTCCATTAGAACAATCTCTCTTTATTTTGGTTCCAACTATTGCCTCTGAAGTCCAATCATCCAGCCACCTCTCTGCTATCTTCCGTGACCTAATTTATTCCAAATGACATTTTACTCAATTGCTTGGAGTTATGCTGAGTATGCCAGGATTCAGATAGAATACTTTTCCAATCTGGCAATAACATTTCAATGGGAAAAGCAAAAGTAATTTTCAGCTTCTCTTTATACTTTTGCATGTCTCTTGTGTTCCAATGAAATTGAATAGGACTGTCCAACTGTGAGCGGAGATTGACCCTGGGCACAATGACTCAGTAATGAAGGACTCCACTTGAATCCTGGTCTGAAACTCATCTGTCTAGGTGTTCTTTACTTGCCTCTTTCCCCATTTGGTCTGAATACTTGCACATCCACTGCTGACCTCTAGCATACAATTCCCAACCTCTCTGTCTACTTTGAATAGGTATATTCATACCCAGCTTGACTTTTGGCATAGTCACTTTCTCAAGTTCCCACACTGTAACATTCTCAGGCAGCTTAGGGTCCCCACCTCACCACCCCGCAATGCCCCTACCTCCAATACAGTGTACTCTAAGTCCTTCCTTCCTGTAAATGTTAAAGGCCTTAAAAGGGGGAAATATATATTCCTTCACACTCCAGCACTGTACATCAGCAAATTGCAGAATGCTTCATTTTCTGTTGATTAGTTTTATTAGGTGAAAAATTGGAGCAAATGCCTCCATTCTACCCAATATATGCTCTTACCAGGTGAAGCAATAGAAGAACATGTCGAGATACCGGGTGGAATTTATTGTAGGCAAATGGGTCTCGTCCACTCACTGAGGAGCCAGAAGCAACCTCATCTTGCCTCTTTTCAGGAAGATGTACTGCACTGAGTGCCACTAAACTGGGCAGTGGGGAGCCTTCCAGAGGATTAAGAAATCATCCATCAATCAGAGCTCTGGGCACGTGCTAACTTCTGTCAGCACTGAATCTACTCAAGACCCAGGATCAACATTGAAGTCAGGCACAGGTGAATGCGGGAGGGAGACCAGTTGAGGGGCCAGGGATGAAGCATGAAAAGGACAGCAGGAGCTTTGGGGATGACGTTTCCTTTGTTCGGCCCAGAAGGGCCGAAGAGGAGGTTTCACGTTGTTCAACAGCAGCCCATGCAGCAAAAACTGATGGACTCCCTGATTAGTGTGGGCCCCTACAAAGCAAGTGAAAATCTCAGAGGACTCTCACCAACAGCACAGCATAACCTCTGTACTTCCTCTTATTAACGGTCCTCTTATTATAAAATGATGTATCCTCCATTTATAATTCTAAACCACAGGCAATTCATAAACCTGGTTTCAAAAATCAAACTATTATTACTAAATGAATTAAACATCCCATTTTAGTTGGTAAGTAAAATTTCTTGTAGTACTAAGCACTGAGTCCTTCTTTGCCACTGTAACTTTAACTTTTTCCTCGATTACCTTATGAATGAAATTGCCTCGTTGTAGATTTATTTTCATTTCTATCTGTTTATTCTTCTCCTTTATTTCATCGCATTCCATTTGTCGCACTGAGAGTTGACTATTAATCGTCTATTTAAAAACAAAGTTTTTGATGTTAAGCCAGCCAAAGGAAAGTGATCAATTAATGCAGTTTTACCACATGAACAGAAGCAAATGGTCTCTGCATTAAAAACAGAATTGAATGTTGTTTAGCCATTCTTTATCAAGCCACCACAGTCAGAATATTTGTAGAAATAAGTAAAAATATCCAGGGTGTAAATCTTATGTCACTGGTCATTTAATTATTCCTTCATGAAGTAAGGTGTGAACTCTCTAACACCATTACATGTTGCATAAATGGAGTCTACGATTTACATGGTTATATATTATATCCAACACAGGAATAGATCATTTAGCCTTACAGATCTACATTGGCATTTTACTCCAAACAATCTTCATCACCTAACCTCAACAACGTATCTTTCCATTTCTTCCCACTTTTGTGTATTGTCCATAAACTTATCTGGACTATTAAATATTCAAAATACTCAAATATTCCTTCAGGTTATGAGTTCTCTGGGTAAATAAGTTTCCTTTGAATTCCCTACTGGATGTGTTGGTGACTTCCCCATATTTATGGGGCTTAATTCAGCATTAGTAGCATTTTGTCTCCATGTCTCCCTTTCAGACTCTGTCATGGTATAAAGACAGGATACCTCAGTTTCTTCAGAAAATTGTCCTAACCAGTTCAATCTTTCACAACAGGTATAATCTCTCAGTTTAAATAGAGGTTAGATCTATTTTGCACATTCTCTTTATTATTTGGAGACCAAGTGTTCAGTTCAGAGTTTGGGAACGCAACAACCGAATAAATTCCAAGACTCTTTCTGGGGATATGGTCTTCAAATGTAAATTATTCCAGAGGAGACCTCATCATGCAATTAGTGGTACCGAATGTTGTTCCTGTGGCAAGTGCTATTTGCAGAGGAGTGGTACAGACAGACAAAAGCTAAGATGGGGTTTGTCACTGCCTGACAAAGGAGAGCAGCCAGCACATTGGAGGGCCAACAGCCTTACTACATACCAAAAAGCGGCCAAATGGTTGACTGAAATGTATTATGCCCGATCTAGAGCTAGACCTTCCCAGTCCAAGTATTTTTGCCATTTAAAAAATCCTTAATTACCCCCTGCACTGAATCAGTCAGCCTTACAAATTGAAAGTTTCCTTCTCACCCTTTCCAGACTGTTAACCAGCTCCTGACGGAGCTTTACAGGCTGTCAATTGGAGGCAGGCAATTTTCAGACTCATCTCATCCCCAAAGTCTCATATTGGAAATCTCAGTGCACCCTGAAGCTTTTGGACTGCAACACGCCATCCAAAAACTCAAACCATTAGTTATTGACTTAGTAACAGGATCCTCTACCTCAATTAATATCTGTAGTTTGAACAGCTCATTTAATAGAGTACAATACCCTGCTTGCAGTTGAGGAATGTAATGCTGCTCCTGTTGTGGCCCCACAGGCAATTGAAAATCCTTATCAGTTACTGTTTAGTTTAACAACAATATTGTGCACAGGAGCTGTAAGTAAATGTATTGCAAGCAAGAGATTAGATTACTTACAGTGTGGAAACAGGCCCTTCGGCCCAACAAGTCCACACCAACCCGCCGAAGCGCACCCACCCAGACCCCTACATTTACCCCTGCACCTAACACTACTGGCAATTTAGCATGGCCAATTCACCTAACCTGCACATTTTTGGACTGTGGGAGGAAACCGGAGCATCCGGAGGAAACCCACACAGACACGGGGAGAATGTGCAAACTCCAAACAGTCAGTCGCCTGAGGCGGTAACTGAGCCCGGGTCTCTGGCGCTGTGAGGCAGCAGTGCTAACCACTGTGCCACCGTGCCGCCCACTAATACACAAACAGGACAATGATAATGCTATGAGCTGGAAACCTAGTCAGTGAAGTACTTTAACTCAATCAAGAAATATACACTGCATTGATAAAAAGCAAAGTGCTTCGACAAATGTAGATGTAATATCATTAAATGCACGTAAAAAAGCACAATACTATGGATACCGTAAATCTGAAAGCAAAACAGAATATTTCTGGAAACACTCAACAGCCCTGAAAACACCTGTGGGGAGAAAAGAGAGTTCATCAGTCTGAAACATTAACTCTGTTTCCATCTCCTCAGAGGCTGCCAAACTGCTGAATATTTTTAACATTTCCTAATTTGATTACAGCAATAAATGCTCCACAGCTACACTGTTGCCACATTGACAAAAACAGAAGAAAGCATTCATATTTATGCAGTTCCTCATCATATATCAAAATGTTTCAAAGCGCAGTTAACAAAGCATTCAAATTTAAATACAGCTCATGTTGACAAAGGCAAATTCGAAATCTACTGGCACATGGAAGGGTTCCAAGAAATGGAGATGGAGATGAAAAATTCATGTAACTGCTCTGGCCGAGGGAGGAATGCTAGCTCAGATACCAGAATAAATCTAAACTCAGAGGTATTCACTTAAGAGATCTTTAACCAAGATATAGTACTTCTTAAACTTCAACTCCTATACGGTAGTGTCTGCCTCAATGACATGCCCAAGTCTTGAAGTATGGATTGAATCCACAGATTCAGAGTCAGCTTGCCAGATAATTAACTGAGCCTAGTTGTTACGTCCCATAAGAAATTAATGTGAAAACTTCCCTGTGTAAAGTTATGTTATACTGTGTTTATTCATTACTTCTCATTCATCTTGCATAAAGACTGCAGTGTAGCTCCGTGTGAAATGGCACATGTCAATGAGGGGAGAGGAGCAGCTGTTGTTTCAATGTCAGGACAGTGATTGAACCAACATACATATTGAGCATTAATGATTTAATGACATGAAAGATAATCAGTTCCTTTTTGGAACTTGCATATTAAATAAAATTTGCATACAAAATTAGCTGCACGGGAGGGAAACAGAAACTAAGTGTGGGATTTTCTGAACCCTTGATTATGATGGGCAATGTTGGAGAACATGGCGAGAACGGAAAAATTAAATTCCCACCCACCCCCGAAAATGCACAGAAATCAGAAAGCATCCCAAGGAGAAAGGGAGTTTTATCTCTGATGGGACCCTTCCCACACAAATTTGTTTTTTTTATCCACCATTTCAAATACTGAATGACCTGCTGAGTTTTTTTTTACCCATTCAACAAGGTTAGTACAATCGCGTCACTGAATTCATAGAATGCACAAGCAGATGCTTGGTTTCTATTTTATCTCCATCTGTATAAAAGCCTTCAGCAAATAGATTGATAAAATAGTTTATACATCTCAAAGAAGGTTTAATAAAAACCATACCAGTTTTGTGGTGTCATATTCTTGATGCAGACTTTCCAAGTCACGCTGGCATTGTTCCATCTCATCTGACAACCTGCTGAGATTATTTATCAAAGCCTCATTGGTGGCTCCAAGGGTTTCATGTTTTCGAATGATACTCATCACCATAGATTCTGAGCTGTACTCCAAGTAGTCTGGAACATATAACAACATCAAAGCAAGACTTGAAATTGTTCATAGTAACTTTTAACAAGGAACAAATTGTTATCATAACCATTATGTCTATAAAAGTATGAAATTGCATACAGCCAGTAACTTGCTGTTAATCCTTTCTAATTGCTTATATGTTTTTAAACTGCATTTCTCAACAGATGACAATCAACAGATTTCCTTTTAAGATATGCAATTTTAAAATGCTCTTTTTTAAAAAATAATTTATGTAATTTCCTTGGGGTTTCTGGCAGTCTTTAACCAATGGAAAGATCAACAGAACCTGCCTGTTGAAACTAGAGACTTCTGGATTTCAATGTATTTTGGTTTGTACTGATGGACTTAAGGAACAGGTAATGAAAATAAATCAAAAACAGTAATAGGAATCAATCTATCCATCTTTCTTTAATGATTAATTGCAGGAAGACAGGACTTGAATTCAGTGTGAGAGAATCTATTATCCATCTTCACAATCAAAGGCCTTCAATGCCAAACTTTTTAAGATAATGAAAGATTAAAATCAAGATATGCAAAAGATATTGTGTTTCCTTTAAAATTTAAATGCTGACATGATAATTTACATTAAATTTCTCCTCGTCACTCTTCCCCATTCAAGAAGTGAGAACTTCATTTCAACTTATATAACAATAAAAATATTTCCACTTTGCAACTATAAACTACATACTTACTTTCAGGCAAATTATCAATTACTTTCAGAAGATAATCTTCATACAATTTGTATTTTGACATACCCCTTTGCAGTTTTCTTTGCCTGTGGACAGTTAGAAAATTGACTAAATATATTTAATTGAGAAAGTCCTATCATAAAAAGTATACAGACAGAGAAATAAGTTACTGTCTGCTTCTGATTAATTCAAAATGAGCCAAAAGTTTTAATTAAGCTACTGAACTATATTCAACTGCCTATCTAATATAGCCAGAGTTCAGAAAAAAATTGCTGAGTACTGCTACAAAGAATCTGGCATTATACTTTGCTCTGTTCAAATAGATCAACAAAATGTGACATGGAGCAATTGCACAAAGAGACTACTCTTTTATATTCTATCACCTGATGAAGGAGCGATGCTCCGAAAGCCAGTGTGCTTCCAATTAAACCTGTTGGACTATAACCGGGTGTTGTGAGATTTTTAACTTTGTACTCTTTTATATTGGTCACTATTTCAACAGCAACAACATGTATCCATATGGCACCTTAAAAATAAACATCCAATGGTGGTTCAGGAGGTTATTATACACCAAAATAATACAAAGCTACATAACAAAGTATTAGTTCAGATGATCAAATGGTTGATCAAAGACATTTGGAGAACTGGCTTTCACAGAAGAAAGTGGAAACTTCAGAGATTAATATTTAGACAAGGAAAGACACAGGCCTCAACAGCAGCACAAGTTAAATAAAAAATCAATATGTTCTGAGGAAGGGACCCAAGACATAAGCTCTGAATTCTTTCCACAGATGCTGCCAGCTTTTCCAGCAATTTCTATTTTTGTTTAAAAAATATCAAGGAATCATAAATGCTCGAATTTGACAGTGCACCAAGTTCAGCAGGTTAGGGATTGAAGGAAAATACAAAGTTTTTATTGTGGGGGGTTGGTAAAACAAAAAGATGGAGAGTTTTCGAAAACAAGAACAAGACTTCAAAATCACAACATTGATTAATAGGTACCAACTTAGATGAGCAAGCACAGGAATGGTAATGGACTTGGACTTATAGCAAGTTAAGATATTGTTATGAAGCCATGATTTATAACAAATGACTTTACTAATTTCCTGGATTAGTGGTGCTGGAAGAGCACAGCAGTTCAGGCAGCATGAAGGAGCTTTGAAATCGACGTTTCGGGCAAAAGCCCTTCATCAGGAATAAAGGCAGAGAGCCTGAAGCGTGGAGAGATAAGCTAGAGGAGGGTGGGGGTGGGGAGAAAGTAGCATAGAGTACAATGGGTGAGTGGGGGAGGGGATGAAGGTGATAGGTCAGGGAGGTCTGGTGGTGAGGGAGCGGTGGTGGAGGAGGCCCAGCACCTCCATATCCTTGGCAGAGTGGGAGGGGGGGTTGAAATGTTGGGCCACGGGCGGTTTGGTTGGTTGGTGCGGGTGTCTCGGAGATGTTCCCTAAAGCGCTCTGCTAGGAGGCGCCCAGTCTCCCCAATGTAGAGGAGACCGCATCGGGAGCAACGGATACAATAAATGATATTAGTGGATGTGCAAGTAAAACTTTGATGGATGTGGAAGGCTCCTTTAGGGCCTTGGATAGAGGTGAGGGAGGAGGTGTAGGCGCAGGTTTTACAGTTCCTGCGGTGGCAGGGGAAAGTGCCAGGATGGGAGGGCGGGTTGTAGGGGGGCGTGGACCCTTGGATGCTGCCTGAACTGCTGTGTTCTTCCAGCACCACTAATCCAGGATCTGGTTTCCAGCATCTGCAGTCATTGTTTTTACCTCTTTACTAATTTCCTGGCTGGAACAAAAGCCGCATTCCAGTGATTTGAAACACAGCTTTTAAAGAAGGCAAAGTATTAATATCCTTGTAATTATAAAGACCTTATATGGGTCTCCATATCTTACTTCATGCAAGATCATACAGATATTTTAAAGAATGAAATCTTGCAGCTGCTGTCTGCAGAAAAAGATACATCACTTGTGCAGTTCTTCAAACTGCTTTGATGCAAAGACATAAGAATTGCCATGTTCAGCATAGATTTATTCTTGCACTTTTCCCCAACTCAAATTTCCTGGGAGCGTTACAATATCCATCAAGGAACCAATTATAGCAGTGAGGCGGGATGATACCTTGGCAGGATCATCAACTGAAGCCATATGGTTAGAAGTACAAAATGCAAAAAGAACAAAAACACTTATGTACTAAAGGCCCCCAAACAGAAGACATAGAGGATTAAGTAAGTCATCAACTTTCAGACTGGCTTCAGAATAATAGGGTAAAATAGTATGGGTTTATTCACCCAAACATTATCTGGGATAGTTTCAGTGTTCAAGGTAGTGTGATGAGACTGTAACTTTAGGAGGCGTATTTTGTTCTGGTTTCTTTTAGAGAAAGGCTGGAGGACAGGTGACGAGCAACCTGAGAAGATAAACAACTTGTGAAGCTTTGGGTGTTTTATTTTTAAAGTTGGAACAATAGAATTGGACTGAATGGGTGCGGTCAAGCTTCCACCCATAGAACCAGGATTTTTAGTTTTAGATTTCAGCAGTTAGTTGCTATTGAGTCTTGAAGAAGTGAAAGCTCTCTCAATTACAGCCAAAAGCTGGGGTTCTCTTCCTATGTTGCTGTTTACAATCTATTGTCTGAATTTGTCAAGGGTGTGTTTAAGGGACATTAATATATTGGAACAGTTATTGTTTAGTAGTGAAATATTCTATTATTCTGTTAAGTTTTCCAATAGAGTTAAGTTATTCCATATACCTCTTTCTTTGGTTGTAAGTTAACTACAGTGTTTGAATAAATTGTGATTTGAAGGTGCCAGTGTTGCACTGGGGTGTACAAAGTTAAAAATCACACAACAACAGATTATAGTCCAACAGGTTTAATTGGAAGCACAATAGCTTTCGGAGCGTTGCTCCTTCATCAGTTGGACCTCACCCACCCAATGAAGGAGCAGCACTCCGTAAGCTAGTGTGCTTCCAATTACATCTGTTGGACTATATCCTGGTGTTGTGTGATTTTTAACTGAACAAATTGTGTTTTGTCTAACATTGAGTATTTGACAAATCAAATTGTATCTGGAACACAGCACTTTACATTTACCTTTAAAATAAGAGAAAGTTAGAGTATAGGCTACTATATACATTTTGAAGGGGTCTGGTCTGGTCCAGAGCAGTTGGGAGAGAAAACACTTTTCAAACTGCATCCTGTAGAACATTTTATAACTGGTGTATTGGACACCTAACAAGGAATGGTGAAGTTCTGGACTTGCTATTTGTAAATTAGTTTGGGCAGATAGAAGGGTCATCAGTAAGGGAGCATTTTGGAGATAGCAACTATGACTCCCATTAGGATTAGAATTAGGATTAGGAGAAGGATGGATTTGAAATAAAAGTACTAAATTGGAGAAAGACTAATTTTACTAAAATAAGAAACAATTTGACTGAAGCAGACTGGGAGCAGCAACTGATCTATAAAACTGTCAGAGCAGTGGAAAGCATTCAAAGAGGAAATACGTTCCCATAAATACAAAGGATAGGACCTAGACCAGAGAACCCTAGATGTGAAGGAACACAGAAATCAGGATTAAGAAAAACATTGAACTTTATGGCAGAAACTGAGGGCTCAATATAGCAGAATAGCTAGAGAAACATTAAAAAGTGCAGAGGAACTTAAAAAAGTAAATTAAGAGAGCTCAGAGAGTGCATGAGAAAGCACTAATGGGTAAGATAAAGGAAAATCCAAAAGGTTTATTTTTAAATATATAAAAGGAAAGAAAATACATATGGAAAGTAGGGCCAATTAGGGAGCATAGAAATAATGCTGGAAAATGTAGATCTGGAAAATGTGGGCACAGTGCTCAGTCTTGCATCAGTCTTCACAATGGAAAACAACAATGCAGATGCAGGTACAGACTTCATGGTGGAGGACGGTGAAACATTCTAAGATTTATAAAATCATGAGGGGCATGGATAGGGTAAATAGACAAGGTCTTTTCCCTAGGGTGGGGAAATCCAAAACGAGAGGACATCGATTTAAGGTGAGAGGGGAAAGATTTAAGGAGCAACATTTTCACACAGAGGGTGGTGCGTGTATGGAATGAGCTGCCAGAGAAAGTGGTGGAGGGTGATACAATTTGAAAGGCATCTGGACGGATATATGAATAGGAAATGTTCAGAGGGACATGGGCCAAATGCTGGTAAATGGGATTAGATTAATTTAGAATATCTGGACAGCATTGACGAGTTGGACCGAATGGTCTGTTTCCATGCTGTATATCACTATGACTCAATGACTAATGGGATTAGCAGTCTTAAAAATAGATAAATCCCCTCGCCTGTCTGAGATATATCCCAGGCTATTGAATGAGGCAAGGAAAGAGATAACAGGGGCCTTGGTAGTAATTTTTGACTCCTCTCTAGCCACAGTTAAGGGGCCAGAGAACTGAAAGACTGCTAACATTGTCCTATTATTAATAATAAAGGGAAGAATAAATAGATCAGGAAATTACAGACCACTCATAGAATCACAGAAACCCTACAATGTGGAAGCATGCCATTCGGGTTATCAAGTTGACACCAACCCTCCATAGAGAATACCATCCAGACCCAACCCCCTACTCTATCCCTGTAATCCTCCATTTCTCATGGCTAATCCACCTAGCCTGCACATTCCTGGACACTATGGGCAATTTGGCATGGCCAAACCACTTACCCTGCACATGTTTGGACTTTGAAAGAAAACTGGAGCACCAAGAGAAAACCCATGCAGACACGGGGAAAATGGGCAAACTTCACAGGGACAGTTACCAGAGGGCAGAATTGAACCTGGTGTTGCGAGGCAACTGCATTAACCACTGAGCCACCATGCCACCTGTCAGGCTAATCGTGGTGTTGGAGAAATTATTAGAAAAATTGTGAGGGCCAGACATATCTGCATGTGGACAGACACAGATTGGAAGGACAGTGGTATTCTGCATTGATTTTTAAATGAAGGTTGAGTTTTACAAATCCAATCAAATTTTCTGAGAAGGGAACCAGAAGTGTTGATGATTTGATGTGATCTACATTAACATTGTTAAAAATCACACATCATCAGGTTATAATCCAACAAGTTAATTTGAAAGCACTAGCTTTCAGAGCGCAGCTCCTTCATCAGGTGATTATGGAGATATACTCCACAACCACCCAATGAAGGAGCAGTGTTCTGAAAGCTAGTGCTTCCAAATAAACCATTGGATTATAACCTGGTGTTGTGTGATTTTTAACTTTGTACACCCCAATTCAAAACCAACACCTCCAAATCATGACTACATGACTTTTGATAAGGTCCCTCATGGCAGACTGGTCAAGAAATAAAGGCTCATGGGATCCAAGGCAAAGTCACAAAATCGACTGTGAGGCAGGAAGCAGAGGCTGATGGTAGGGGGATGTTTCTGTGACTGGAAGTCTGTTTTCAGTGGTGTTCTGCAGGTGTCTACTCAGTGGTATACATTATTTATTTGGACTTATATTTTGAGAGAAGGGTCAAGAATATCACAGATGATAAAATTAATAGGGTGGTAAATATGTGGAGGATATCCACAAACTACAGAAGGATACCAACACTAGTCAGGTGAACAGAGCAGTAACAATTGGAATTCAACCTGGAAAAGTACGAGGTGATGCACTTGAAGCGAGCTAAGAAGGCAAGGGATTATATAATGAATGGTAGAACACTAAATAGTATTGAAGATCAGAAGGACACAGATTCCTGAAGGTAGCAGGACAGTTGTCGAAGTGGTGAAGAGAGCATACTTTATTTGCTGAGTCACAGGACTCAAGAGCAAGGAGGTTATCCTGGAACTGTATAAAGTACTGGTTTGGCCACAACTGAAGTACTCATGCTGTTCTGACCACCAGATTATAGGAAAGATGTGGTTGCACCAGAGAGGTTACAGTGGAGATTTACTAGAAGGCTGCTTGGGCTAGGGAGTTGGAGCTATGAAAAAGAGATTGGATAGGCTGGGAACGTTTCCTCTGGAGCACCAAAGGTTGATAGCAGACATGATGGAGGTGTATAAGATTATGAGGGGCATTGATAGGGTGGTAGGAAGGCTTTTTAGATTATTACAGGGATCAATAACCAAGTGGCATACATTTAAGAGGTAGAAAGTGGAAGAATGGATCAGGAGAAATGTTTTCACTCAGAGGGTGGTGGGAGTCTGGAATTCACTGTTCAATAGTGCAGTTTAGCCAGAAACTCTCGTCACGTTAAAGTGGTATTTAGATATTCACTTGCATTGTCTTAGCATTCACGACAATGGACCAAGAACTAGAAAATAGGATTATTGCATTAAAAGCTTTGTTAACCAGCAAGGATATGTTAAACTTATAGTGTCCTATGCTGTAAACGTCCGTGAGTATAAAGCAATGAGGAAGCTCAGTTATTAAGTAACTTCAAGAGAACTTCATAGATTTCAAGTTATGAATAATACCAATGGATATGGGGATAGCAAAGAGATTTGGCAGTATGAGATAGATGATCAGCTATGATCTAGAATGGCAGAGTAAACTCAAGGTCCTTGAAAGACTACTCCTGTTCCTATATTCCTATAAATTCTACCTAGCTACCAGGGTGGGATTTGAACCCATACCCCCAGGTACATTAGCCTGGTCCTCTGGATTACTATTCCAGTGACATTATCATGATTAGACAATTAAGAATGAGACAGTAGAGAAGAGTGCCACCCATCTAGATTGCAACAGAGTATAGGAAGGACTTGCTGTGATCAGCCATCCAAAGACTGCAGGCAAGTAGAGAAGACAAAGGATAGGTTACCTTTGACACAAGCAGATGTTATGTACTGGCTCTTGAATAATTTTTGACTTTGTGGCAGAGACAATAATCTAACTGGAGGGGTTTAAACCTAATGTTCAAGAAGAATGAGCAAAGATTGAGGAGGTGACAATATATTTAAAGATGTTAGCAAGGTCAGATAGGTTCAGAACAGCACAGTGATTTACATGGAGAGTGGAGTAAAGGATCTGGTATTTGAGGGGAGGAAAGATGATGGTTTGAAGGAAGTGTAAACATACTTCAATAGAAGGAGCCTGAAACATGAAGTTGCTCTTATGGTCATTATTAAACATTGCAGGTAATTTGAAAAAGGAGGTCGAAACGCTGGCAATGTTTTCCACTGCTCATTGGCATTTTTGTTCTACTATTTGTAATCTTTCCGTTACCGATGTGATGTAAACACACCTATTGGAGTTAAGGGCAAGCAGCTGAAGGGAAAGAATTGAAAAGCACAGAGAAGTGTTCTATTCCAAAGCACAAGTGCAGCAGACATCAATGCGTACAGCTCAAGCAGGGGAAGTAGGAAGTGTGGTTCAGAAGCATATGGACATAAATGTCACTTGACTCATTTTTAACACAGGTAATTCTTGGCAGTGGGTCAGTCACAAGCAAGACCAGCAAAGGGAATTAGTGGTTGTGAAGTACTTAGATTTTCAGAAGGCATTCGATAAAGTCCGACATCAAAGATTATTGTGGAAAATAGAAGCTCATGGTGTAGCAGCAGCATGTTGATATGGATAGAAGATTGGCTAGCTAACAACAAGTAGACAGTCATCATAAATGAGTCATTTTCTGGCAAGACGTAACAAGGTATTGTGCTGCAAGGATCAGTGCTGTTACCTCAACTGTTTGCAACTTATAAAAATGATTTGGCTTAAGAACCAAAGGGATGTTTCCACTTCAGGGAGAATCTAGTACTGGGAGTCACAACTAAAAAGTAAAATGATTGCCCATTTAAGACCATGAAGCAGAGAAAGCTTTTTCTCACACAGAGTTGTGTGTCCATTGAATTTTCTCTGTAAAGGTATTCGAAGCAGAATCCTTGAATATTTTTAAGACCTATGTAGTTAGATTCTTGACAAGAAACAAATGAAGAGTTATCAGAAGTCAATAGATATCTGGAGTAATCAGATCAACTATTTAATAGCACAGCAGGCTTGAGGGGCCTCGTGTCGAGAGTGTTGCTGGAAAAGCACAGGTCAGGCAGCATCCAAGGAGCAGGAGTATCGACATTTCGGACAAAAGCCCTTCATTAGGAATGGGTACTCGTTGAGGGGTCTAGTGGGTATTCCTGCACCTAACAATATAAATCATACTAACCTAACTTGTACATAGTTGCTATCACGAGGTAAACTTTTTTTTTTTAAGAAAATAGTCACTTGCTGTTAGACTATCAAACAGTTTCCTTTTACTACCAAGCAAGCACTGTAGATTCCTATCAGGGAAGAGGGTAATGGCAGCAAGTCTACCAGATAGCTCACAGAACATGAAGAGCAGTTGTCAGGGTTTATCTTACAACACCAGGTAGCCACAAAGAGGCAGCAAAGGAATCAAATTATTTATTTTTGACATTTTCAGCACAGAAGGATTTGTAAAAGAATTGTATTGTCATGCATTCATACATTTAGGGAAAAAAGCATAAAATATAAAAATAAAAGATAGCTGCAAATAAGCTAGACATTGAAGTTTCGGTCCCGTCCAAATCCAAGAAAAATATGAAAGTCATTAATTAAGTGTCTGTTTATGAATGTAATGGGATAAAAGAGACAGAAAACACTCACTGACAGCCAGGCGTTTAAATTGCAAGCTTCCTCCTAGACTCATAAAGGTAGGACATAGGAGAAACATTTGAAGGTATTTTGTTAGCTCAGGAAAATGGCGCACTGACATAAGGAATTCAATATATCATTCTAATACAGACAAGTAACTTATGGTAATTTTGCATTCTGTCCAATTGTAACTATTGTTCTTTATGTTTTCTTGCTCACTGAGAAATCAAAATGTTTAATTGCTTGTTCTAGCCTCATCTCACTGAACCACAAACTATCGATCAACTGTAAAATTTGACAGGTACACATCACAATTCCTGAAAAAGAGGTAACACACACTTTGCACGTCAAAGGATTAAGCAAGTATTGTGCAAGTTGATATTGAGCAGTCAACTCCAGTATATGATGGACAGAAGATATAGTTGTCACTAAACCCAGGAAGATATCTACTGAAGACGTAAATTTTGAAAAGTCATTTTCACTTTCTTCTAGGTACTGATGTTAATTTTTCTGCACAATATAAGAAATACTGCAATCTATGTCTAAACATTTTCATTGCTTGTAATTTAGGTGACCCCTGTCCTCTAACATGTTTCCCACATTTTCTGAACTTTGCTAAGTATCACCAGTCGGTGGCAGCAAAGCCAACTTTTGAGCTAGCCAGAGTACAGAAAGAATATGGTTAAAAATCACATGACACCAGGATATAGTCCAACAGGTTTATTTGGAAGTACTAGCTTTTGGAGTGCTGCTCCTTTATCAGGTAGCCATGAGTTCAGTACCCATGAAGATGACCTCAACCGGCACCTTGGGTTCATGTCACACTACAGGTGACCCCACTACACTATACATTCTCTCTCTCGCTCTCTCTCTCACACACACACACACACTCTTACATACTCTCACACAGACCCTCTCTCATATACACACTTTCTCTCAGACAAATACATCCTCATATTCACACCTACACACACAGCCTCTCACAGGCTGATACTTTATCACAATCACGCACATACTCTACCAAGCACATACACATGCAAACACAAACTCTCGCTCTCTTCCCACCCCCATATACACAAGCACACTCTCTCTCCCTCACATGCACACACACACATATATAAGTCTATGGAGTGAATTTGTATTTGCAGAATTGTAATTGCAGATACATTCTATTTTGTTCAAAAAGTACACAATCTGTAGGCAGTCAATCCATATAACGTTTTATAAGTTCCTACTTTAGAAATAGAATCAGTCTGACTCAAGACTGGGATACAGACAGACTCTAACTTCACACCCTTCATGCATTGTTTGAGCTGAGATGTCACTTTTTTTTATAAAACCTTAAGTTATCTCGAGAATATGACTTGAAAGAAGTTCTGGGATTTACATACTAATGAACTGAAACCTGCAACCCAAAATAAAAGATTGAAGACTTACCAGCAATCTAGGTTTATTCAATATATCATATCAGTTGCATAACACTGTGATCTTTTGCTATAAATTCTGTGACTTATGATCCTGCTCCATAGCTTCATGATGAAGGAGCATTAGTACTTCCAATACAAGTCTTGGATTATAACCTGGTGTGGTGTGATTTTTAATGTGACTTTGTCCACTCCACTCATACTCCGGCACGTCCAAAGAAAGAATATGCACCATGGCAGATCTGGTTTATAAAGAATGCATTGTTCATTTTGCTCTATGTTTGAGGGTGACATGGTGGCTCAGTGGTGCGCACTGCTGCCTCACAGTGCAAGGGATCTGGGTTCAATTCCAGCCTTGGGTGACTATCTGTTGGAGTCTGCATGTTCTCCCCGTGTCCATGTAGGTTTGCTCTGGTTTCCTCCCATAGTCCAAAGATGTGCAGGTTAGGTGAATTGGCCATGTTAAATTGCCCATAGTGTTCAGGGATGTGTTGATTAGGTGCATTAGTAGGGGTAGGGAAATGGGTTTGGATGGGTTACTCTTTGGAGGGTCAGTGTGGACTTGTTGGGCCAAAGGGCCTGTTTCCACACTGTAGGGATTCTACGATTGTGATCTGAAATGGGAAAGAACTACTTTAGAATTGAAGGGTTGCTGCACTTTTTACAAGCGTAATACCTGACACTAATTTTAAGTGCTGTTTATACTGCATTTTGTTCAAATGGTGTGGGTAAGGTGTGCAGACAAGTTGGAGCCAAAGGCTGTGGACGAATGAAAATTTGGCTGGTAACAAGTAGCTGACATTGGTCTGCGGGTCTAGTGATCAGTTATAGATGAAAAAGATGTTCTGCCTGCCAACATCAAGGAGATTGGCTCCCAGTAAAAGAACAGTTGCGGGTGTAAACAAGATAGACAGAAGCTAATGAATCTCTTCATGGGCAGGAGATGCCACTTTTTTCTGCAATAAACAGCTTAAGCCTGAAGAAAGCCAGTTTATTTTGTCCCCTCTTGGAGTATTTGCTCTAAACTTAACCAGTGAGCCAGCGAGCAAGTGAACGTACCTGGAGAAAGAAGATTGAAAAATGACATCCTCCCTGGTGGTCTAGTGGTTAGGATTTGGCACTTTCACCTATGTGGCCCGGGTTCGATTCCCGGTCAGGGAATGTCTCTTTAAGGGGTGGCTCAGTGGTTAGCACTGCTGCCTCACAGCACCAGAGACCCGGTTCAATTCCCCCCTCAGGCAACTGTCTGTGTGGAGTTTGCACATTCTCCCTGCATCTGTGTGCTCTGGTTTCCTCCCAAAGATGTGCAGGTCAGGTGAATTGACCGTGCTAAATTGCCCATAGCGTTAGGTGCACTAGTCAGGGGTGAATGTAGGGGAATGGGTCTGGATGGGTTGCTCTTCGGACAGTCAGTGTGGACTTGATTAGATTAGATTCCACTACAGTATGGAAACAGGCCCTTTGGCCCAACATGTCCACACCGATTTCAGTTAAAAAAAACAGCTTCAGCAGGAATCTCCTTTGTTGGGGCTCCCAGTGGTAGATTTTAACTTTAACAGTAGAAAAAGACGATTGGGAATCCATGGAAATAAAAGTTATGGTGAGGGAGATGTGTTAAACTGGGCACCAATTCACCCAATGAATACCCAACTGCTTTTATAAGCAGTAACCAGTAAGATTTGTGCAGACCATCTAAAAGTGCAGAATTGTTGATTGGTATGAGTGATGCCAACTAGTTACCCCATTCATACAACTGCCAGAAGGCATTTTGTCACTACACCAAGCACTGATGAATGGTTGCCTACGAATCCTTCCCTGCTGGTTGTCTCTTTGTTATAATTGAGAGATATGGTGACCTACTGAAAGTCTTTCTCCAGAATGTTAGTTTTTGGTGTATTTGCAGTCTGTTTGGTAAAGAGACTTTTTATTTCATACAGATATACAGTACACTATAGCTGGTTTCTGACAGTTAATATGGTAGATGACTTGGGAAGCCCTAAATGATCCTGACTGATAGACTTTTGTTCCCCCACTCATGCTCTTAAAAAAACTTCTCAGAAACTTAAAGTCATAAACTGTACATTCCCATGATTAATTACCTAACCATTAACTTTGGATAAAACTAATAATTTCTACCATATACTGCTGCACCTAAGCAAGGCCACATTGTATGAGGTAATGGTTTTGATGAGGTTAATGTTTATGTTAAAATGGCTTCATCCATTCTATTGATCACACAACACCAGGTTATAGTCCAATAGGTTTATTTGAAACCACAAGCTTTCGGAGCCCCGCTCTTTGGTTTCAGATAAACCTGTTGGACTATAACCTCGTGTGAGATTTTTGTCTTTGTCCATCCCAGTCCAACACCGGCACCTCCACATCAATCTACTGATGTCATACACAGTTTATGAGTGGAAACAAGAAGTTCAATTCTAGCTTTCAAATGAAGCAAATGTACCTAATTCCAAGGTCCTAGTAATTATGCTAACCAAATATAGTTGTACTTATTGTACAAATAAAAATGTATTATAATACAACAAGCTTCCTTGTTATCTAAGGTCAGTGCGTCTTCAGAAGACACTCCGTTGGTGATCTCTCTACCACTGAATCACTAGACAGGCCAGGATTGGTGGCAGTGAACTATCTCAAACAGAGCTTACCTATATTCTTTTGGAGGTGACAAAGACCAGGAAGTACTAGGAGTGGCCATCCGGGGAAATATCACAGGCTACTCTCTGAAGTGAAAAAATAATAGCCTGGGAAAATGCAGGACCAAATCGCAAGGGAGTTTTTAATGAGTGAGTGTACATAGTCCCTCTAATTCCCAGTAGATTGTGTGACAGTCTGTAATCCAATACAAGCAGACATGCCAAAAAAACACAAACTACTGTGAATATACTGGAGATACAATAACTTAGTACATATTGTATTGGAAAAATAAGGGAATCAGTGGGAAAGCATTTTTGTGGTAGTCATCATAATTTAGATAGACACAATTATGGACAGTATAGGACAGGAGCAAATGTTTTCAACTGGGGATAAGTTAATTTCACTGAGCTGTGGTGATTTGGCAAAAGTTGGCTGGCAATGAAGAAATCAAGTGAGTTCTGAAAAAGTCCAGTGGGTGCCCCGGTGGCACAGTGGTTAGCACTGCTGCCTCACAGCACCAGAGACCCGGGTTCAATTCCTGCCTCAGGCGACTGTCTGTGTGAAGTTTGCACATTCTCCCCGCGTCTGCGTGGGTTTCCTCCCACAGTCCAAAAATGTGCAGGTTAGGTGAATTGGCCATGCTAAATTGCCTGTAGTGTTAGGTGAAGGGGTAAATGTAGGAGAATAGGTCTGGGTGGGTTGCCCTTCAGCGGGTTGGTGTGGACTTGTTGGGCCGAAGGGCCTGTTTCCACACTGTAAGTAATCTAAGTAAAAAGGATGGAATAGAAAAAAACTAGACCACATGACCATCATCACTCACCCAAAAATCACCTCCTTCCATGATGTCAAAAAGCACCTAAGGTAGGATTTTAAAAAAAGTAAAACAGGCAAAACTTGATTAAAATTTAATTCTCACCCTGGAACCAGGCTAGGAGAAAGCCTCTAATTAAATGCAGGCATGTATAAACAGCAGCCTGGTGGGAAGGGCTTCTTCCTTTTTGGGCATCCTGTGCCCACTGGAGAGAACTACTTGCAGCTAATGAGGAACCAATAGGAAGCCAATACCTTTGCCCTCTCAAGTGACTCCTCTGACCTACCAATCCCTAGTTCCAGTGACCATGTCCCACTCACTTGAACTGCGGGCTCTTCATCCTCAGGCCTCCTGAAGGAACCACTGCTGGGACATTGCCAGTACTAAAGCCAACAGCCCTGGTTGATTAGAAGCAAGTCATCTTTTGATAAAGCAAAGTCAAGTTCAATGAAATATATCACATATATATTATATTCCAGATTCAGATTTTTAAAATAGAGTCAGATGGATGTGGAAAAAGTGAGGACTGCAGATGCTGGAGATCAGAGTCAAAAAGTGTGGTGCTGGAAAAGCACAGCAGGTCTCTGAACATTTGAGGTATCTTTGTCTCCATGCATAAACTGTGTGTGACATAAATAGAATGATGTGGAGGTGCCAGTGTTGGACTTGGGTGGACAAAATCAAAAATCACATGACACCGAGTTATAGTCCAACAAGTTTATTTGAAACCACAAGCTTTTGAACATTTGACCTACTGTGTTTTTCCAGCGCCACACGTTTTGACTCAGATGGATATGGGTCAGTTCAGTGAAATTATTTTGAAAAGTGGTCTGAAAGTCATTTGCAAGTGATGTAATATTGAAGAGACAGATATTAGTTCTGTATTTACTTCAAATGAGAAGGATCAATACTTCAATTCGGAAAAGTCATGAGTTTATTTAGAAAGAAGAACAGTTCTACCTCACAAAGAATCATGTTCTTAGTCCAGGGGAAACAGACCATATTCAAAATATTTTAGCTTGTGCTGCTTCTGAGCCATGAGAGTTTGAATAAAAATCTTCAAATATTTCAGAACTGAAAGAATTTAGGCTATTAGAATAGAGAAACATTCATTTAAGCTGGCTCAGAAAGGAATCATAAAATTGTCTTCACAGTCTAAAAGCAAACTGGAAAGAGCTAATTAAGTAAAATCTGGAAGTGTTGAGATAGCAGTGACATTTTTCTGGAATTCAGTGTCTGTAAATGGAAAGTGACGGGGAAACTTTATTTTGCTGTTTGTATCAAGATCTTTCCATTGCTCTGTATATACAGACATTGCTCGTTCTTTTACTCTTGTGGAATATGTTGGGCATGTTGTAAAAAAATCTGCAGCCTTGTGTAAATATATTTCAATGACGAACTACCATGGTAACAAACTGTAAAAATCAAACTTCAATCAAGCCTGATTTCATTCTGGAATCTAACTTGTCCATTATTGCCATCAGCTGGGATCATAATGTATATCTAGCTAGCTTTTGTTTTATAAATAACATGGAAGTTTTATGTATAAACATTTCAGTAAGGTTTTTGAGGACTTTCTACTTGTAAAGTCAAAGCTTTTGGGATCAAAGGAAAAGTGGTACATTGAATCCAAAACTGGTTTTATGGCAGGAAATGATAATGATTGATGGGTGGTTTTATTGGAAGACTGTTTCCAGAGGGGGCTCCACAAGGTTGGTTCCTTCATTTTTTGTGGTATGCATTAATGAACTTAAATACTACTGAAAATAAAATATATTTTGTTGAATCTTTAAGCATCGGGACAATTTGCAAGAAAAACCAATGTAAAGGGAAACAACATTTATACTGCATGAGAGAACACTGCTACTTGGTTAGGAAGTGGATGTTAATTGATAGAGACATTGCCATAGAGAATGTAGCAGTTAGATAATGACAGATTGGTCAAGGCATTATCCTGAGAAATAAACCAAAGAACAGCAGTTATGTATTCCATGGTGTTGAATCAGGTGCAGCCCGTGTATGCATTCATTCTGTCTGTAAAAAAAAACTTGGTAGTTAACTGTCAATCGTCAGCTAACATCTGTGACAATCAGAGTCCATTTCCCTGTTAATCAGCACTCCCCCTCACATAGTATAAATGTTGTTTTCCCATGATTTTGATATTCTTGCAAATTGTCCTGATGACTTCAAGGAAAAAAACCTTTGATAAGTTTGTTTTTTTAAGCAATATTTTAAAGATTTAACTTAAATGTAGTGGAAGATGGAATTAAGAAGTTTTATACATGATGCAAAATTTGGCTATGTGGCAAGGAGAAAAGCTGTTGATTGCAGGAAGATACCAGTGAACCGATCATGTTGTATAAAAAGAGTAGCAATGTAATTCAATCTAGAGAAGGGTGAGATAATACATTTGAAGAAGGCAAAAGGCAAGGAAACATTCAAGAAATGATAGAATGTGGAGATGTGTTGAAGCACAGATGGACCATGAAGTACACATTCATAAATAAGTTTGCAAGACAAGTTAGAAGATGGTTAACAGAGAAAGCTGGCATTTTTCACTTTAGCTGAGGCACAGGGTTACAATAGCAGGGAGTTTATACTACAGCAGTATAAAACATTGTTAAGCCACAGATAGAGTACTGTGTGCAGTTCTCATTAGAGGAAGGATGTGATCGCACTAAGGAGGATGCAGCAGAAACTGGGAGAATTTAGCTTCAAGGAAAGTTTGGTGAGGCAGAGGTCATTTTCTTTGGAACAGAAGTAGTTGAGAGGAGAAATAATTGAGGTGTATAAAATTCGGAGAAGCTTGGATAGTGAGGACACAAGGAATTATTCCCGCTAGTGGGCAGGGGTGTAACCAGGTGCATAGATTAAAACTAATTGGTCAAAGAGTGTTTTCCTTCCCACTCAAAGAGTAGTGCGCCACTGGAACTCCCTACCCAAAGGAGTGATTAAGGCAAAAACCCTCATTGCATTTAAAAAGGTACTTGGCATGATATAACTACAAAACTAATTTCCCAAAAATATTTAAATGGCTATAATGCTACTTGGGATTTCCTAAGACTGTAAAAACACTAAATAAATCCAAGTCAGTCTCTTTTTTTATAAGTAGCATTAAACTGATTTTTTTAAGCACAACCATAATTGCATCGATGATTCTGAGAATTTAGGTTGTGAACTATTGAGCTTTATAGAGAAGGATGTTCTTCTCCAAGTGTATTTTTTTAAAAAAGGGACAAAATACAACTAAACATGAGCAGTCCTAACTGCTTCCAATCATAATAGGAACGGCTGTTAAATAAAAATTTCCTTGCTTTGCCTGTTCAACTTGCAGGGTCAAGATTAGAGTGGTGCTGGAAAAGCACAGCAGGTCAGGCAGCATCCAAGGAGCAGGAAAATTGACATTTCAGGCAAAAGTCATTCCTGACCTGCTGTGCTTTTGCAGCACTACTCTAATCTTGACTCTGATCTCCAGCATCTGCAGTCCTCACTTTCGCCCTGTTCAACTTGCAGTTTGCCTCAGGAACTTTCACAAATTCTCTAATTTCAGGGCAAATCTAATGAACAACCCCACTTAGACTTGCTCAGAAAGCCCCAAAAGAGCTTGAGACAAATACAGACAGAAAGGAAACCTGATGAAATGGATCCTTGGCATTTTAATTCATTATTACACTGAGGAAATACAGATTTCTCACCAAGTAAAGTTAATACTCATGTCTTAGTATAATCATGGAAATTGCTGGAGTAACTCAGCAGTCCTGGCAGCATCTGTGGACAGAAAGCAGAGCTAATACTTCGAGTTTAGTTCTTCAGAACTGATAGGAGCTCTTCGTAATTGTTACTATAAGATTGAAATAGCAGTGGAATACACCTGGTCTAGTATCAAGCTCTCAAAGACTCTGCCTTCGTTACTCCCAGTGAGTATTGGCGAGTACTTTCTATTGTTTTAGGTCTCCACACAAGCAGAGTGCATCAGCTCCAATATTGTATCAGTCTGTTCTAATATGTCATCAAACTATATTTACTCTTCAGATCCGACAGCAGCTAAAGAGAGAAATCAGAGTTAACATTTCAGGTCAAGTGAGCCTTCCTCAGAACCGATGGTAGCTAGGAAAATGTCAGTTTATATTCAGAAGATTATGGGATGGTGGGGTAGAAGAAATAAATAATAGGTGGGAACAGAGCCCAAAGAGAGAGGAGAACAGTTGGACAGACAAGGATTGGGGAACAATCTGGCGAGGAGGGTGAACAGCTATTAAAGGGGATCTCTGTGATGTTCAATGTTCCAAAGACAGCTGCTCTCACTGCATCCTAAGATCCACACTCACAGTCATGCAGCATCATATGCACATACTTGACCTCTCTCTCCAACAGCACCACATCACACTGGCTCAGGGCTGCACCACTCCAAGTTCCACTTCATCCTCCAACTCTTTCACTGTGCAAACAAAAAACTTTTAATTTTCCTTTAAGGCATCAAGGCACACAAGATGCAACAACTTACCTAGGCCCTTCTGGAATGCTCCTCCCCACCACCAATCCCACTTCCTATTGGGTCTTCACGATGCCTCCTGACCTTCCACTCTCCAACGCTGAACGTTCTCTACTCAGCGAAGGTCTCAGTTTTATCCCTCGGTGTCCCCAGCTTAATGAATTTCAGGCACGGCCTGACATTGAACTCTTCTTCTGTCAGCTTCGCCTCCGACACAATCCCCATCTCACAGACACCTTTGCCTACCTCCAACACTCTCCCTGCACCTGGGTCCCTCCCTCTGGCCTTTTTCCTGCACTGAACCTGTTCATTGAGAACTGTCGATGTGACATTGGTCCCTTCAATTTCTCTGCCCCCCCCTTACCCATTCCAATCTATCCTCCCATGAACTGACTGTACTCAGTGTTCTTAGATCCAATCCTGACTTTGTGATTAAGCCTGCCGATAAAGGTGGTGCTGTTGTTGTCTGGAGGAGCGATCTCGATATTGCAGAGGCTGAGTGCCAGCTCCCTCATACCTCCTCCCATCTCCCCCTGGACCATGACCCCATGATGGAACATCAGGCCATTGTGTCAACTACAGTCATCAACCTAATTTCATCTGGTGATCTCCCTCCCCCTCCCTCACTCCCTCCAAGCTGATGGTCTCCCTTTACCTACCTCCTGCCCAAAATTCAAAAACAGGTCTGCCCTGTCCCACAGAACTCATCTCTTCCTACCCTGACTCAGTTTTATCCTCCCATCCAATCCGTATGGGCTTAGATCTGTGATTCCTCTGTCGCTTTACACCAGTTTTGCGGGCTCTAGCCGCTTCCTCCTTACCATGGGCGTGCAATCCCTTCACACATCCATCCCCCACCAGGATGGTCTCAGGGCTCTCCACTTCTTCCTGGTGGAAAGGCCTATACTATCCCCACTCCCCAGTAGCCTCCTCCACCTGGCTGAGCTCGGCCTCACCCTGAACAACTTCTATTTTAACTCCTCCCATCTTCTTCAGGTCAGAGGGGTGGCCATAGGTATGTTCACAGGTTCCAGTTATGCCTGTCTTTTCATGGGATACGTGGAACATTCCTTGTTCCAGTCCTTTTCCAACTCTACCCTCAACTCTTTCTCCGATATATCATCAGTGCTCCTTCCCTCTCTCGTCCGGAATTTGAATAGTTTATCGAATTCACTTCCAATTTCCACACTGGCCTCACTTTCACCGAGTCCATCTTTGACTCCTCCCTCCTAATCCTCGACATCTGTTTCCATTTCTGGGGACAGGCTGCCACCAATATCCACTATAAACCCACCAACTCCCACAATTACCTCAACTACACTTCCTCACACCCTGCTTCCTGTAAAGATTCTATTCCATTCTCCCAGTTCCTCCTTCTCTGTCGCATCTGTTCTGATGATGCCAACTTTGATAAGGGTGCCTCCGAAATGTTCACTTTCTTCCTCAACCATGGATTCCCCAGCACCATGGTCCGATCTATCTCCCGCACTTCGGCCTTTACCCCCCTCTTCCCTCACACAAAAGCAACAGGATCCCCTTCTTCTTACCTACCATACCACCAGCATCCACATTTAGAGGATCATTACTTGCCATTTTCGCCACATCCAGTGAGAAGCTACCACCGGACACATATTCCCCACCCCTTGCTTGCCAGCATTCCACAGGGACCATTCCCTCCAGGACACTGTGGTCCACTCTTCCTTCAGTCCGAACACCTGCGTCCATCCCACCCCCCACAGCGTCATGGCACCTTCCTTTGCAACTGCAGAAGTTGTAACACCTGCCCAATTATCTCCCCACTCCTCAGCATCCCAGGCCCTAAACATACCTTCCAGGTGAAGTAACACTTTACCTGAACTTCACTCAATCTAGTCTACTGCATTCACTGCTCACAATGTGGTCACCTACTTTGGTAAAATGAAGCGTAGACTGGATGACCACTTCACAGAACATCTACATTCTGCCTGCAAAAATGACCCTGAGTCCTTCAAGTTGCCAGACATTTCAACGCACCACCCTGTTCCATGGCCAACATCTCTGACTCAGGCTTGCTGCAGTACTCCAGCAAAGCTCACAACAAGTTGGAAGAACAGGACCTCATTTTCCGTTTAGGGACCCTGTAGCCCTCCGGACTCAATATCATCAATAATTCAGGGCTTGAGCTCTCCCATATCCTTATCCCAACCCACAGATTAGGCCTTTGTTATCACATAGTCAGCTATTACACATAAACCATTGTGTGTAACAGTTCCCATTAATAGCTATTCACCTTCCCAGCCAGATCATTATCCACTCCTTTGTCTGTCCAACAGTTCTCCTTTCTCTTGGGCTCCATTCCCACCTATTGTTTACTTGCTACCAACACCCCCAACTCCCCCCCCCCCCCCAAACACACATACATACACACACAATCTTATGCATGTAAACTGACATTTTCCAACATTACCATCAGTTCTGAGGAAGAGTCATTGAGATGTATAGCATGGAAACATACCCTTCAGTCCAACTCATCCATGCTGCCCAGATATCCGAAATAAATCTAATCTTATTTGCCAGCAATGTTTTGGAAAGAATCTGAGGGATAGGATTTATGATTATTTGGCAAAGCATAGTGTAATTAAAGGCAGTCAGCACGGCTTTGTGAGGGGCAGGTCATGCCTCACAAATCTTATTGAGTTATTTGAGGAGGTGTCAAGACAGGTCGATGAAGGTCAAGCAGTGGATGTGGTGTATATGGACTTCAGCAAGGCATTTGATAAGGTTCTCCACGGTAGGCTCATTCATAAAGTCAGGAAGTATGGGATACAGGGAGATTTGGCTGTCTGGATTCAGAATTGGCTGGCTGACAGAAGGCAGACAGTGATTGTAGATGGAAAGTATTCTGCCTGGAGGTCAGTGTTGACGGCGGTCCCGCAGGGCTCTGTAGTTTTTTATAAATGACTTGGATGAGGATTTTGAGGTGTGGGTTAGTAAATTTGTAGATGACACAAAGGTTGGAGGTATTGTCGATAGTATAGAGGGCTGCTGCAGCGCAACATGGACAGGATGCAGAGCTGGGCTGAGAAATGGTAGAAGGAGTTCAACCTGGATAAATACGAAGTGATGCATTTTGGAAGGTCGAACTCAAATGCTGAATATAGGATTAAAGACAGGATTCTTGGCAGTGTGGAGGAACAGAGGGATCTGGGTGTGCAAGTACATAGATCCCTCAAAGTTGCCACCCAAGTGGATAGGGTTGTTAAGAAAGCATATGGTGTTTTGGCTTTCATTAACAGAGGGATCGAGTTTAAGAGCCGCGAAGTTTTGCTGCAGCTCTACAAGTCCCTGATGAGACCACACTTGGCATATTGTGTCCATTTCTAGTCACCCTACTATAGGAAAGATACAGTGGCTTTAGATAGGGCGCAAAGAAGTTTTACCAGGATGCTGCCTGGACTGGAGGGCTTGCCTTATGAAGAAAGGTTGAATATGCTCAGACTTTTCTCTTTGGAGAGAAGGAGGAAGAGAGGAGATCTGATCGAGGTATACAAAATAATGAGTGGAATAGATAGAGTCGATAGCCAGAGACTTTTTCCCAGGGCAAGATTGACTGGTATGAGGAGTCATTGCTTGAAGATATTAGGGGGAAGGTATAAAGGAGACATCAGAGGTAGGTTCTTTACGCAGAGAGTTGTGAGTGCATGGACATTTAAGCGACTGCTGGACATACACATGGGTAGCAGTGAGTTGAGGGGTGCGTAGGTTAAGTTACTATATTTTACATTAGGATTAAATCTCAGCACCATATTGTGGGCCAAAGGGCCTGTTCTGTGCTGTACTTTTCTATTTGGCCCAAATCCCTTCCTATTCATATCCCTATTTAAATGTTCACTCAACCCGAAACATTAACTCTGATTTCACTCCACAGATGTTGTCAGACCTGCTGAGCTTTTCCAACAGTTTCTGTTTTTTCTTTCTGATTTACAGCATCTGCAGATTTTTCAGTGTTTACTTTATATTTACTACTGACTTCTCGCCATTAACTTTTCCATTCACTATCACTGTCATCAACATTTCCTGTGCTTCCTAATAGTATTCCAACAGAAAGTACTTTTTTTCATGCTATTCATCCCATCACTTTTCTCATAGAATCCCTACAGTGCAGAAGTAGGCCATTCAGCCTACAGAGTCTCCCAAAGAGCATTTTACCCAGATGCTTCCTCCCTAACCTTATTCCCTATAATCCTGCATTTCCCAAGGCTAATCCACCTAATTTATGCATCCCTCGGCACTATGGGCAATCCAGCTAGCCTGTGCATCTTTGGATTGTGGGAGGAAACCAGAGCACCCAGAGGAAACCCACGCAGACACAGCAAGAATATGCAAACTCCACACAGACAATCGCCCAAGGGTGGAGTCAAACCCAGGATCCCTGGTGCTGTGAGGTAGCAATGCTTACCAATGAGCCACCACCACTGGGTATTTTTTCTTGCCAAATTATTTTAGAATATGTTTTGCACCATAAATGTAATCATTTCCAGTCTTCTCCTTCAGTGTTTCGCTTGCAGTACACTCTGCCTTTCTCTAATCTTGTGAATTTCCATATGGCAAAATCTACCCCAATCCTACAGTACAACCTAGCCTATACATTCCAGCAGGGAACAGTGATTAAGATTGGAAGCCTCTGATCAATTTCCCTCTTTAACCAGGCAATGAGATCAGCTAAAAGCGTAGAATAAGAACTGACCTCAAAACTTTCTTGCTCTCACTGGCTCTATATGACAACAGATGTTGCAGCGACTCACTCAGCAACTGGACAATATTTCTACAAACTACAGGATCAAGAAGATGGACTGAGCATGACAAATGTGGATTAATCATCTTAATCTTTCTTTAAAATTGTTTGAGAATTGCATTTGACCAGCTCGTCAATGTCAAAAAGCAAATTTTCTGATCATCATTGGACACATAAGAAAATCTCTTCAGACATCCTACTGTGGTTCATTCTGTTGCTATGAACAGCCACGGTTTATCTGATTTCTTTGTGTTTTACATGTGTTAAATAACTTGCAAGAAGCGGATTTGAATACTTATGAAGGAAAGTGAAACAAAACTGTAGATTTTGATCTGGTTACCACTTAACGAGTCAGAAACAGCTAGTGTTCGACCCTTCAACCAAAAATCAACAGCACACGATCTCTCAATTATGACTTTCATTCCTTTTAGTATGAAAAATGCAGACCCTCACATGTGTCACATGTCTATGGGCCATTACAATATTCCAAGTAACACGTCTACATTGTTCTAACTGAAAAAAGAATCTAGTCCACTACTAAAAAGAGAACCTTCTGAATTTTTGTCCCACTTATTAGTCATCAGATTATTGGCATTTCCAGTGCAAAATATACAATTACATTTATAACTTGTAACTTTTTTTTATTATAGCTGGCAAAATCATCCTGAGGAAGCTACTTTGAGATCTGGTTAGGTTGCTTACTGAGGCACATGAAAAACATCTGAATCCTGCGGGTAACACAGAGAAGCCAGTATGGTTTGCTCCATGAGACAGGAGGCAAACGTCTAAGGAAAGATTAGAGAAAAGGAATCCTTTGAACTTGAAAGACGGCACAGGAATGGGAATATTATGTAGATAAGAAAGACTGTAAGTAAAATAGAGAATGTTGATGAGCATTAAGTGAAATCCATTTTTGCAAGAACAGGTTAAAATTGCCAAAAAGCCAATTCAAGACTTTTTTCAAAAAGCTCTTCTTCACATACAGGGTGAACAATGGAATGATCTTCCAGACATGGTAATGTAGGCAAATGTGTGAATTAATTCCAAAGACAGTTAAATATTGTAATAGAAGAATAATGGATTTCTATAGAATCGTGACCCAAGTTTCTGAAATAGCTTCCATTGTCCATTCTTATCTTTGTAATATAATTTCTTACATTATTACAAGGACTCAATACCTCATTTTAATCAAATCATGTTAAGTTATTGCCTTGCACACAATTGGGAAACTACATTCCATTGTATTTGTAGTTTCCTTGAAACAATGTATTGCTATACATTATATAGAACAATAGCATATATAGGACACTGCAATGCAATAACATATACCTCTGATGTTAAAATTATGTGAATAAATTAGGAGAGTGGAAGTTATTTTTAAAGTTACATCTTTAAGTATTTTTACTGTGGCAGTTTATTATTTACGCTTTGCAAGTCTCCAAGATTCAAGGTCCTTCCACCACTCATCGTCCAACAGCAAAAGACTTAAAACTACTTCTCAGATCATCATTATAGTGAATATAAGGTTAAGTTAATGCTAAGAAAGGGTTCAGATGATTTTGCTGTCGAAGCAACAATATTGGAAAGAAATGTTTACAATGTGCTTTAAGAGGGCAATCAAGCTGTGTACCTGACTTTCATTTCTTCAAATTGGTGAAGTAGATCTTGTAACTCCTTCTTTTTCACTTCATTTTCTTTCAACTCAACATGATATTTTTTAATAGCACGACACCTCTTTGCATCATTATCCCTGAGGAATTTGTCAAACTTCAGGGCTCTTTCTCTAAACTATGGAGGAAAGTCGAAAGAATATTAAATATTATTAATGAGACTATCTATTTGCAGGGAAAATAATTTTGTGTTTAAAATGGTAGAAAACAAAATATTAGATTAATTGACTTCAAATTAAAAAGCCATACTCATTTACTACTGACAATACCAGGAGATAAACAATTTTAGTATTTCACTTGCTCAACCAACTGAAGTGGTGAATGGATTACAAGGAATGCTTGCTGACCTAAACAAAGTTCTCGCAGAGCAGTCAAGTTTAAAGTTCAAATTCATAAACTAGTAATCAACCTAAAATTTTATGTTTTCTTACCACCTGCTCCTTTCTTTCAAATTCTGCCCTCCGCTGGCTAATGGCTTCCATGCGTTGAAGGAACTCTTGCCTTTTAGCTGCAAGTTCTGCATTAACTTGGTCAACTTCTACTTCCTTCTTCAATACCAAAGTCGCCTGAGGTGTCTTCCGGTCACTTGCAAGAATCTCACCGGCTGCCTGAAACAGTAATGAAGTTGAACAGCAAGGCTGAAGCCATGAAAATATCTAAACACAAGGGCCAAAATTTTAAATTTGAGACTTTGAGGTCAGAGAATTGATGTATATCAGTGAAGGTGAAAGTGATGAACAAGCAGAGGTTGGGGCATAAATGAGTACAAATGATAGATTTTTAAATAAGCCAAAGTTTATGGAGGGTGAAAGATGGGAGGCAGACCAAGATAAGTTTTCAATTGTTGCCAAGAGTTTCAGTGGCAAAAGGATTCCTTTATATATGACCAAGAGAAAAAAAAGTCTTGCACTCCATCAGTCTGGCTTGGATTCAGACCCTCACAGATACCAGGATGAGGGCTAACTCATTGCTGCCCAGCTTCTATTGCCGTTCAAGTCAGTTTGGTAATGGTATTTTCCCGCCATTTTCCACTGAAAAATTTGACAGTCTTAAAGAAATCTGTTCTAAAGTTACTTTCAACATGTACCCATACAGGTACCAGATCTAAGAAAAACCAAAATGCCTTGAAAATTTCAATCTGAAATAGAAATAAAAAGAGCTGGAAGGTCTCAGCAGGTAAGGCAACAAGCCTAGAGAGAGGACCAGAGACACAATATCTACCACATCACCTCCTCCTCTCTCAGCATCCAAAGCCCCAAACACCACTTTCAAGTGAGATAGCAACTTACTTATATGCCTTTCTATTTAAGATACAGTAATCACTGCTTATGATGCGCTCTATTGGAAAGACCAAACAAAGACATGGTGATGGCTTTGTGGAACACCTCCATACAATTCCACAAGCATAGCCTTGAACTTCTTGCTGCTTGTCATTTCAATTTTCTACCTTGTTCCAACTCGAAACTTTTAGCCCTTGATCTGTTACAGTATTCCAAATTCAATGTAAACCTCACATAATGTAAGTAATTCATTGTCTGACTGGGCACTTACAACCATCTGAACTCAATAATGAATTCAAAAATAATCAGCCCATCCTTCTGCTCTTAATTTGCTTTGTGTGATTTTTGAAGGGTTTTTTTCTCCACTTTCTTAATCATTTTAATTTGTCTATCCCATCATTCGTGTCTCATTGAGATACATATATTGTTTCTTTACTTATCTTTTTGACTTTTACACTTTTGTCATTTAATCTCTACTGCACTCACTCCGCCACATCAGAGACCTTCCAATTTGTTCTTATTCCCATACTTCCCCCTTTTCCCCTCCTAAAGTTCTTTTGCAGTTCTGACTTTTGTCAGTTATGATGGAAGGTCACAAACCCATTCCAACTCTGCTATACTCTCCACAGATATTGCCTGACTTGTTACATACTTTGTTTTCTTTTCCAGATTTAAGCTGTTTGTCTGACATTATTCAGTTCTAATTTGTTAAAAATGCAAAATTTATAGGATTGTTACATTTTGGGATTGCCTCTTTAATTTAAGATGACATAAGGGTAAGAAGGGGGTCACGTGATCTGTTGGAAATTCAACACCGCAGCTGGGTGATGTGCTTTTTAAAGGTTCAGAGGGAGTCTAGGCTGACTGACTCGGCAGAAGGTGCAAGATGTTCACACCATAGGCACTGGTAAGAGCAGGTGTGCTGACAGTAGGGAGTAATTTTGTCTCCAAGTCTCACAGTGAGATGTTAGGAATGTGGGGCTTTATAAACAGTTATACTTCATACTATCTGTTTAATTCCAAGATAAAGTGGAGTTGGGGGCATCCAGAAGATAGCAAATTAATATGTATACTTGAAAATAGGGTTCATGTGATTCATGTTGCTATGGAGATGGGTTCAAGAGAGGGAAAGGGCCATAGAAAACCATTACAGAGGTAGAGAGCAAGAGAGTTAAGCAAGGATGAGAAAATAAAATGAGATGAGACATGGGTGGCTCAGTAGTTAGCATTGCTGCCTCACAGGGACCTGGATTCGATCCCACCTTCGGGCAACTAGCTATGTAGAGTTTGCACATTCTCCCCATGTCTACATGAGTTTCCTCTGGGTGCTCCAGATTCTGCCAACAGTCCAGATGTGCATATATGGAGAATGCAGGGTTACAGCAATAGGGTGGGTCTGGGTGAGCTGTTCTTCGGTGTAGACTCAACAGGCCAAATGGCCTGTTTTCACACTGTGTAGATTCTATGATTCTAAAAGCAAGGACGAAAGATAAAGTCTTGCACCTTAAGTGGAGAAATAATCTGATTGTTGCTCACCACACAGAATTTGGGAACCCATACTCAGATTGAAGAGACTGAGCTCTTGACAGTTTAAAGGAGGACAGAAGATTTGCCACTTATTCTAGAATAAAGGAAAGTAGATGCCAATTCTGGGATTAGGAGTTTACCAGCTAGAAAAGGAAAAGTAAAGAAGCAAGCCAGTAGGAACTGAGAATAACTTCGGACATAAGTTCTGACAGAATATAAGTGGACACCCAAGGTACAGCATCATATAGATATACAATAGAAAACTGTTAATTATTTTAAAAGCAAAATGTGGATTTATTTTCTGTAGTACAGAGAACACATTTCATACTGAATAATAAACAAGGTCTTAAGACGTGAAATTTCACAGAATACTTAAAGTCAGCCGCCATGTTAATCTCTACAGTTTCATAACAAAGTTAATCAATGTATGACAAGATACAAATGGTCACAATAAAACTTCAACAACCAACACCAAGAGTTGCAGCTATTTATTTAAGACTCCATCTAGAAATTGAAAATCAATTGAAAATGGAGCCTTTGAATGCTATGATGCCTTAATCTACATTCCTGATGGTTGACATTTTTTAAATTTGAGTTCGGGAACTGTTCTGCATAAATCAAAGCAAAATACTGGAAATTATATCCATGATCATTACAGATTTTTTGAAGTCACTACATTAGCAGAAAACAACGTTAGACTAATGTAATTTACTAACTCGTTATTGATCTTTTCAATGTGACATATGGGTAAATGCTGAGCAATTTACAAAACCACAGAATAATGTGGAAAGAAAGAACTTGCCTGTCTGATTATTGGAATGTAATTAACATCTTCATTTTCATACCTGGGGAAAGGATTTAAACATTGCCATTAAAAACAGATAACAACTACAGCTGTTGATTTTAACTTTCAACACTGGACAGAAAACCAGTTTCCTCATTTCCCCACCCCCCACCTTATCTGAGATCCAACCTTCCAACTTGGCACCACCCACTTGTACCTGTCCATCTTCTTTCCCAGCTATCCACTCCGCCCTCCTCCTGACCTATCACCTTTACCCCCAACTTCATCTACTTATCGCATTCTCAGCTACCTTTCCCTCAGCCCCATTCTCCTCCCATTTATCTCTCAGCCCCCTTGGGCCACCCCCATCATTCCTGATGAAGAGCTTATGCAGGAAACATTGATTCTCCCTACTCCTCGGATACTGCTTTTCCAGCACCACACCCTTCAACTCTGATCTCCAGCATCTGCGGTGTTCACTTTCTCCCAGAAAACCAGGGATGCTAAGGACTATATCAAATTGAAAAAAAAATGTTGCAAAGATTAGCGGTAAATCAGAGGATTGGGAAAGTTTTAAAAGCCAACAAAAGTTGAACAAAAAAAAAGGAAAAACAAAATGAAGGCAAACTAGCAAGTAACATAAAAGCAGACAGTAAGGGCTTCTCCAAATGTATAAAAAGGAAGAGAAAGATCATAGTGAACCTAGGCCTCTTACAGAATGAGGCTGGGGTAATAACGTGGACACAAATAGCATTACAAAATACTAAATAATCAAGGGGCTAAGGGGGATTGCGGGAGGGGAGAGGGAACAAACATAAAAATCATTGAAAGAAAAAGTATCAAGGAAACTAACATGTTAAATACCAAGATTAACCCATAGTATTGGGGTAGTCTATTAGCATGGATTAACTAACTAATAGAAAACAGAGCCATAAAGGGAGCATTTACAGGATGGAAATCCATAACTAGTGGAGGGTCATACAGATCAGTGCTGGTTCCATAATTATTTACGATGTATATTCATTACTTGAATGATATAACTAAATGTACTATCACCAAGTTTGTGGATGACAAAAATAGATGGGAAGGCAAGTGGTGAGGATGACACAAAGAGAGACATAGAAAGGTAAAGTGATTGGGCAAAAATGTGGCAGATGGAAAAACGTGAGGTGATACACTTTGGCAGGAAGAATAGAAGAGATGAATATTATTTAAAAGGGGCAAGACTGCAGAAAGCCGCAACACAGAGGGAACTCATGCTTGAATCACAAAAAAGCCAGCATTGAAGTTCAGCAGATAGCACAGATGGTAAATAGACACATGAACGGGAGGTGAACAGAGGGTTAGAAACCATATATAAGCAATAAGTAGCGGGTCTAAATAAGGCTTAGGAATTGGGACAGGCTTGGTGGGCAGAAGGGCCTGTTCCTGTGCTATATTTTTCATAGTGGAACATTTTTCAAAGGAAAAGGAATATCAAAATAGAGAAGACTTGCTAAAACTATACAAGACACTGGTCAGACCACAGCTAGAATACTTTGAACAGTTTTGGTCCCTTTATCTAAGGAAACACATACTGTTATTGGAGGCAGTTCTGGGAAGGTTATAGAGTCATAAAGACATAATGCATGGAAACAGACCCTTCGGTCCAACTCATCTATGCCAACCAAATGTCCGAAATTAATCTAGTCCCATTTGCCAGCAATTAGCCCATATTCCTCTAATCCCTTCTTATTCACATACCCATCCACCTCCGCTTCCTCTTACAGTTCATTCATACATGCACTACCCTCTGCATGAAAAGTTGCCCCTTAAGTCTCTTTTAAATCTTACTCCTCTCACTTAAACCTTTACCCTCTAGTTTTGGACTCCCCTTCCCTGGGGGAAAAACCTAGACTATTCACCCTATCCATTCCCCTCATGATTTTATAAACTTTATAAGGTCTGTCATCCTGTCTCTACAGTTCAAACCCTCCACCCCTGGCAACAGCCTTCTAAATATTTTCTGCACCCTTTCAAATTTAACAACATCTTTCCTATCACAAGGCAACCAGAACTGAATGCAATATTCCAAAAGTGGCCTATCAATGTCCTGTAAGGCTGCAACATGACATCCCAACCTCTAAACTCAATACACTGACCAATAAAGGCATGCATACGAAACGCCTTCTTCACTATCCTGTCTACCTGCATCACCACTTTCAAGGAACTACAAACCTGCACTCCAAGGTCTCTTTGTTCTGCATCACTCCCCAGGAACTTACCATTAAATATATAAGTCCAGCCCTGATTTTCCTTTGGTTCCCTAGGTCGATCTGGGTATGGAGGGATTTTCTTATGAGGATAAATTGAGGAAATTGTGTTTGTACTCATTGGAGTTTCGGGGAAATGAGAGGAAATTTTATTGAAACATAAGATTCTTAGGGGGCTTGAAAGGATAGATGTGGAGGAGTTGGTTCCTAGCACACATGACTTGAGGACTAAAAGGCTTAATCTCAGAGTTAGCGGGTGCCCATCGAAGACAGAAATGAGGAGGAATTTCTTCTCTCAGAAAGTAGTGACTCAGGAGAATTGTTTACCAGAGAGCTGTTGAAGTTGGTTCATTAAGTATAGTCAAGGCTTAGATAGATAGATAGATAATCAGAATGGAATTCAAGGGTATCTTCTTCTCTCTTGATTTGATTTATTGTAGTCATATGTACCTAGGTACAGTGAAAAGTTTTGTTTTGCGAGCAGTGCCAGCAGATCATAGCAAACAAGGACAGACAGGTCATAGGGTGCTTAGAGGAAGCAAGGCATGCAAGGTGACACCTGCAGAGGAGGTGCACAAAGCAAGATCAACATTAGCAAGACAAATATTATTTGAAATTAGAGAGCTCCATTCAGCAGGGAAGAACCTCTTCTTGAAGCTGTTGGTGCATGGTGTTTAAGCTTCTGTATTTTCTGCCTGATGGAAGAGGTTACTGGGTGGAAGGGGTCTTTGCTGATGTTGTTAGCCTTTCAGCAGCAATGAGAAGTGTAAATGGAGTCCATGGATGGGAGGTTGGCTTCTGTGATGGCATGGGCTGTGCACACAACCTTCTGTAGTTTCTTATAGTTCTGAGCAGAGCAGTTGCCGGACCAGGCCATTATGCATCTAGGTACAATGCTTTCTGTGGTACATCTGTTTTAGTTGGTGAGGGTCCTCATGGACATGGCAAATTTCCTAAGCAGCCTGAGGAAGAAGAGGCATTGTCATACCTTCTTATGTGGATAAGACAAGAAAAATAGAGTTCGGGATGATGAGATCAGCCATGATCTCAACAAATCGTAGAGGAGATTCAATTAGCCAAATCATCTCCTCTACTCCTACTTTTTATGTTCTAATCGACTACAGCAGTTCAAGAAAGTAGTTCACCACCTTCTCATACCAACTAGAGATGAGTGAGAAATGCTGGCCCAGCCCATAATTTCTACATTCCATAAACGAATTTTTTAAAATCCTTGACAATAAACATCCACATCAAGACAGCATCCACATTTTCCCTTGACAATTACTGCTGCTGAATTCCCCTACTATCCACATGTTGGAGATTACCACTGATCAGAAACTGAACCAGACCACGCATTAAAACCTGAGGCTACAAGGAAAAGTTGGGATTTCTTTGGCGAGAAACTCATTTCCTTCTGCTCAAAGTCAGTCCATTACCACAGGTTAAGAGTGTGTTGCAAGATTCTTCACTCTCCTGAATAAGCATGGCTCCAAAAACACTAAAGAAGCTCAACATCATCCAAGACAAGACAGCCATGCGATTGGATTCCAATTCACCTCCATAAACATTCAGCCCTTCGGCCACCACATCCAAGAGCAGCAGACACATAACAGTCATGGAGTTATATAGGACGGAAACAGACCCTTCGGTCCAACTCGTCCATGCTGACCAGATATCCTAAATTAATCTGGTTCCATTTACCAGCATTTGGCCCATATCCCTCTAACCTTTCCTATTCATGTACCCATCCAGATGCCTTTTAAATGCTGTAATTGAACCAGCCTTCACCACTTTCTCTGGCAGCATGTTCCATACATGCACCACCCTATGCGTGAAAACGTTGCCTCTCAGGTTCCTTTTAAATGTTTCTCTTCTCACCTTAAACACATGCCCTTTAGTTTTGGATTCCCCAAATTGGTACAACATTACTTACAAACTCCCCTCCCATGCCATATAATATCCTGACTGGGAATACTTCATCATTCTTACACTATCACTGTTGCATCAAGGTCCTAGAACTTCCTTCCCAAACAGCACTGTGTGTGCATTACATAACTGTAGTAGCTGAAAAACAGGGCTCGCCATCACTTTCTCACGGTCGGTTCAGGACAAGCAGCAGACTGCAGTTGTGCCAGTGACGCTCACATCCCATAAAAGAATTAAGAAATCTCCAGTGGGGTGAGGGGGAATAGCTTCAACAAAAGACTCTTCAAGATCAAGAGGGGTTTAGTAGCACGGACAGGGGCAGTATTCTGTCTGACTGGGGAGTCGGTGAAGAATGTCATCAATTTTAGTCAGGAGAAATTTCCTCCAACAGAGCACGGAATATGTTCCCCGTTCCACAGGGAACAGTTGAAAGCGAGATTATCTTTTTACAGAAAGTCGATAGTTTGAAGCAGTTGAAGGTACTGCACAACGCAGAAAGAAAGACCAACACAACATAGTTTTGAATTGATCTATTCAACAATTAACAGGTAAGCCATGTCCTCCCTCTGTTCTAGCTTCCCTTTGTCAGCATCAAAGAGTCTGGAGTGCAATGCCACTCTATCGCCTGGGTGCAGTACTATCTAAGGGCCTCTGCAGTGCAACGGTAGTGTCCCTACTTCTAAGCCAGAAGACCCAGATTCAAGATCTACTTGCTCCAGAAGTATGTCAAAATAGGTCTGAACAAGTTGGTTAAATATCTAAATGTATGCCATGACCACCTTGATTAAGGTATCTCCTAGCTAGGGCACCGCTACTGAAAATGGGGAACCTGGGTTCAGAGGTACAAAATTACCAACTACACAAGAAGAGAAATTATGCAAAGATATTATGAGCAGTCATGGACATACAATTAACCATCCAAAAAATACTGTGAGGGTCAACAATTGACTAAAAAAGTCAATTCAAACGGCGTAAAGGCCTTACCCACCACAAGGTACGGGAGAAGGAAAAGTTTACCTTTGGTCCCCAAGCTGCGTGACGAAGACGTTCCTTTTGGGATTTTTTAAGTGAAGTGAATATCGCCGATAGTCTGTCAGGCTGGGCAGTTTGCCGTCGTCCATAATTCCAAGGTTATTTTCCAAAGATCAAAAAAGAAAACCCCCTGCTGAAACGCAGCAGAGTTTTAGGAAAATGCCTGAAGCGAGAAAAAAAAATAAGTGGCCACGGTTGTTGTGGTTAGTGCACATAAAATCCTGGCCAAAAAAACCAATCACCTGGGAATGACCGGTTGCCTGTGAAACTATCTCTTTACAAGTTGCAAGTTCGATCGCTGGCCGCTTCCTGAAGCAGCTCCGGGATCATATGACAGGGAGAAGCAAAAACATTACACCGTCTCTATGGGAACCACCCGGAGACTGGGAAGAAGCCAAACAAAATCATCCTTGACTTCGATCCAACATAAACACAAATGCATTGCAATATTTCCATTTCGGAGCTTCTCTATTCTGTGGATTTTCAAACCAGCCCCTTCTCCCCACCTCACCGCCGCTGGAGTAGAATTCCATTGGTGTTCCCTTCCCAATCGATTCTAATTGCCACAGCTCACCCCAGTAAGGGTAGAGAACACCCCAAGACTGCCCTGGATTCTGGTGTCTCCAAAACTTCCAGGCTTGCACCCCAAAGAGCCAGGTCAGGAGACCACAGAGGTTAGGAACGAAATGTATGTTGTTCATAGTCTTTGACTGGTTGTCAAACTATCAGGCAAGGGGATGAAAATGTTGTTACACGGACAGTTAGCCAAACTAGGTGACTGGAAACAGAGGGGAACCTTCAGGGGAGAACCTTTATATACAACCCAAAGTTGTCAACTTTACCTCAATTGCATGCTTTACTGTATGTTAACTTCCTGAACTCATTGCTGGAAATCCCTCTGAACATCAACAGGCACAGATATTCCAATGGCCAAGTTGTCTTGGAGTAGGGCAGATTGGAGTTGTCTGTTGAGACTTTCTGGAATTCCTGACACAACTGCCTCCATGGGAACTGACCAGGCAATTGGAAATTCTCAAAGGCAATTCCCACATATCTGCAACTGTACAAAAAAGCTCCTTAAATTTGAAGGATTTGGTGGCTTCCAACTCACTTAAGCTTAATAGTTATGCAGGAAAGGTTAGATGATTAAAAGCCTCCTGAGTAACTCTTAAAGTGAGCTCCTGACTCACCGCTGACCACACCCAAGTGAACCTCCCCAAACCCTGACACCACTGACCCTACATCACCCCTGATCTCACACTGGGCTGATTCTGCTTGCCACCCACCCTTGCCACTCACCCTAACACACCAGACATAAGCATTTATTAATGAATCCACATTTTCTTCTCACAAAATATAAAGTGTTTATCTACACTTACTTTGATATTTCTGATGAATTCTCCTGATGAGTGAAAGATGTAATGCTTCAACATAATATGTCCGTTTTCAGCAATATTCAAGTTCTACCAAATTACTAATCTTCCCTTTTACATATTAAAGAAATCTTTACAGTCAGTCTTTTTAAATGTTATAGTTTACTTTCATCTTCAATGCTCTCCAATTTAACCAATATTTTGGTAAAACATTACATGCGGGTATTAAAACACTCCGAATTCTTGGAAATACTATAAGCTGCTTCATAGCACAATCCTTGACCTATTTAATTGGCCACAGATGGAGCACATTTCACATGAAGTTTTTATTTATGAACAGACAGTAGCATATATTCGTTGACATCTATGATTACTTTTAAAAATATTTACCATTAACTTACCATTAACTATCTTAGTTAGCTTGCTAACTCTCATATACAATCCCTACAGTGCAGACAGAGGCTTTTCAGCCTATACTCTTCTGAAGAGCATCCTACCTACACCCATCCTATTCCTATGTTTACCTCGGCTAATCCACCTAGCCTGCATATCCTTGGACACTACAAGGCAATTTAGCACGGCCAACCGTGGGCGGCACGGTGGCACAGTGGTTAGCACTGCTGCTTCACAGCGCCGGAGACCCGGGTTCAATTCCCGCCTCAGGCGACTAACTGTGTGGAGTTTGCACGTTCTCCCCGTGTCTGTGTGGGTTTCCTCCGGGTGCTCCGGTTTCCCCCGACAGTCCAAAGATGTGCAGGTCAGGTGAATTGGCCATGCTAAATTGCCCGTAGTGTTAGGTAAGGGGTAATGTATGGGTGGGTTTCGCTTCGGCGGGTCGGACTTGTTGGGCCGAAGGGCCTGTTTCCACACTGTAATGTAATCTAATCTAATATAATCTAATATTTGGACTGTGGGATGAAACTGCAGCACCAAGAAGAAACCTATGCAGACATGGGGAAAACATGCAAACTCCACACAGGTAGTCACCCAAGGCTAGAATTGAACCTGGGTCCCTGACGCTGTGAGGCTGCAGTGCTAACCACTGTGTGAACCCTGTCATATCTCTGTCACTGGCAAAGGTATCCTCTAGTTTCACATCACATCACACTTGAACTCAATGTGAAATTCATCATATTATTGTCTCCTAAATTATACTTTATTAATAAATTACTGATGAACTCCATATAGGATAAAATCTAAAATAGTTTGAAATTTTTAAAAAAACACAGAAATGCTAGAAACACTCAGCAAGTTATGGCAGCATCTGTGAAGAGAGAAACATTTAATGTTTTAGATCTATGATCTTTCAGCAGAATTGGGAGAAGTTAAAAGTGGTGAATTGGCCATGCTAAATTGCCCATAGTGTTCAGGGATGTGTAGGTTACAGGTAAATGTAGAGTAATGGGAAATGGGTTTGGGTGGGATACTCTTCGGAGGGTTGATGTGGACTTGGAGGGCCAAAGAGCCTGTTTCCACGCTGTAGGGATTCTATGAACTCTATGAAAAATATTTTGAGCAAGTGAGAGGTGAAAGAGGAAGAAAGGATGATCAATGATAGGGTAGAAGATTGGAGCAATTGAAAAACAGAGTAGTTAACCTTTGAGGGTCAAAGGGAATGTGAGGAAGAAAGAAATGAAGAAGAGATGAAAAACTAAATCATGCAAAGAAAGGGACTGAAAATTAGAGGTCAGCATTTATGGTAAGAGTGTAAAAGCACGTGGGATCCAGGATAAGTTGGCAAGATCGATCCAAAATTCCTTAGTGGTGGAAGGGTGATTGGAGGCAAGTGATTAATGGCATACCACAGAGGTCAGTTCTGGGTCCCATACGTACACACATAATATTTATATAAATGATATAGATGAGAATGTATAGGGGGATGATAAGTAAGTTTGCGGATAACACAAAGATTGGCCAGATAGTGAGGAGGAAGGTCTTAGGTAACAGGAAGATATAGACAGGATGGTCAAATCAACAAATCAGTGGCATTTAGAATTTAGCCCTGAAATCTGGAAGAATTAACAAGTATTCAATGAATGGCAGGACACTAGTAAGCTCAGAGGAAGAGGAATCTTGTCTATTTATCCACAGATCCCTGAAGGTAGCAGGGCAGATTAACAGGTGGTGAAGGAGGCATATGAGATACTTGCCGTTATCAATTGTGGCACAGATTCTAAGAGCAGTGAGATTATATTGGAGCTGCACAAAATATTGTTCAGAGCACAATGGGAGTATTGTGTACAGTTCTGGGAAGCCACACTATAGAAAAGATGTAATTGCACTGGAGGGGATACAGTGGAGATTCACCAGGATGTTCCCTGGGATGGAGCAGTTTACCTGTGAAGAGAGGCTGGAAATACCCAGTTACATTCTTTATAGCAAAGAAGGCTGGGAAGAGAGACCTGATCGAGATGTATATGTTTATGATTTTAGTTAAAAATTACACAACGTCAGGTTATAGTCCAGCAGGTTTATTTGGAAGCACTAGCTTTTGGAGTGCTGCTCCTTCATCAGCATAAAACCGTTAAGACACAGAACTTATAGCAAAAGTTTACAGTGTGATGCAATAAAATTATATATTGAAAAAGATCTGGATTGTTTGTTAAGTCTGTCATCTTTTAGAATGACCATGTTAATTTCAGTTCTTTCATATGTATATCCCAGAACCTTTTTTAAAGTTACATTCTCAAGTGAACTTTAACAATAGGGCCATGTCAGCTCAGATAATGCATTTGAGGTGTGAGGTGCCCTGTGTGAGGCTGTCTGTGCTCCAATGTTCAGACTGATTCTATTTCTAAAAAAAGGATTTACATAATCTTACATGGATTCATGCAGTTTTTGAGCAAAATAAGATGCAATTCTGCAAGTACAAATTCACCCCACAAACTTACATGTATGCGTGTGTGTGGTTGGGGGGGCAGGGGGAGTGATGACTGTCTGTGAGAGAATGTGTGTATGTGTATGTGTCTGAGTGTAAAGGGGTATAGATCTGTGAGAGGGTATGTGTGTGGGTGTGAGTGTAACTATATATGTGTGAACGTATTAGAGAGAGCTTGTGTATGAGAGAGGGTCTGTGTGCGCGTATGGGTCTGTAGGGGTGTGTGTGTGTGTCGGTGTGTGTGTTCTGCAATGGGGTCACCTGTAGTGTGACATGAACCCAAGGTCCCGGTTAAGTGTAGCATCGTGACGTTATCCATGGGTTTGCGGTAAAGTGATGTGCTGAGGTGCCCATCCTTTAGGGAGATGCAAGTGTCCAAGAATGGCTCCATCAGGCATTACTGAAACAACTACACAGTGATATCAACGAGTTTCATCCCACTATCTAACTCACCACAAACTACTCTCTAGTATCTGTCTCATTCTAGGACACATGCATCTCCATCAAAGGTGAACACCTCAGCATCTCGCTCTACCACAAACCCATGAATAATTTCACAATGTTACACTTCTCCAGCTTTCACCCGAAATATATTAAAACAGCCACCCACGACGGACAAGCCCTACACATACATAGGATCTGTTCAGATGAGTAGGAATGTGGTGGACACTTGGAAGTACACAAAGATGCCCTCATAAGAAAGGGGTACAATGGCTCAACATATCGACTGCCAGTTCCATTGTGTCACAGCGAGAAACTGTAATGACCTCCTCAGGAGATAGACACAAGCTGCAATCAACAGGGTACCCTTCATTGTCCAGTACGTTCCAGGAGCTGAAAAACTATACCATGTTCTTTGAAGCCCACAACGCATTATCAATGAGGATGAGCATCTCGCCAAGACCTTCCCCACACCTCCATTTCTCGCGTTTAAACAAGCACCAAACCTCAAACAGATCATTGTTCGCTGCAAACTGCCCAGCCTTCAGGACAAGACCACACAACCTGTCACAGCAGATGCTGCAAGATGTGTCAGAGTGTCGACACTGATACAACCATTGCACGTGAGGACACCACCCAACATGTACACCACCCAACATGTACATGGCAGGTACTCATGTGACTTAGCCAATGTTGTCTATCTAAAATGTTGCAGGCAAGGATGCCCTGAGGCACGGTACATTGGCAAAATGGAACAGAGGCCTTAGCAAAGATGAATGTTCACCGCACAACAATCAACAGGCAGAAGTGTTCCCTTCCAGTTGGAGAACACAAACTCGGACCTTTGGGTGACCATCCTCCAAGGCGATCTTAGGGGTAGGCAACAACACAGAGCGGCCGAGCAGAGGCTGATAGCCAAGTTACACACACACACGCACACACACACTCTCTCCTACTGACCCATACACTCATGCAGACCCTCTCTCATACACAAGCTCTCTCTCATACACTCATACATACACTCCCACACTCACACCACACATGCACCCTCTCAAAAACTTTTCCCCTTTACACTCACACTCATACACATACACGCACTCTCTCACAGACACTCATAGCCCCCCCCCTCCCCGACACACACATACACATGCACACACATACATATAAGTGTGGGGTGAATTTGTACTCGCAGAATTACATCTTATTTTGCTCAAAAGCTGCATGAATCGATGTAAGATTATGTAAATCCCCTTTTTTAGAAATAGAATCAGTCTGAACATTGGAGCGCAGACAGCCTCACACAGGGCACCTCACACCTTGAATGCATTATCTGAGCTGACATGGCACCTGTTGTTAAAGTTCACTTGAGAATGTAACTTCAAAAAAAGGTACTGAGATTTGCATATGAAAGAACTGAAACCATCGATGTAAGATTATGTAAATCCCCTTTTTTAGAAATAGAATCAGTCTGAACATTGGAGTGCAGACAGCCTCACACAGGGCACCTCACACCTTGAATGTATTATCTGAGCTGACATGGCACCTGTTGGTAAAGTTCACTTGAGAATGTAACTTCAAAAAAAGGTACTGAGATTTGCATATGAAAGAACTGAAACCAGCACGGTTATTCTAAAAGATGAGAGACTTAACAAACAATCCAGATCTTTTTTAACATATAATTTCAGTTACATCACACTGTAAACTTCCAAAAGCTAGTGCTTCCAAATAAACTTGTTGGACTATAACCTGGTGTTGTGTGATTTTTAACTTTGTACACCCCAGTCCAACACCAGCACTTCCAAATCATGACGCTTATGATTGGGATTGATAACTTGGAGAGGAAGAGCTGTTCTGTTTAGTTGAAGGGTCAATAACGAAGGAGCACAATTTTAAGGTGAAGGGCAGGAGGTTTAGATGGAATTTGAGGAAAACATTTTCACCCAGAGGGTGATGGGACTGTGGAATGCACTACCTGGGAAGGTAATAGAGGCGGAAAACCTCGCAACATTTCAAGGTGCAAGAAAGAGCACTTGAAATGTCATAACATTCAAGTTTATGAGCGAAGTTTTGGAAAGTGGGATTAGTGTAGATACTTAGTATTTTAAACATTATTTAAAGGGATCTTCAACTGCTTATAGTTTGTTAGTTTTCCAATCATAAAAGATGTGAAACTGCTACTATCAGTTGTTAACTGTTCAGAGCTTGACATTTCAGTTTTTTCTTGATAGAGGTTCTTCTAAAAGATAAACGATAAAGAGTAGTGGGAAATTGAGAACATTGCAAATCCTCGTTCTCTCAGTAGAAATGATAAACATTGAATGATAACCACGTTTATCATGATTTTAAATGGCAGTGTAAAAATGATATTTTAATGGTTTGGACATCAATTAAACAATTGTCCTTGATAGAAATGAAAATTAGAAGGAGTTTAATAGATGGCCAAGCTATTAATTTGTGGTATTTATAATTCAAAATCACCTACCATTGTAAAATGTTTCTAGAGAAAAAAATAAATAAATCACAACCATTAACAACTCCATTCTCAGGAAATTCCATTTTGTTGAGGATGACCATAACGAAACATAAACAGAAGTCAAAGCTCCAAGTAATTGTAATGTCAAATCACAACCAGTTATGAGAGTGTCACTATTCTGGAACCTGATAATGACAAGCCGTAACTGAATATTGGTATTACTTCCCATGATAGATTAAAGTCTTTGTTTAGAGTGTAACTACCAATCTGAGACTAGTTGCTGTAGTGATGAATCCCAACCTTGCAGTACCCACTTTACACCACCCAGATAGGTCTGCACATTTCTGAGACAGTGGATAGTAACATTTGATCTCACCGGAGTAGCAAGTTTGCTTACATTTTAAACTTGGTTTAAAGATTGAATTTGTATTTAGGTCAGCTAATTTTGTCCCATATGCTTTACCAGAGCCTCCTACAGAGAATCTCACATGTCTTCTCTCTGGAGTCAGATCAGAAACTGACAATGTTGACATTCCCTCAATTTTGCATCCCTGCCAGAAGGAAACCTTGGCATGAATGCAAAGATGGCACCCTTCATCTTCTGAATCTAGTGTTTTGTACACAGTTCTTAGCCAATGTTTCCCCTGGTAATATTCAGAGGTGTTTTTTGAATTCATGTCTCCTCTTGGAAAGCAATCAATAATTCGCAAAATACCGAAGCCATGAAGCATGTAGTGTAGTCTGTGCTCTAAATTTAGAATCCCATTGCTCAGCCTAGAAGCAACCAGGCACTTAACAGATAAATATATTGCATCAGATAAAGCCTGTGGCCAAAAACCTTTAACATAAAATTGATATAAATTTATGCAGGCTTCCTAAACTCCTGTACGTTGCATTTAACATCTTGCTGAGTACCACACATCTTATCAAGGAATGTAATAGAGACTTTCTCAATTAATCTTTGCTCTTAAATTAAAGTAATTAACATAATCATGACCATCAATTGAAACTCAAAGTGGAGTATGATGTAAGTGAAATGATGGAAGTCTCATCAAATGAAAATTTTATCCTATAGAAAGATAATTTCTTTTATACAGTAAACTGTCAGAATTGTAATTCTTATTGTAAATATGCAAGAACAATAACAATTTAGTGTAGTAAATTGTCTTAGGGGTCTCATTACTGGAGGGTAATCAGACAGAGTTTGACACAAGAACTAAGCAAGACGATATTAGGGCAAGTGATTAAAACCTTGGACAAAGAATTTTAATGAGGATATTAAAGGAGGGGAGAAAACTAGGGAAGCAGAATGAAGAAAATAAAGACTTGTATTTATATAGCATTCACACAACCTTATGATGTCCCAAAGCACGTTCCAATCAATGAAGCACTTTTGAAGTCTAGACAGTGTTGTAAGGTAGGAAATTCAGCAGCTAAATTGCACAGCAGGCTCCTATAAATAGCTATGTAATAATGACCAATTAAACTGTTTTTCTGATGTTAATTTCATGCTAAATATTGACCAGATACTCTGGATAAATTTACTGGAACAATATCATGAAATGCTTTATGTCCACCTGATGTGGCAGACAACATCAGAAATATGGCACCTCTGACAAAGCAATATTCCCTCAGTACTGTACAGGAGAAGCAAACCTCCATGTTTGTATTCAATTTTCTGGAGTAGACTTAAGCCCATAACCTTCTAACTCAGAGCATGAGAAAACTACCAATTTATGCATGTCTGAAACATTTACCAGAGAAGGAATTCTAAAGCTTAAAGCCAATGAAGCAGAAGGCATGGTCTCCTGAGAAATATTGAAGATCAAAGATACATAAAAGGTCATATTTTCAAGATGGCTCAGATTTCAGAGGATGTAAAGCTGGAGGAGGTTACAGATGGGATGGGTCCATGGACAGATTTGAAAACAAGCAGGTGATCTTTAAAATTAACATGTTGACAGACTGGGTGCTAATTTAGCTGAGTAGAGTTGGTAAATAAGACATGATATGAGTTAAAATATGTGCAGCAAAGTTTTGATGGAGAGCAAACGGTGAGAGCTGCTCAAGAAAACACTTAATAGTCAAGTCTAGAGGTAACTAAGGCATGACTGAGTATTTCAACCATTGAATAGTTGATGCAATAACAACAATATATGATACCTTTAAATGTAATTAAATGTCCTAAGGAGCTTCATAAGAGCATTATAAATTGAAACATGACATGGAGTCATGAAGAGAAATTAGGTCACATGACTAACTGTTTGGTCAAAGAGTTTTTAAAGACTTTTGTTTGTCATCTATACAAATGATTTGGATGAGGATATTACAAGGCATGGTTAGTAAGTTTGCGAATGACACCAAAATTGGTATCAGTGAAGAAGGTTTTCTAACATTACAAAGGGATCATATCAAATAGGTCAATGGGTTGAAAAATGGCACATGGTGTTCAATCTGGATATATGCGTGGTATTGTATTTTGGTATAAGAAACAGAGGTAGGACTTATACAATTAATGGTAGGGCCTTGGGTGGTGTTAGGCAAAAGTGAGGACTGCAGGTGCTGGAGATCAGAGTCTAGATTAGAGTAGTGCTGGAAAACCACAGCTGGTCAGGCAGCATCCGAGGAGCTGGAAAATTAATGTTTCGGGCAAAAGCCCTTCAGCAGGAATGAATGGTGGTGTTGTAGAAGAGGGGCCTAGAGATGCAGGTACATAATTCTTTGAAGTTTGCATCACATATAGACAGGGTCATTAAAAAGGTGTGTAGCATGCTTGTCTTCATTGCTCAGTCCTTTGGGTATATGAGTTGGTAAGTCATGTTACAGCTGTACAGGATATCGGTGAGGCCTCTTCTGGAGTACTGTGTCCTGTTATAGTTGCCCAGTTATAGAAAGGATATTATTAAACTGGAGAGGGTTCAGAAGGGATTTACTAGGACGTTGTCAGATATCGAAGGTTTGAGTTATAAAGAAAGGCTGGATAGATTGGGACTTTATTCACTGGAGCGTAGGAGATTGAGAGGTAACCTTATAAAAGCTTATAAAATCATGAATGGTATAGACAGGGTTAATGGTAGCTGTCTTTTCCTTAGGCGGGGAGATTTCAAAACTAGGGGAGCACATTTTTAAGGTGAGAGGAGAGGGATTCAAAAAAGACATAAGGGGTAATTTTTTTACATACAGGGTGGTTCACGTTTGGAATGAACTTCCTGAGGAAGTGGTAGATGTGGGCACAGTTACAATGTTTAGTTGTAAATAAATGAATAGGAAAGGTTTGGAGGGATATGGGTCAGCAGCAGACAGGTGGGTCTAGTTTAGTTTGGGATTATGTTTGTCATGGATTGGTTGAACCGAAGGGTCTGTCTCCGTATTGTATGACTCTATGACTATCTTAATGGAGAAAAGAGAGATCACATGGAGAGGTGCCAGGGAGGAACTTCCAGAACTTAATGCCTTGGCAAATAAGGACATAGTCACCAGTGATAGAGGAATTAAGATTGTGTATGTTCAAAAGGCTAGAATTTGATATCTTGGAATGCTGTGTGGCTGGGTCCTGACAAGGTCATGAATGGAATGATTTGGGTAATGATTTTAAAATCAAGACATGGCTTGTGCAGAAATCATGGAGTCAGAGAGATGTACAGCATGGAAACAGACCTTTCGGTCTAACGTGTCCATGACGACCGAATATCCCAACCCAATCCATTCCCACCTGCCAGCACCTGGCCCATGTCTATCCCAAGCCTTCCTATTCATATACCCATACAGATGCCTTTTAAATGTTGCAATTGTACCAGCCTCCACCACTTCCTCTGGCAGCTCATTCCATACATGTACCACCCTCTGCGTGAAAAGGTTGCCCCTTAGGTCTCTTTTATATCTTTCCCCTCTCACCCTAAACCTATGCCCTCTAGTTCTGGATTCTCCATCCCAGGGAAGAGACTTTATCTATTTATCCCATCCCTGAGTCAATGAGGGCCATTGAGTGCATAAGTGATGCGGTGAATGGGACCTGGTGTGAGTTAAGCCATAGGCAGTAAATTTTGACTCACCCCAATTTTCTGGAAGGTAGAAGTGTGAGACTAACCAAGAGGACAATTTAGTTGTCAAGTCTGGAGGTAGCTAAGGTGTGAATAAAGGTTTGAACAGCAGCTGAGTTTAAACAAAGGCAAAGTTGTCAATTTTATAGAAGTGGAAAAAATTGGTGTTGTGATGGTGAAAATGTGTACTCAGAAGCTAATGTGGGGGGTCAAGCAAGTTTAAACTGACCAGCTTAGTCTCAGACTATTACCAAGTGGAGAGATAGAGTTGGTAGCTTGGGAACAGACTGCATAGTGGGGACTGAAAATAATGGGCCTCAGGCGACTCTCTGTGTGGAGTTTGCACATTCTCCCCGTGTCTGCATGGGTTTCCTCCGGGTGCTCCGGTTTCCTCCCACAGTCCAAAGATGTGCAGGTTAGGTGAATTGGCCATGCTAAATTGCCCGTAGTGTTAGGTGAAGGGGTAAATGTAGGGGAATGGGTCTGGGTGGGTTGCGCTTCGGCGGGTCGATGTGGACTTGTTGGGCCGAAGGGCCTGTTTCCACACTGTAAGTAATCTAAAAAAAGTAATCTAAAATTTCCTAATATTTAGGAAAGGCAGAAAGCAGGGATAGGACATATTTAGCTGATGTTGCCTCTTGGAATCACGTTGATGAACAATAGGAGGAGACCAAACATTGATATTTGGGAGGGTCTGAGTTTGACCACAGGAACAGAAATAGTTTGGGAGATTCTCTGTGCACTATGAGCAACAAAGAAGCAGCACTGGAGCCCAACAGTGTTTTGAAGCATACCAAGAGCTATAGACAAGTCGAGAACGATGAGGATAGTTCAGCACAGTTAAATATACTTTCCAGTCACACGACCATAGTTCATCTGTCATGATTGGTCATGCACTGATACAAAAATAGAGCTGCTTCAATGCCCTCTATTCTTGCATAAAGGGCAAGCAGAGTGGAAGGCAGACTAGACGGGAGGAAATCGGGACTACTAAAAAAGCTCAAGGAGCGTCTCCGGATAGGCTTTAATCTAAAAGATCAAACAGGGACACTGAACTGCGGATTGCAAAGAAGTCCCGCGACAGGATAAACGGTAATTTATCGTTGCAACCGTGTGCGCTGTCTTTGCAATTCGAAACGGCGAAATAAGAGTTTCAGAAAAATGCAAACGCCAAAGAAAAATAACAAGGCTGCTTAAAATTTCGGTTTACGCATTGCTCACTAAAACCTTAATTCCTTCGAGAAGGCCGACACCAATTCCATCAGTGAAAATAATCGTTTCAGCCAACCAGCGTGGCAGTGCAGATAGCATCCACAAATACATGATAAAGGTCCCAGATTTGTTAGGTCTCTTGCAGGCATAACTCCAGTGTCTACATGGACAGACACCCAGGGGTCAGAGCCAGGCTCGATCTGGAACTCCAGGGGACTCGAGATATTCCAGTTAAATTCTAGGCAGTTTGCTGTGTGTGTGTATGTGCATTCTGCTCTAATATTATTGCCATGACGTGGAGCTGCAGGTATTGGACTGGGTGGACAAAGTCAGAGGACACCAAGTTATAGTCCAACAAGTTTATTTGAAATCACAAGCTTTCGGAGCAGCTTGTTGGACTATAAACTTGTTGGACTATAACCTGGTGTCCTGTGACCTCTGACTTACATTATTGTCAGTATCGGAACGGTCAGTCAGTATTGACCATGTATATACAATAATAGCTTTCTGGGAGTTCATCAAACTTGTTTACCCCCTGCGTTCCTGTTGTGTAACACAAACATCGTCAGCAGTTTGAAACCTGAAGCAAGATGAACTGTACAAACCCGAGAAACGAGTTCAGAAATAGCTAGCTGCCAGTCAAGGCTTCTGTTTTGAGATGTGTGTGTGTTTTGTTATTCTGATTGGCCGCCAGCCACTGGCTTTATCCTTCTCCCGCGTTTTAGACTGGGTGTAATGTTTGCAATCCTTCCCTCCTCTGGCACTATTGCAACTAAAAAGGATCAGAAGACTGTGACCAAAGCCTTCGAGTTTTCCCTTCACTTCCCCAGCAATCTCAAATACATCCGAACCGCTGACTTTTCTGTCACCGGCAACGTTTCAATTCCCGCTTTATTTCGATCCTGTCCATTTTCTCAAAATCTCCCTCTTTACCGCAACATTGGGACCATCTTTTTTTTTATTCAGACGTACACAAAGTATTTATTTCGTACAAACAAAAACAGAAATTGCTGGAGAAACTCGGCAGGTCTGGCAGCATCCGTGAGGAGACAAAGTCAACATTTTGAGTTTAGTGACCTGACTCCTCCAAATTCCGATTTTATTTCAATCTCCATCGTTCGCAATTCTTTGATTTATTTATTTTGTAGCTCGGAAATGCCCTGGGGGGAAAAATCACAAGAGTATTTCATTTTTAATCCCAAATTGAACCCAACGTTCCCCTTGCACTCCATTATACTGTACATCAAATATTTTCTTTTTAATTAAATTCACAAAGACCCCTGGTGTTCTACCAACTTAACAACAATGGATCCATCACTACTTTCAACGTTTTAGAAGAGTTTAGCCTGAAAGACAAAATTCCTGTTCCATTCATTGCAAGAATACCTTCCTATAAGAATCTGAGAACATGCAGCCTCTGTTCTGTGATTGGTGAAAGGGCTTGGTCTCTCTCGCGCAACCCCTCAATTCTTCCTTCCACTCTAAATCTGGTAACCCACGTGCTAACTTTGAACCAACCAGCTTCTGACAATTTAGGAATTCCTCCCAGGAGCACAGCTGTTCAGTTGGTAGGGATATTGAGTCGATGACTCTGCAGGATTGAGGCATTTAGAGTTGAACATCTAGCCTAGCTTGAAGACAACATAATGCTTCTGTTCCATGTAGTTTATGGATCACATTTGTTGTGCGAAATTAAAGTTTATCCATCTCTGCATAATTCTGATGAATTGGGAACAAAAGTTCCTCTCTTTCATCGTACAAGATCCAAAGAGTCCATCTATTCAGAGAATTAAAAGCTGCAACTGCATGTGCTACATTTCAAAACAGGCTAAAGCTAAAGTAAATATTATCTGTGAACATATCCGTGCAGATTTACTCAAGCATGTACAGATTCAAGACGGACTTTTTTCCACAGCCTGAACCTTGAATCTCAGAATTAGATCCTTCCTCACTCCCTGTGCTTGCAAGGTCACATCTGTGAGGGAGCTATTAATACCCTACAGTACAGCTTTTTATAAAAACTATATGAATGAGCCTTGTAAAAGGCCTATTCTCAGTCGTGTACTAGAATAATGTGAACAGTTTTGGTCCCCTTATCTCAGACTACAATTGGAGGCAATTCAGAAGAAGGTTCACCAGGTTGATTCCAAGTGTGGAGAAATGTTACTATGAGGAGACATTGAGTAGACTGGGCCTTACACATCCGAGTTTAGAAGAATAAGAGGCAACTTTGTTGAAACATATAAGATTCTTAGGGACTTGACACAGTAGATGTGGAGAAGATGTTTCTCCTTGTGCAAGAGATAAGGACCAGAGGACATAATCTCAGAGTCACCCATTTAAGATAGAGATAGGGAATCATAGAACCCCATAGTGTGGAAGCAGGCCATTCAGCCCCACAGGTCCACACAGACCTTCTGAAAAGCATCCCACTCACTCCCACTCCCTATCTCTGTAACCCTGCATTTCCTATGGTGTAACCCACCTAGCCTGTACATCCCTGGACACTACAGGCCAATTTAGGATAACCAATCCACCTAACCTGCACATCTTTGGACTGTGGAAGGAAACTGGAGCACCAGGAGCACACACACAGACATGGGGAGAATGTGCAAACTCCACACAGATAGTCATCCAAGGCTGGAATCGAACCATGGGTCCCTGGCACTGTGAGACAGCAGTGCTGAACATTGAGTCACAGTGCCACCCATGGAATATCTTCTATCAGAAGGTAGTGACCTTCCAGAACTATTTACCACAGAGAGGTGTTGAGGGTGGATCATTAAGAATATTCAAAACTGAGATATCCAGATTTTTACTCAGTAAGGCAAACAAAGCTTATGAGGAAAAGACATGAAAGTGGAGACGAAGATGACCAGATCAACCATACTCTTACTAAATTATGGAATAGATGGGATGGGTCCAAATACCTACTTCTGCTTCTATGTCTTATGGCTTCGTGGTCTATAATCTCATCATTGCCTTCCAATAAATTTTGACACAGAAAAGCATTTGAAAGTGAAGTAAATAGTGAACACCATGTTCCCTAAAGTTATACAAATCTCTTTCAATGTACACTAAAATAAACATATTAGGATCTAGGTAAACTTACAGGATATTTGGGCAAAAGCACATTGGGTTTTCCTTGTTAATTTAGAGAAGGTACACATAATGATAACATGATGGGTATTATTGTTCACATTAGATTCACTGTCTAGTAAGAGACAAGACACTGTCAAAGATGCATATTAATTCATTGAGAAAAATAGGATATTACATTCAGTCATTAATTCAGTATTTTTAAACGTATAATTATACTCATCACAAAATTCATGATGACCAGAAAATCTGACTCCTGCATATATGCATTAAGTTGTGCATCTCTTTCTTTCAAAAAGAAGTTAAGATGTGTCAATCCCAAATATTGGTACGAACTTGTGTCAGCTTGGCTCAGCTGCAATCTGTTTAACATTAAATCAGAGGATCTTGAGTTCTAGTCTCATTCCAAGATCAGAGAAAATGACTTAAGTGTAGTATCAGAATATTGTATTAATGAAGGTGATGACTTTTAGATAAGATGTTAAATGAAAACAGGCTTAATTCGTTTGGACATATTTAGTAGTTTAAATAATACCAGTTAAAAAATGGGAAGTTGACCATCATCCAGAAAGGTACTAAATGATTAATTACATCACTGATGGGATTTTGTGTACAAATTGGCAGTATTCTTTTGTCTACATAACAACAGTGGATACACTTGAATAACATTTGGCTATGAAATACTTTATGATGAGGATATGAAGACACTGTGAATAAAGTTCTTTCTTTATAAATTTTGAGTTCCTTGAACTCTTCTAAAATTTTCTTATTTTTTCTATTTGATAAGCTTTCTGAATGTAACAGCTTGAGAAATTAAATAAAAGGTCTACACACAGGTGCGGCACAGTGACTCAGTGGTTAGCACAGCTGCCTCACAGCACCAGGGACCTGGGTTCAATTCCAGCCTCAGCTGACTTGACTGTGTGGAGTTTACACATTCTCCCTGTGTCTCTGTGGGTTTCCTCCTGGTGCTCCGGTTTCCTTCCACAATCTAAAGATGTGCAGGTTAGATGAATTGGCCATGCTAAATTGCCCAAAGTGTTAGGGATAAATATAGGGTCTGGGTGGGTTACTCTAGGACCACAACCAGGAGGCCCTGCTCTGGGCCTACCATGACCTACTGTATCATTAGGTAAGATCTTGGTTTATTATCTACGTCAATTTCTCTATCTCTCCCATCTCCATATCTTTTGATTCATGTAGAGTCCAAGGAATCTTACCAACTTCATCTGAACTGAGCATCCACAACATTCTGGGATAGTGAGTCCTAAGCATTCACAAGCATCCATGTGTCGAGGTTGCTCCTCATCTCAGGTCTGAATGTATGATCAGTTCTATATGGCCAATCTGATATTCTAAAACAATGTCCCCTAGTCTTTGCATCTACCCTATCATATTCATAGAGCCATAGAGATGTACAGCATGGAAACAGACCCTTTGGTCCAACCCGTTCATGCCAACCAGATAAGCCAACCTGATGTAGTCCCACCAGCCAGCACCCAGCCCATATCCCTCCAAACTCTTCCTATTCATATATCCATCCAGATGCCATTTAAATGTTGCAATTGTACTAGCCTGTACCACTTCCTCTGGCAGCTCATTCCAGACACATAACACCCTCTGCGTGATAAAAGTGCCCCTGAGGTCTCTTTTATATCTTTCCCTTCTCACCCTAAACCTATGCTCTCTAGTTCTGGACTCCCCACCCCAGGGAAAAGAATTTGCCTATTTACCCTATCCATGCCCCTCATAATTTTGTAAACCTCTATGAGGTTACCGCTCAGCCTCTGACGCTCCAGGGAAAACAGCCCCAGCCTGTTCAACCTCTCCTTATAGCTCAAATTTTCCAACCCTGGCAACATCCTTGTAAATCTTTTCTGAACCCTTTCAAGTTTCACAATATCTTTCCAAAAGGAAGAAGGAGACCAGAATTGTACGCAATATTCCAACAGTAGCCTAACCAATGACCTGTACAGCTGCAACATGACTTCCCAACTCCAGTACTCAATGCTCTGACCAATAAAGGAAAGCATACAAATGCCTTCTTCACTATCCTATCTACATGTGACTCCACTTTCAAGGAACTATGAACCTGCACTCCAAGGTCTCTTTGTTCAGCAAAACCCCCTAGGATCTTACCATTAAGTGTATAAGTCCTGCTAAGATTTGTTTTCCCAAAATGCAGCACCTCGCATTTATCTAAATTTAACTCCATCTGGCACTTCTAAGTCCATTGGCCTATCTGTTCAAGACCCTGTTGTAATCTGAGATAACCTTTTTTGCTGTCCACTACACCTCCAATTTTGGTGTCATCTGCAAACGTACTAACTATACCTCTCATGCTCACATCAAATCATTTATATAAATGATGAAAGTAGTGGGCCCAGCACTGATCCTTGTGGCACTCCACTGGTCACAGGCCTCCAATCTGAAAAACAACCCTCCACCACCACCCTCTGTCTCCCACCTTTAAGCTAGTTCTGTATCCAAATTGCTAGTTCTCACTGTATTCCATGAGTCCTAACCTTGCTAACCAGTCTCCCATAGGGAACTTTGTTGAACACCTTACTGAAGTCCATATCGATCAGGTCTACCACTCTGCCCTCGTCAATCCTTTTTGTTACTTCTTCAAAAAACTCAGTCAAGTTTGTGAGATATGATTTCACACGCACAAAGCCATGTTGACTATCCCTAATCAGTCCTTGCCTTTCCAAATACATGAACAATCTGTTCCTCAGGATTCCCTCTAACACCTTGCCCACCACCAACATCAGGCTTACTGGTCTATAGTTCCCTGGCTTGTCCTTACCACCTTTCTTAAACAGTGGCACCACGTTAGCCAACCTCCAGTCTTCCGGTACCTCACCTGTGACTATCAATGATACAAATATCTCAGTGAGAGGCCTAGCAATCACTTCCCTAGGGTACACCTGATCAGGTCCTGGGGATCTATCCACTTTTATATGTTTCAAGACATTCAGCACTTCCTCCTCTGTAATGCAGACATTTTTTCAAGATGTCACCATCTAGTTCCCTACAGTCTATATCTTCCATGTCCTTTTCAACAGTAAATACTAACGCAAAATACTCATTTAGTATCTCCCACATCTCCTGCAGCTCGACACAAAGGGCATCTTGTTGATCTTTGAGGTTCCATATTCTCTCCCTAGTTACTCTTTTGCCCTTAATATATTTACAAAATCTCTTTGGATTCTCCTTAACCCTATTTGCCAAAGCTATCTCATGTCCCCTTTTTGCCCTCCTGATTTCTCTAAAGTACACTCCTACTGCCTTTATACGCTTCTAAGGATTCACTTGATCTGTCCTGTCTATTCCTGACATATGTTTTCTTTTGTTTTCCTAACAAACCCTCAATATATTTAGTCAAACTTTCTCAGAATCTTAAATGTTTCAGTTAGATCAACTTTCATTCCTCAACAGTTCAGAGTATTCCTTTGATTTTTGCTATTTGTCAACATTAATGTCAGAAGCATGTCATGGCCAGCAAAATTTGCAGTTAGCTGTTTAAATGATGAAGGATGTACAGTATCAAAGACCTAAGTAACAGCGGTATCACACACTTCCCACTCTAAATGGAGTTTCAGAGAAAATGACAGGGATCAATGTCCTTTTGGAACTGTTGCTAATAATAGCAAGTCACATTGTTGCTGAGGTTAACTTTGAACAGATAAACAAAGCAAGTTTTGCCAGAGGACTGTGGCATGCATGAATTATGTACTGTTACAAAGTGATAAACATGCCTTAGTATATTGACCTCATTTCCTCCTAAGCATGTGATTAACTATGTCACTGCAAAAAAATGATTTCTTAACCAAAGGCCATATTAAATATCCTCTCATTGCCCATGTCTCCTAGTAACAACATGTTTTGCATTATTAGCTTGTATCTTTGGAAATTGGTGCAGTGATAAATTAGCCCTTAAGCACTCATTATTAAACAATTAAATATATAAACTGCTTTTAACATTATGATCAAGTTCCTTATTTTATTTTATTCAATTTCCCAATTTCCGGGTGTATCGAAAACTTTTTCTTATAAAACATTGTCTGCATTCTGGGTCGAGGCTGTGGTGCTGGAAAAACACAGCCGGTCAGGCAGCATCCGAGGAGCAGGAGAATACAAATCTCTTTCAGTGTACACTAAAATAATTGTAGCTAAACTTAAATTGTCTGCATTCTGTCTACTTTCCAAATGAATGGTGTAATAGGCAGATTCACATAGACAATCTCCTTACAGGAAAATGATGTGAAGTAGTTTCCAATACCCGCTGTGCTCTTGTGCTTCTGGATTCTGATAAAATAAGAGACGTTATGGCTGACAATAACAATTCACATTTAAATTGTGCATTTAATTGTGATCATGATTGATTATGATTGTGATTATGAATTGATTACATAATTGTAATCAAATAAATAAAATCAAAAAAGGAGATATTAGGATGGGTGCTTTAAAACTTGTATGAGTGGAATGATTTTAAGGAGGATCTTAAAGGTTTAGAGACAAGGAGGTTTACAGTTGAAAGCTAGACTTAAACTAGCTAGTGTTTAAAGCTAGAGTTTGAAATCAGAACTGTCAATGATAACTAAAAGGCAATGGATGATCCACAGAAGGCTTGAGCTGGAGAAATGGAGTGTGTCTGAGATTTGCATGGAGGAGGGTATAAAGATAGAAGGGATTGTGAGCATTAACATTGGTGAACATTGAAATCAGTATTTTTAAATTAAATTCTTGGAAGACCAAGAGTCAATTTAGAGTAAGCACAGGGGTGATGAGTAAGCGGATCTTAGCATCGGTTAGGCTGTACGTAATGAATTTTGCTGATTCTGGTGGAGACAGGGAGCAAGGCAGAAGATAGAATCTGCAGGGAGTAAATGGAGTTTGTTACAGGGGATGAACATAATTGCTTCTGCAATTGGCAGAAACTGTAGCTTATACAGAACTAGAAGATGGACAAGCAGTCTAATAACATTGGCACAATAAAGCATCCTGAGAGATGGCACTGAGATAGACTTGGTATCATCTTAATACATGTGTAATCTTTTTTTTTGCTTCAAATGATGTTGCTAAGGGGCAATATTCAGATAAGAAATAGAAAGATGCCAATGACTGATCCTTGGTGGATGCCAGAGGTAACAATGCAAGGGATGAAGATACATAATATCGCAGGAGATTCTTCAATTGTGACTGAATAACTAAGAATGAGAAGGCAAAGCAAAGCCTACAGAATTGGCCTTGATACCCAATATATGCTATTATAGCTGTATACCAGAGACTAATAAAAAGCAAACATGTGCTCTCAGAATTCTGGAGAGCAAGAATGTAAGTCATATTCAGTGTTTTTTTCAATAAAGCTGCCTCTACACTCCAAGTGATATATTTTCATGAATATGGCATAGAGAGAATTTGAAATTAATCCAATTTCAAAGTAAATTGGTTGTGTCAAGTTTATGTATGAAGATCCATATCTTGTACCATCCAATTAATTTGGGATTTGCTTGTCTCTTTTAGATTGGCACTGAATATACAGAAAACACAACTGTCTCTATTGTGCAAATTAACTTCCTTACCATTCAGTTACACAAGGTGGATGATGGATAAAATGGTGACAACTGTGGTTAGATACCTAATACATATGTTAAGTTGTGGTGCAGTGGGCTCAGGGTCTGATGCTGGGCTTTCTCAATGACTGGGTGAAGAATCTGGCAATGGAGAGGATGAACTGGCCAAGACTCCTTCAAAAGCACATGCTATACCTGCAATGCTACAACTAAAATAAAGACAGCAGATGCATAGGAGCAGCATCAACTCTAAGCCACATATTGTCCTGACTTGCAAATATAACATCACCATAGTCTTACCAGATCATGGAGCAGAGAGAGATAATTGGTGGTGGTTTAACTTCAGGACTACCAAGCCTCTGGCAAGGAGAGAGGTTGAGAATGTGAGTCCTTCACAGTAATCGTGACTGTTGTGGACTGTTGTGGGCGGCACGGTGGCACAGTGGTTAGCACTGCTGCCTCACAGCGCCAGAGACCCGGGTTCAATTCCCGCCTCAGGCGACTGACTGTGTGGAGTTTGCACATTCTCCCCGTGTCTGCATGGGTTTCCTCCGGGTGCTCCGGTTTCCTCCCACAGTCCAAAAATGTGCAGGTCAGGTGAATTGGCCATGCTAAATTGCCCGTAGTGTTAGGTGCAGGGGTAAATGTAGGGGAATGGGTCTGGGTGGGTTGCGCATCGGTGGGTCGGTGTGGACTTGTTGGGCCGAAGGGCCTGTTTCCACACTGTAAGTAATCTAATCTAATCTTAACCCATACTGTTAGTATCCCACTGCATCAGAGACGAGCTATCTTGCAAACTAAGTTAAGCCAACCCCCTAAATTTCTTTGGGATCTGTTCCTTTGGGATCAAATTCCTGCAACTCCCACCCTCACCACACTGTGGATGTAACTGCCCTATATGGACTGCAGTAGTTCATGCAGAGGGCACACCAACACCTTCTCCGGTGGCAGGGGGGGGGGGGGGGGCAACGTGTTGTTCTTGCCAGCAATGTTCACATCCCATGATCCAAATTTTAAACAAAAACTGGCTACAATGAATTTGTTACAGTTGTTTAAACTGAGCAAATATAGTTAGAGAGGAGGGGGAGAGGGTGTGTGTCTGTGCGTGTGTGCGTTCTTTAAAGCAGCACCAATCAGTGGCTTTTGGAGTCCCATATAGTAAACATATAACCGATGTGAAGCAGCCACTATACTGCAGCTCCGGTGCAATAGGAGTCTAACATAACAATAGCAATCTCTAACTGGACACCAAACAGATGTAAGAAAGCTCAGAAAGTCAAATAACACGCCGTTTTCAGCAAACAATAATATTCACATGCACCCACCATGCACACTACATCACGTTGATTTCTCTGGGACCTCCCAGATTTTTTTGCGCAGAACTGCACATAAATGGCAAGGAATGCGACAAGAAAACTTGGCGAGCTTTTGAAAAGTTTGTTGTGTATGTCTCCTTGCACAGCCCTCAGACGCGGCGGGAGGATGGCGACGGGAGTCACTTCCAGCCGCACATTTGGCCAAGAGGAGTACAGTCTGTACAGCAGCCTGAGTGAAGAGGAACTCATCCAGATGGCGGTCGAGCAAAGCCTTGAGGCGCAATCCGGCTCGGTGCAGCCTCCAGGTCCGAGGGGCCAGGCACACCCCAGGAATCGAGTTCAGGCCCAGGTGACTGGGCGTGTGGTTCAGACCGCGGCCCCTCAAGCTTGTGCCAAGACCAGGTGGGTGTCCAGGTACAGAGCGCTGTGATTCGGTCTGACAGCAACATCCACACACTAACACAAGCAGACACAGCTCTCCGACTGAAAGGCTCAAGAGACCAGTTTATCCAACACTCGCCTGGCTCAGCCTTAAGTCCCAAGGGCCCTGTTTGCAGGAACATGCCTGGCTATCCCTGGGGCAATGTTGAAGCAGGCACGATTGCTCCAAGCTGGCAGGCAATGGTCTCTTGTATTTGAACGTGTGTGTGTGTGCAGTAAAACCTTGGCCGAACCTGTTAACTCTATTATCTGCTGGTCAATCTCACCGCCTTGCTGCTGGTCGGATCTAACGCATCGTTCATCTACTCATTGCGATTGATGTGAAAACCAGGCAAGATTTCCAGACGAAATAGATTACCATTTAACACCATTGGAAGACATTGGAGTATGTTATTGACGGGAAACTGGTTAAGGGTGAGGGTGGGCTGACAATTCACAAAACATAGCTATGGCCAGTCGGGGAGAGGATATTGAGAGCATTGAGCAGGATATCCCCATGGGCAGTTTCTTCGCCTGACGACATTTCAGACCAGCGATTAAATCCAGTTCAGTGTGTTTGCGTGTGCAGGAGATGTCCTCTGGCTATTCGAGGCTAGGACATACATTTAATCAAGGCGGTGTTAAACCTTTGATAGACAATGGAATCAAGAGTTATATGGAGGTGGGGGAGGAGAGAGGCACACACGAAGGGTGGAGTTGAGACAACAACAACCACATCAGCCCTTGTTTCTTTCATTGGCAGAACAGGCTCAAGGGGCCGAAGGGCCCGCTCCAGGGTGTTTCAGGTTATCCTAATCTCCTGCTTCATCCGAACTAATCCTATGCGCCATCTACCAACCTCCTGATTCCTTTACGGAGAGGTCATTCAACCTGTTAACTCCTCCTCTGGGAATGCAAGATGTGTTGTCCTCCCATCCATTTCCTGCGGTCTGTCAGTGTTGTCCTCAGTCTTACCCCCTGTCCTATCAGCCTTTGTGATCGATTCGTTTCCAACAGTTGCCAGGATTTGTTTTGTCTGGTCTCGCCGTTGTTTTATTTAAACAGTAGGTCATCCTGGATGACAATAACTATACAACTGGTACCGTAAGATTGAAGTTAACGTTTTCCGAGTTGTGTGTCTCTGAGCAAAGGTTGTGTGTCTCTGAGCAGTCCCCTCCACAATCCCTTCTCAGAGCCTGTTGCTCTCTATTGTCTTATATGGTCAAATAGTCCCTCGACGTCTCCGAAGCCAAAAATAAACACGTGCGGGAGCCGATCGGTGCCAGCGCCTCACATTTTGAGTTGGAAGAGCTGCAGGGGAGAAAAATGAGGGGCTTCTCTTACGCGGAATATTTTTCACTATTTCATCCTCGCCGTTCTCTTAGGTCGCCAGTGACTACTTCTGCTCCGACCGCCAACCCTCCGAGATCAAGGAGATTCGATGGGAGACTGATTCGACCCTCCAAGCCGGTGGTGTAAGTATATCTTCAGATCCAGACCCGGATTATTGAAGGGATCGGTCGGTGGGACCGGGCGGGGAGGGCGGGGGTGGGGTAGATAGGTTCATCCTAAATGTACTGAAAATTCCCCAGGTAAAAATAGCTTTGAGAATTTCAGCGATTGAGATACAGCGATGAGAGGATAATTTATCGTAATTTATTCCGCTTGATGACAACGTATTATTTAACAGTTTTTTTTGTAATATGACAGTTTACTTGCAACGAGATTTGGACATTTGGTTGCAGCCCAGCCTTCAAAAATAATCTTTATCCAAACGTTCCCATCCATACAATAAAGAACAGAGAAGGATTGTGCAGGATCATGTTAAAGTGAAGGACCCTACAGCCTCAGGCCACGAATCAAATGTAAATAGAAAGAGAGAGATAACTGGCGGTTAAACTAACTCTTGGGGTTAAAACTTGTGCCCCCCGGGGTGGGAGTGTGGATGCCTGTTTTCCTCAGTCAATGTTTTGCATTTGCCTATTTGTTTGTTGGGCAGTGCCTCCGCTCTCACTGCACTTGCTGTGACACCCAGCGATGACCTGACCCTGAATGATATTCAAGCGGGAGGCTGGGGGGGGCGGGGGGTGGGGGAGAGCTGGGCTGGACCATTCGGCAAGGATCTTTAGACGTGCCTGCTGTTGCATTGAGGGACTACATCGGGGTGTTCCAACGAAATATTACAAGGTCGCGCGTTATTTATCTCAACGTGGAAGCGTTTTCCAGGGGTCGACATTTCAAGGTTGATTAGATCTCTCCAAACTGACATGTATTTTTTTTGTTTTAACTGTGGACGTACAATTTTAAAGGCTGCACTGTTGCAGCGACATTACATCCTTTCTGCTTTTCATCTAGGGAGGTGGATCCTGCCGTTGTTGCGATAAAAAATGGTGATGAAGAAACCTTGTCAAATATGATCCGAGCTGGGAAAGTGCTTTCTGTGCCAAACTCGGAGGGCTGGCTCCCTCTGCACGAAACAATTTACTATAACAAACCCGGCTGTGCGAAATTGTTGCTTCAAGGTCAGTGAGGGAGGGAGAGCCGCGGGAACCTACACACTGTACATGACAAGAGATTAAACTGCATGTTGTGGGACCCTGTCTGTAAGGTTCTATGGTGAACTGAAGGACAGGCGGGACTTCTTATCCAGTTTGGGGAAAATGACACAGACTGTAAAGGAACTGGCGAACAGCACTGACGTATTGGTGCACTTTCCAGGATACTTCGTTTTCTCAAGATTTGGAAAATATATAGACTGGTATTGTACATATATCCACATTTTGGGAAGAACGTGATTGCACTGGAGAGGCTGCAGAAAAGATTTATCTGGGTAGGAGAGTTTTAGTTGTGAGGAGAGATGATTAGGCTGGGGTTGTTTTCCTTAGAGGAGACCAAACAGTGACATGATTGATAAGTATAAGAGGAGGAGATAAGCTAGACAGGAAGGAACATTCCGCCCCCCCCCCCCCCCCCTCCCACCTTGTGGATGGATCAATGTTTGGGGCATAGATTTAAGGTAGGGCACAGAAGTTTTGGAGGGGATCTGAGGAAAATATTTTTCACCCAAAGGGTGGTGGGAATCTGGAACTCACTGCCTGTAATAGTGGGAGAGGTGGAAACCCTTGTAATAATTACAAAGTATTTCAAGCTGCAACACCAAGGCATACAAAGTGCCAAGTACTGGAAAATAGGATTAGAGCAGTTAGATGGTTTTTGATTGGCACAGACTTGATAGGCCGAAGGGCCCTTTTCTTTGCGGTAGACATATTAGTTGAATTAAATTAATAGTTGATCAAACCTTTTCGTGAGTCAGACCTATCAACAGTAGCTAACATAGGCTTATTAGCATAACATTTATTATTGTAAAAATATTTGAATCAATTATTGGCAATAGCAGAATGTTTGGAAAATTCTAATCTAATCAAGCAGAGACATGATAGCTTCATGAAAGGAATATTGTGTCTGATTAATTTCTTCGAGTTTTTTTGAGGACATCTCAACCAGAGTGGGTGGAGGGAACCAGTAATGTGTTGTAATTGGACTTCCATAAGGTGTTCAACAAGGTTCCTCATAAAAGACTAAGTAGTAAGATAGGAGTCCATGGTGTTGGATATAGTATATTGGCATAGATAATTAACTGGTGGGCTGGAAACAGTGAATGGGGAACAGGGATTCTTTCTCATGTTGGTGACATGTGACCAGTGAGGTTCTGTTCTGGGACTGCAACTGTTTACAGTATATATTAATGACTCCAAGGAATGCAGTAAATGTATTGTAGTTAAACTTGCAGTCAACACAAAAACAGATATGAGAAGGCAACAAACAGTTTACAATGAGATATTGACAGGTTAAGAAAGTGGGCAAAAAGTTGGCAAATGTAGTGTAATTTGGGAAAGGTGAAGTTCTTCATTTTGGAAGGGAGCACAAAAGAAGAAAATATTATTTAAATAGAGGAAATCTACAAAAAGCTACAACATAAAGAGACAAAGGTGATCAGGCAGGCTAATGGAATGTTGGCGCTTATTTCAAGGGGGTTGGGCTATAAGAGAAGAGAATTCTTACCAAAGCTGTAAAAAATTCTGGTGAGACCACATCTGGACTACTGTGAGCAATTTTGTTCCTGTTATTTAAAGAAAGACATCATTTTATTGATAGCAATTCAAAGAAGATTCATTAGGATTGGTATAGAGAGATTTTCCTGTGAGCAAAGGGTAAACAGGTTGGGATTCAACTCACTGGAGTTTAGAAGCATGAGTGATCTCATTGAAACATATAAGCTTGACAGTATAAATACTGAGAGGATGTTTCCCCTGATGGAAGAGTCCAGCACCAGAAGGTATAGTGTTAGAATAAAGGGGTGCAAATGTAAGACTGAGATGAGGTGGAATTTCTTCTATCAGAGAGTTGAGTGTTTGGAACTCCTTGAACTGTGGAAGCCATGTCCTTTTGTATATTTAAGGCTGAGATAGATAGATTTTTGATCAGTAGGGGAAAACTCAGGAAGACTGACATGAGAAATGTCAGAGAAGCTACAATCCAAATGAATGGTGGAGCAGGCTTAAGGGCCCAAATGGTCTACTCCTGTTCCTGTCTCTTATGGTCTTATTATTGACGTCAGGAACAGAAACTTAGAAGGCAAAATGTGATTCATGTTAAAATTGGTAAGCAATTTGCCTATCCGTTCTCAAACACTTCAGTGAAGGATGCAGGGATAAGAGGTGGCGAGTGTGATAATCTCATAGTAGAGATCAATAAGGCACAACCACACTTCTTCACCTCTGAGCAGAAATTCATGTAATTGGTAATCCTAGTGGCCACAGCCAAACTAGAAGACAATTTAGTAAAAATGTCAAACAAAGAGAATTTTAAAGCTAGACAGAATTTGAGGTGTATACACAGAGGTACGAGAAAGGGGACAACCAGCTCTATCACATTGGTGGATATGCACAGAAAATGTTTTCCTGATGGGATTTATCAGTCTAAAGCTGGGAGACAAAGATAGAAAAGTAGATTCACTGACAGAAGATAAAGCAATTTAAAAATCTTTCTTAGCTTTATCAGCAAGAAATGTTTGTGGGTGTGGATCAATTGATATTAAAGCTACATTTCTACAAGGAGAGCACCTCAACAGGGAAATTCTCCTTCATCCTTCACATGAAGCACCAAATGCAGTGGGGTCATTTTGGAAGATAACTAAATGTTGCTTGAATTATGCCAGTAAAGCTTGATAGTTCTCAGTAAGGTCTGTCTTATTAAAATTATGTCAGTTTCAGTTAAAAGCACACCATGCAATGTTTTATTGGCACCTTGAAGAGCATCTTTCAGACATCTTTTTGATGCACATAGATTCTTGGAACTTTGAAGATCTTATCATAGTTTGCTTAAAATTAGAAGTCAGACTTTGGGGCTTTTAAGTATATTGGATTTGAAACCGGGCAGAATGGATGAAGCATCATTTTGCATCAGCAATCTTACTTGGAAAATTTTAGCCCCATTGTTATTAGTCAAAGTAGAGCCTCATAGAAAGGTGGTGCAGTTTCCAAAACTGAAATGAAGGCATTGCAAAGTCTAATTGGACAGCTGAATTGTCTCAGCACCCAAACAAAAAAGTCAGATGCTATCTTAGAAAAATATGAGACTTCAGTATAACTATGTAAACGCACAAAGTGGAAGATGTTATTTGGGCAAATAAAAAAATTTAAAAATGGAACATTTGGTTTGAAATTTCCATCATTGGGAGATGTCTGGAACATGTAGTTTTAATGGTGCTTCTTATATAAATCTCCATGATGGGTTTTCAAGTGTCGGAGAGTTTATAACTTGTGGGATAGAGTCGTAAATGTTGCCCAATGATCAAAAGACTAATATAAAGTACCTTAGTGGCAGAAACTCTTACTCTTAGTGAGGTGGTAGGTAAGGTAGTTTTCATAGCAAAAATATTGAAAAAACTACTTAGAAGGCATTCAGCAGCAATACCCATGAATACTATATATCAAGACGGAGTCTGTACTGGATAGCATGCACTCACAATATGTGTAAATAGAAAAAAGACCATGGATTAATATTACAATCCTAAAACAGAAGCTGGGAAAGTGAGACATTTCCAAATTGAAATAGGTGGATAGCAACAGTCAACTATCTGATTGCTTTACAAATAAAGGAGAAAGCTCTAAGAAACTGTTAGACATACTGAAAAAAAAGCCACTTGAGAGTCTTAATGTGTAAAAATGGAACATATGTTGTCATTTAGTATATTTTCTTCCATTTGATATAATATATGTATATAAATTGACTTAAAAGAATGAAAAGGGAATCTTATCATGTAATATAATCTAAAAGGATGGCTAAGATCTAAAGGAACAAGGGAACAGATGGTGGATATATTAATTAAAAGTTAATGAGTGTAAATATAATGTGTCCCAATCAGTGGGCTTTGGTTTTTATGGATTGTTGTTAACTGAATTATAGCAGTCACTAATCATTTGGATTTGGACTCTGTTCAAAAATACTTACATTTAGTTTATAACACTCAAATGTATTTGAACAGAATGTTTCCTTGCCGTGCATTTGGAAAAATATTTCTGCAGAATGTTAGTGATTGCTGAAAGTAGAAAATAACTCACTGGCCTGAATACAAAATGGTGTCATCACATTTAGTGTAGACAGGAGTTAAAAGAAAATGAAAGAGACATAGATTATAGATATTCAGTATCAATGTCAAATGTAAACACTTAGTGTCCTCTAATTTGTTGCAGCTAAGAGGTATTTTAGTGGTTCATGTAAGAGCGGCGGACTGATACTATTGTGTTGTGGAATGATCTGTTTTTGGTTGTAACTATTTGCATATTTTATATAGTATACATGATTTTGTTTTTAAAGTAATAATGATAAAGTATTTTCGGTGGACCTTTGACAACGTTGAAGATGAGATGAGGTCTGTTGGAGTAAGAAAGAAATTAGATGATGGAATACTGGAAAAATAGATACAAACATTGTGAAGTTTGGTTTGCTAAGTAAGCTGGGCTATTTCAATAGAATGATACATTTACATTTAACATTATGCTTCCTAGGATGTTACTAATAATTATTCCTAGCTTTCTAAGCAGGCTGTAAAATGCATTTAAATAAGGCTACAAATAAATAATATCTGTAACTGATGGGTTTGTCAGAGCCTCAATATTGGCAGGGAAAATATGCTGCATAACCTCCCTCCTGCAAAGTCCCCTAGGAATGTCAGAAACTATTCCCATCAAGATGTTGTTATCAAACAAAAAAATGTGAGCAGATGTTGACTCTAACTTCAAAAACTATCTGAACTATAAAAGAGCAAAATAGTTGTCCTCTTTTATGTAAACAAACCATGGAAACATAAAGGAATAACATTATAAATGGAAAATGAAAAGACCCACATTCTGGAAATCTGGAATAGAGTCATAGAGTAGCAGTAGAAACACACCATTCAGTCCAACCAGTTCATGCTCACTATAATCCAAAATTAAGCTAGTCCTACTTGCCTGCGTTTGGCCCATATCCCTCTAAACATTTCTTATACAGATTTATCAAAATATCTTTTAAACATTGTAACTGTACCTACATACACCAGTTCCTCTGGCAGCACGTTCCCGACACTCACCACTTGTGTGTGAATAAAGGGCCCTTCTGGATCCTTTTGTATCTTTCCCCTCTCATTGTAAACCTATGCCCTCTAGTTTGAGACACCCCTACTATGGGAAAAAGTTGTTCTCATCTACCTTATCTATGCCTCTCATGATTTAATACACTTCTATAAGGTCACCCATCTCTTACACTGCAGGGAAAAAATCCCAGCCTATCCAGCTTCGCTATATAACTCAAACCTTCCAGTCCAGGTAGCTGTTTCACACCATCAAAACTTTAAAACATATAATAATAATGAATGTTGGAATGCATGGGTATTTATTTGGTAGAATGTATTTTGTGAAGGTAAAATAGAGCAGTTGTAGTTTAATTGAGTGATAGGACAGGCTGAAAGGGCAGTTCTTGTTTCAAAAGGTTAATGTTTCACCCATTAGAAGTTATCAGGATGGGGAAACCCTTTGTTACAAAACAAAAATTCAGGATAAGGATAGGGTAAGACAATATATACAAATTGTCATGAGGTTATACCCTTTATTTTTGTAGGTAGGATTTTTAAGAGTGTCAACGTTTGAACTGCAAATTTGACTGAGACAACGCTTAAAAATACAGAATTGCCAAAATTGTTCTTGTTGGGGGAATGAGTGAAAATAGAGGTCTTGTCCAATCCAGCCAACCATTCAAACCTACCACAGTCTCAGGAAAACATCAACAAATCCAAAGTACAACCGGTCGGATATAATGCAATACTTCCATTCTCATGTGATCCTGCGTTATAAGAAAATTATATAATAGCCACACCATTTAAACTAATGGGGCAGAAATCGCGTTATAGCCAATACAGGTAAGGAAAGTTTGCCTTCTACAAATAACAGTCTAAATCCTTTAATGGCATTAAAGCCAATTCACATTGAGGAAACACACGTTACAGCAGAACCGACTACACTGGACATTGACCCCATATCACTCACAGACCCATCAAAAATAGCCTCTTGAATGTAAACACTAGAACCAATATTTCAAGGAAGATTCTCAGAACCTTTCAGAGATTACTGATAGGGAAGTTGTTGTTTCAACTTTTCGTTCTCTCAAAAAGAAACTGCCTGGTTCTCATGAAATTGATGACAGAGGAGAAGCATCAGAACTTTACAACAACTGTGACATTTGTTACTGCTAATTGCAGCCAAGAAATAAGCTAACCAACCTCAACTTCAGGTTTAAACTTAATGTCTCACAGACAACAAAAGGACTCTAACTCTATATTCTATTATTTTCCTTTATAGTGTATACCCTTAGCAGGTAATAAATATTTTATTTCTTTGATCCAAGACAACCTAGTGACTTCTGATTGACAACATTAACTATATTTTAGTTGGTTGGAGGTAAAGCCTCATGCTAAAATGAATTCAAACCTTTGGTTTAAAAAAACTAAGGGAGTGAAATCAAGGGGAGCTACCTCACCAATTGTCACTAGGTAGTAACAAATTGAAAGCTAGCAGTGAATGAAGTTGACAACCAAAACAGAGTTTGCAACATACAATGAAGCTACAAAGAGTTATACTTGATAAAAATTGTCATGTCAATCAATGATCAATTGGTCTGAACAAGTAATTGTAAAGGCAGAGAAATGAGTCAGGCATGATTGTAAAAATAGAAGGGAATAACAAATTAAATGGCATAACACTGAAAGAAATAAGCATGAAAATATGGAATAGAAGTAACATCTGAAATGATTGGAGTCAACATTCAACCACACAGGGAACCAAAAAGAAAATTATATAGCTGTTTATGAGATTTGAGTTGACATGTTTCTTTATTTTCTAATAGCTTATCCTGGAACTGTAGACTGTCGCACACTGGCAGAAGAAACTCCTTTATTCTTAGCAACATGCAGGGGGAACTTGGAATGCATGAAATGTTTACTAGAAGCAGGAGCAGAATGCGACATCTCTAGTAAGGCAAAAGAAACTGCGCTCTACAAAGGTAACATAAAACATAAAATTGAGTACATTTCTGCATATGAATTTGGGAAGGTGGTGTTGTAATGTAATGTCATTGGACTAATAGCCCAGAGTCACAGATGAAGTCCTTGTTTAGTCCCACTGCAGCAGATAGTGAACTTTGAAATCAATAAAAATCTGGAATGAACATCTAGTTTCATGATGGTGGTATAACTGTTGTTGATTGTCATGAATAGCCATTGATTAATTAATGTCATTTTAGGGAACAAAATCTCGCATTCTTACCTGTTTGGCCTACATGTGACTCCAGATCCACAGGAATATGATTGACTCTTAACTTCCCTCTCAAATAACAAATTACTTAGTTAGATCAAGGGCAATTAGAGAGGATCAAAAAATGCTGTTCCAGCCAATGATTTTTTTTTTAAAAATCACATCTGTTAGGTTGGTAAAAGCTTAATAGTTATATATATTGTTCTGGAAATATATGTGTAACAAAAGAATGTATTCTCTTCTGACAGTTTCCTATCCTAAATTCATCTTGCAGTGTATAATTATACAACATGTACAACTGGAGCAGATTAGCAGAATTGTTACACAACCATAGAATCTGATTCTGAAGCACTAAATAAAATAATCCTAACATCATAAACATTTGCTTTAAATTTCAAGTTATTTCTGTTAACAGCCTGTGAACATAAAAATGTGGAAGCCGTTAAACTTCTGATACAATATAATGCTGATGTGAATCACCGCTGCAACCGTGGGTGGGCTGCTCTTCATGAGGCTGCTATACGAAATGATCTAGACATCATCGAAGCTCTGCTCATGGCTGGTGCCAAGATTGAAGCAACAAATATTTATGGAATCACTCCATTATTTGTTGCAGCACAAAGTGGACAACTGGAATCTTTGCGTTTTCTCACAAAGCATGGTAAGTAGGATTGTGTGTTGATGGGAAGTTACTAAGAAGTTGCCCATTAAATTGTTGTGTGAAAGGTAGTGAATTATGAGGGTTTTTGACAAAGTATATTAGGAGAATCATTTTTCAGTGGCATAAAGTGTTGGTTACCAATTGGGCATGGATTTAAGATCATTTGCAAAAGAACCAAATGCATGATGAGAATGTCCTTATGAAATGATTTGTTATGATCTGGAATACATTGCCTGACAGGGAATTGGAAGCAGATTCCAGTCATCTGCCAGCCTTTGGTACAGGATGAAAGCTGGAAATGTGTTGCTGGAAAAGCGCAGCAGGTCAGGCAGCATCCAGGGAACAGGAGAATCGATGTTTCGGGCATAAGCCCTTCTTCAGGAATCCTGAAGAAGGGCTTATGCCCGAAACGTCGATTCTCCTGTTCCCTGGATGCTGCCTGACCTGCTGCGCTTTTCCAGCAACACATTTCCAGCTCTGATCTCCAGCATCTGCAGACCTCACTTTCTCCTACAGGATGAAAGCCCAATTGTCTGCCAGGAAGAGCTGTTCAAAAACCCTACCCATATAAGAGGTCTTGTCTACATTCTTTGGACCAGATGTTCTGGGTTCAAGTCCCACCTCAGGACTTGACGGCCTTGGAAGGTGTGTCATAATGTGGCCAAAAAGCTTAGTTAACAATCTGTAATTCCTTCTGATCTGCTTGTGATAGGCTGTAAGAGAAGCTAGTTTCTCCAGAACTGTAAGGTCAACAGCCTACTTATCTTATGAGACAACACGTGTTCTTGCTAAGAGCACACATCATCCTTGTTCTGAGGGACTACCACAAAAGTATATAAGACACTGACATATCCACTTGTCCTGTTATATAATCAAATTGGCTTGACCTTACTGCTTCCACTCCACAACCAGCAAGATAATCTGCAGGCAGACACTCTTCAACCGTGTCACCATTTTCTGACTGCATCATCAAAACCACCTTGCCTAGACTGGTTAGATTACGCCCAGTCTCTTTTCCTGTTGGTTTCCTCACTGAGGACTTGAATGGGTGAAACAGTGAAATTCTAGCTTGGCTGTTGTGCTGTTGTCCTCCGTGTTGAGGGCAGTCCTAGCTCTGCACAAAATCAAATTAAAAGTATTGCAAAACTATGCAGCCAGACTACTGAAAAGCAAAATGTAAAGTTGGTCCTCTTCAGTCAGCTGCTGAAGAACATCGGCAGAAATGGTTTTAAAAAGCTAGCTGAGAGCCTCTATGCAGACTGGCTGCATATATGTGTTTAACACAGGTTTTATAACAGCTTGGTCATTGACCTTTTCCCTGTAAGATCTCCTCACCTAACATTGCAATCCCCTAAGGTTTCCTCTAGTGGGTATCCAGCACTATGTCTCGCCTGTGCTGCCCCCTGTCTGAGTGTTTGAGGGTCAGACTCATGACATTTTATGTTCTTCTTCTTACATCTTTGGAACCCGTTCCTCCAGTTGAAAACATCAATGTGGTCACTTGCTCATGGTTGAACCCTTTTGAAGGCTGCACCTGAAATTTGCCTCCCTCCTGTGATTCATTGGAATTATTTGCCAGCAATGTCAGTGATGTTTAAAGGAAATGATCTCTGCCTTTTTATGTCCCAGCTTTGGAGTGAATCTTTGAGACGACTGACTATGGATTTTCACACCCTGCTTGTGCTGCTCCAAATTATGCAAACAGCCATCAACGGTTGCTTCCTTTCTTTTAATACACTGACTTTCATGGAATTGTTTTCCGTGCAGATGCAATGTGCTAATTTTATTGTCACGTTGGCATGCAAATAAATTTATGCCACAGTCACTTGTGCATTTAATTTTGGTGTACAAGGTGGAGTAGGCCTGCGATGCCATGATATACATTATATAACCTCACAGCAGCATTATGGTCCCAAAGACTTCAGCAATTTAATTTTAATTTATTACTTATAACTCAGAATCACCTTGTTAAAGAAGTAACCACTCTGAAAGGAGTGAGTGTTTATAGTTCTAGAAAGTGAGTATTTTGAAAAGGCCTTTGCTTAATATTGTCCTGAACTTCAGAAGAACAAAATAAAAATTGTAAACTAAATTAAACATTTTAAGCATTTATGTTTTTCAAGTGCATATGAGATTAGCTAACTATTTGACAAAATATTCTACCAGTTGAGTAAAATTGCTCTTATCTTTCTGATAATAGCTGTATATTACAGTTTGCTGTCCATTACAATCCTTAGGTGCAAATATCAATACACAAGCCAGTGATAATGCCTCGGCATTGTATGAAGCCAGCAAGAATGAGCATGAAGAAATTGTGGCCTTTCTTCTTTCACAAAATGCTGATGCAAACAAAGGAAGTAAGGATGGTTGGCTGCCCCTTCACATTGCTGCTGCAAGGGGCAATATGGCGTAAGTTGTAAGGCACAAAACAACACGGAGTTTAAAATATTGTGCAAATTTCAATGGTTAGGGTTCAGTCCTCTGAGCTTTATTTTCAACCTTGTTATTCAAAGAAAATCACAGCTGAGAGCTCCCTTATTGAGTTCCTTAATGTGGATCTGATTTGGAGACTGTGCAGATGTCTGAATATATTCACTGATGGTAACTAAAAATTTGAGTCATCCACTTAAGTACATCAAAATGCAGCATTTGCCCATTACTGATTTGTAAAAGAGAGGCATTTATAGAACTCTGCAAAGTACTATATTACATCATTATGACTACTTAATGCTTCCAGCTAAACTTCCATAAAAAATTTATACATTGATAATAGGATTCATAAATCAGGGTTAGAAATGTGTATGACAGTTAATTTTCCAGAATAATCTGCAGTGGAGTACAGATTTACTGATTCAAATGATGACCACTCTTAATAACGCATTATCATTTCCTAAAGACTGCTAGGTGATAACCAGCATTAAACACTTATACATGCTGCTGTGTACATTATATCTATTGGCTGCTCTTTAAATATATTAATTACAGATAGCTTGTATGCTACCATGAAACCTTCCTGGTGTTAGTCTTCACCTAATTTCTTTCTCTAACTATAACAAGCCAAGCTAGAAATGAGAATGAATGAAAAGGAATTAGGAAGTAAGTTACTGGATTTCATGGCTTGTAGAGCCTGGTATTTATATTGGAGGCATTGATCTCAAGCCATAGACTAAAAGAAATCATAAGGAAGTGCTACCCCTACTCCAATTGCTTAGAATCACTGGCAATGAAAGTACTGTTTCTCCATGCTTTCTAATTAAATAAAATAATATGTTTGAATTTGTGCCGACGAATAAAATCTGTCCAATGCAGCCTTTTCAACTTAACAAGAAGCACACCTCAAATAAACAAATTGCATCATTATCAGATCTTTGAGAGACATGTGAGCAGAGAAACCTATCTTCCAGTCAATGGTTTGGCCCTTAAATTGTATATATTACTTATGTATAATTTCAATGAAATTTTGAAGGGATTGATTATTCAACTTCTAGGCCAATATATGTAATGATATAAATATAACAATTTGTACATAACAGCGACATGTTTTTTTCAGTCTGCAAACATCTGGTACAATTTATGTCGATTCACCTTTCCCCACTTCCTGTCACTATGTTTGTTCTAAGAATAGAGCATGAGCCTCAGAAACCATCTTCCTTAATTGATTTATTAGATTTATTGAAGAAAATTTAAAAAGAAAAATAATGGAAAATGCTGGATTTTGGAAATAAATGCTGATAAGCTTGCTGCACATTCACAAGACTTTTGGTCCTGGTCTCATAAGAAGAGTTCCATTGCTGAAAAAATGGTGGGCTGTCCATTAATCAGAAATTAAAGCTCAGAGGTTCTGGAACAGGAATTAAACACATGTCAAATCCAACCATATTAACAGAGGAGAAACAAGGAGAAGGCAGCTAATTAGCTTGCAAGAAGTACCTTGATCATTTCAATATTATAGTAAGGCTGTTGCCATCATTTCAAGCCAATCCATTTTTTTTACAAATGGTGGCCGAGCCTCCCAGGCAATGAGAAACAGGGCAGCTGAAAGGAGGTGAGAGAAGGACAGTGGAACCCATGAGCTAAGCATCTTTACAGCACTGTTTGTGGGCTAAGAGAAACATAAGTATTTTCCTTAGGCCCAATGTGATACACAGTAAACTCACCCTCAAGTTCTATCTGTTTTGTCCATTCATGGGCAGTTTTGGTTCCCTTAACCACCATTCTGACCATCTTGATTACTATGGGACTAGTCTGAACATAATCAGATCTTCCCCACCACATTATATATCCTGTTTCCCCAAACTCTCTTCAATCAGAGCGCCAATGACTACAATTAGATGGAATTTCATTACACCCACATGATTTCTTCAGCTGCAACCGTACATTTGCAGGCTTTGTTACTCAGCATTCAAGAGGCCATTGGATGATGCTTTGGATAGAGATAGTGTGAAAAGGTATGGGGGAAAAGTAGGGGATTGACACTAGGTGATGATGCTTGTTTGAAGGGTTGATGCAGTCACAGTGGGTCGAATGGCCTCCTTCTGCACTGTAACAATTGTGTGATTCTGAGTAGATCTCCAGCCTGTCAATCAGACAATTGGCGGTCAAGAACCTGATAAGAAGAAAAATGCAGCAGAACCCACACGGAATTTAACTCCAGATCATAAGATGTCAGAGGAGAGGTAGGCCATTCAGCCCATTGAGTCTGCTTTGCTCTTCAATGAGATCATGGCTGATTTGATGTCCTCAACTCCATCTTCCTGCCTTTTTCAATAACTCTTGATTCCCTTACTCTTTAAAAATCTGCCAAACTCAGCCTTGAGTATACTTAATGACCCAACCTTAACAATGCTCTGGGATGAAGAATTCCACAGATTCACAGTTCTCTAAGAGAAGAAATTCTTCTTTATCTGCATCTTAAATATGTGCTCCCTTATACTGAGATTATGCCCTCCGGTCCCAGACCCTTCTGCAAGGGCGACAACTTCCCTGTCAAGCCCCCTACGATTCTTGTACATTTCAATAAAGTCGCCTCTCATTCTTCTAAGTTCCAACGAGTATCATGAACTTTGCTTGGCCATTCCTTTCTGACAGCAAAATTGAGGCTAATTTTAGTTGTTTCGGCTCAAAACATTAGAATTTAATTAGACCAAGACAAATCCATGAAAGATGATGAAATATAAATTAAAACTATACAGCTACAGAACTTCATGGCGATTTGCAAATAAGATTGTTTTCTAATGTAGAGATATTTTTAAGAAGAATAAATAATATGCAAAATAAATGTCATTTTTTTCCTGTAGTCTAAATAACAAACAAAAATCTAGTTTGTCCAAGCAATGGAAGAGCACTTCAAAACTATTATATTCTAAAGTCCTTTGATCCATATTTGTCTGTTCAAGAGAGATGTAAAGAGAATGATGAGCACTGACAGGTGTCTTCTGAAATCAGACGTCTGTGAGGTCCACTAGACAATAAAATGAGAGCTTTAGGCCAGTTCAGAAAGATGAAGCTGAATCACTGGGAGCCATCTTATTTCGGGCAAGTAAAATAATCTACTGATGCAGGGAATCATAGTATGTGACTTTATTTTGTTTTACATAAAAATATATTGTGCTCATGAAATTCTGATTCTTACCATAACTTATACTTTATACTAATTTACTGTAAAATAAAACAGCTTAATGATTCGTTTCATTGATTTGATTTGTTATTGTTACATATACTGAGATACAGTGAAAAGTCTTGTTTTGAGTGCTAACCAGACCAATCAGATCTTACAAAAGTACTTCAGAGTAACAGAACAGAATGCAAAATATAGTGTCACAGCGACAGAGAAGGCGTGGAGAAAGATCAACTCTAATTTATGAAAGGTCTGATCATAAGTGTGATAATAGCGGATGTTTGTTCAATTCACTATAGAGCAAAGTACACAAAATCCAATTCATGTTTAACAAACTCGCTTTTCTCTATTGAGTGAGCAGCTTTCATACAGTATGAGTCAACCTGCACAACAGTAATGTTTACATCACTTCTCAGAGTGATTGATGCTCCTAAACCTGTGAGTGCAAAGGCAAATTCATCACCCCAAGTTATGTATCGACACTCATGCCTATTGTAACTAATTCTTTTCAAAGTAACTGATTTGTCCATTGCAGACTATTGTTGATGCTGAACTGTAATGCAAATGCGGTTTGTTTTTGTTCAGGATAGTTCAGATGTTGATTCCTGTTACCAGCAAAGTCCGGGTGAGGCGCAGTGGAATTAGTCCCCTTCATCTTGCTGCTCAACACAATCGAAATGATATTGTTGAAGAACTGATTGAAGCTGGCTACCCTATCAATGCTCTCTTGTCACCAGAAAGATCCCGGCTGTTTGAAGATAAACGTACTTCAGTTTTATACTTTGCTGTTTACAATAATAATGTAGAAACCACAGAAATGTTGCTCAAGGCTGGAGCAAATCCTAATGTCGATCTGATAAACCCCCTTCTAATCTCTATCCGACATGGCTCCATCAAAAACATAAAGCTGCTCATAAAATATGGAGCCAACATCAATGCTTATATTCAATCTCATCCGACTTCCTTCCCAGCAACAATCATGTTTGCTATGAAGTACCTCAGTTTGTTGAAGTTAATTATGGATTTTGGTGGTGATGGAGAGTCATGTTTTAAATGTGTGTATGGAAGTCATCAACATCCAGAGCAAGAGCAGAGAAGAGATGATATACAAATGGAACGTAAAATGCCCAGACCTGTACAAGTAAGCTCTGAAAATAACTTTCCATTATCATTTAAATTATGATGGGTTATCATCTAACTTTTCAGGCAAGTATTATATTTACAATGTAATTAGCGAGTCTTCAAGGCAAATGCACATATGAATGTTATCCTGTAGCATGGAATGACGAGCAATAATTAGTAGTTTGAGAAAAACCATTTATTGCCAATCTGCATGAAATGCTATTAGAGGGTTGCTTCTGAAGTATTTACATCAATAGCGGATGTGAAACTGGAATGTTGCAACATTATTCCCATGGGGAAAATGGTGACATAGGAAGGTCAAAAGAGAAGGACGTGAGGTAGTTTTAAAATGTTCTTCATGGAATTTTTCCTTTTGAAGGTGATCAGTCCTTGACCAAGGTTTCAATAGTAGTCATGATTTGGAGATGTCGGTGTTGGACTGGGGTATACAAAGTTACAAATCACACAACACCAGGTTATAGTCCAACAGGTTTAATCGGAAGCACTAGTTTTTGGAGCGCCTCTCCTTCGTCAGGTGAGTGGCACTCCGAAAGCTCATGCTTCCAATTCAACCTATTGGACTATAACCTGGTGTTGTGTGATTTGTAACTTTGACCAAGGTTAAATTGCCTATGACCTGGTCAGACCCGTAATCTTGTTAAAGCCCTCAGTGGAACTAATGGCAGCTCTCAGCTAACAGCGTGAAGTTGGTAGAATTCCAAGGTGGGTTGGGAACTCCTCTAGAAATGATGTACAGGAGCTATATGAAAATATTTTTGATTCATCCATCTACACCTGGAATTTGAGCACAACTTTCTGGAATGGAAAGGTGGGAGAAGACCCAGATTTTGAACCAAATTCCACCTTCCCTTTTTTAGAAGTGGGCTTTCTGCCTTGTCTATATTCTCCCTGTCTGAAAATTTATAGCACCTATAACTCCCAGAAAGAAATAAAACTATCATATGTAGATTTTACATCTAAATAGCTGGTAACAAAAACAGAAAATCTTTGGAATACTCAGCAGACCTGAAAGCAGCTGCACAGACAGAAATAGAGCTAACTTTTCATTTGATAAACTTTTGTCAGTGTTCAGTTGAAAGGTCATCAACCTGAAATGTTAACTCTGTTCTCTCTTCATTGATGATGTGCAGCATATTCTCATATTTCCAGTTATGCACTATTCTTAATTCCATATGTTTGTCTTTTGACATCCTTTAAGATTACAGACTAAGCAGAGAGAATTCCCAGACTGTTAATTTTGGAAACATTAGACTGAATTCTTTAACTCAAAGCTTAGATTTGCTTTGTTTTTATGATCTGATATCCAATTGACTGAATTTTTTAGATAAAATCTTGCTTTTTACACTTTTACTGGGACATCTTATAGTCTGAATAACCAGTTTGCAAAACTTAAAATAAGACAGTGAATCATGTACAGTCTGAACCAATCCTGAGCTCTGTATATACTTGAGAACTGTGTATCAGGGCTATTTGAAGACTGTCACCAGGGAGACCTTAACACTATACCTTGAGAAAGTATATAGAATAAACCAAGTGTTCTGACAAGTTAAAATATCTAAGCAGAGTATTGAATTTTAAACTAATACCGCCCATATAATATCTTTTTGATCAGTGCAACACTTTGGATTTGAACTGTTGACGTTGCAGGCATCTGAGTGATCCATCTACTTTCACAACCAGCCAGATTTCAAATGAACATAGTTATGTTTATGCCTTAGGAACAAGCAATGTCCACACACATTCACAAACATCAATTAAAGTTAAGTGCTCATCAGAAAAAGAAAACATGTTGGAATTAAATCAACAGAAACTTGAATATTGGCTGAGTGATATGCAGTCAATTCTTAAATTATTACTTCCTCCTCTGAAACCTCATAGATAAAATGATAAGTTGTCTACCAAAAAAAGAAGTTATTTTCGAAGTGGGACTCCAAATAAATCTTGAGCACAGTTTCTTTGCTGAGCAGCCACTGCTAGATCTGTTCATCTAGTTTCCAGCCAAAAGATTACCAATTAAGTGACCATAGATCTCAGCTCCCTCTGTTGGATCTATGTCTGTAACTGCAGAATATCATTTTAAACACAATAAGTGATTGGTTGTTCCTACAGGAAAAATCTAGGGCCATCATTCTGTGAACTATACAAATACAGTGATTGAAAACATTTTAAAATAGCAATACATGCACCCCTAAACTATAAACCTCGAGCCTTTCATTCTCTTTGCTGCTTCAAAGCAACAAGCACTTGTGCATTCTAAACCTGACTTCAAAACTCTCAATTCTTACTTTCAGATTACTGTTTAGCGTTTCCTGATATGATTCACTCAGTTGTTCACAACTCTCTACACCCTTTGTTCTTCTAACACTGACCTACTCACATTTCCCTTCCTTTGCGGTATTGCTGCGACCATTCATTCAGCCACTCTGCATCTGATGTGGAAAATTCCCAGCGTAGATTCCTTCCACTTTTTCATTTTCTTCCCTCTTTGCCAAAACCTCCATAAAATCTTTCTCTTTTTCTGTGCCTTCTTCACTTTTCCTTTTTTTAGCTTGTTTGGTGCACTTTGTTGAGTTTCTGCAATGTAAGAAAATGTAAATTGATCATTTTTATAATCTTCCTTTGTTCCTAGTGTCCAAACCTACTTATTAAGCATTGCGATGTCACGCTGGTTCTGTTTGTATATTCTGTACTATACTCAACCCCAAGTCATTGCTGCATGAATACCTTGATCCATTACCAAAGACCCACCCATCCTCAATAGTTTCTTGAATTACCTTGGCTCCCACCACTATCTCCTTCTACCCTTCCTAACATAATGACCGGGGATGCTTACAGAGTTTTCAACATAATTAACAAATTGCCGGGTAACAAGCAATATGTACCACCTGATTGATAAGTGGCAGGTAACATTCACACCATGAAAATGCCAGCATGAATCATCTCCAACAAGAGAGAAGCTAACTTCCACTCCTTGACACTCAATGACATTGCCATAATTAAGACTCACCACGCCCCATCCTCATCCTTCCCCAATCAAACTTCCTGGGTTACTATGGAACAAAAAATGAACTGGACCAGCCATACAAACATTGCTTGAAATGCATGTGAGAGGTAGGAATTCTGGCCAGAAACTCACTTCTAGACACTCCCCAAAGTCCAGCATGTATAAGACAAAATTGAAGTGGAATACTCTTCATTTGTTTGGTTGTATAATACTTCATCAACAGTCAAGAAACTTAAAATCCTCTGAGACAAAGCTTCTTGCTTGATTGGGATCACATCCACCACCTTCAACATTCACTTCCTCTACCAATGGGACAGCAGTGTGTACTACAGGATAGTACATTGCAACAACTCACCAAGGCCCTTTGGGAAGCACCTTCCAAACCCAGAACCTCTACCACCTAGAAGGACAAGGGCAAGAGATGGATTGGAACATCAACATCTGAAAGTTTCCTTCCAAACCATGCTCTGTTCTGATGGAATTATATCATTCCTTCAATACTGTTGAGATAATATTCTTTCTTAATGTTTTTGACATGGTAAATGGAATTTCCATGGAAACTATCAGAATGTGAGCTTGATTGGTAAGATGCACGCTGTAGTGACCAGTGAAACATATCCTTCCAACAGTAAATTTTGTTGGTAAATTGATAATGTTTTGTAGAAAGGTGCCATTTTGTCTAGAATTATATGTTGATTAAAGGGTTCCAAATAACTATAAGATCTTACAGAACTCTGAACTTGTCAGATTAGTAATGTATAGCACGACAGAATATTGGACCGTAACAAATTTTGTGACAGGATATTGAACCATGATATAAGAGACTTCAGAACATCTGACAAATGTATATGGTCTCATGAACTATTGAAGGGTCGTGAAGAAGGGTTACATCTGAAACATCAACTTCTGCACCTCCTGATGCTGTCTAGCTTGCTGTGTTCTTCCAGCCTCCTGCCTGTCTACTTTGGATTCAAGCATCTGCATAGTCATTCAAGCATTTGCTGTTTCAGGAAATATTGGATATTTCCAATAGGCCTCAAAGGTTATTGGACAGTAACATTGGTCCTCACAGTAAATTTAACCTTAGAATTGAACAACAAAGTCTAGAATACTGAAGTACAATCTCACAAAATATTGGATAGTTACGTGATTTGTTAAAGTGTTGTTAGGTGTGGACCTCATTTGAAATTCATTGTTTTGGAGGTCATCTCAGGATCATGTTTCAAAGACAGTTTCACATTTTTAAAGTGCTATCTGGGAAGTGGGCAGGACAGGGAACTCACTCACTGCCAAACAACAACCCATTAACTTCATTTAGGAGCATTTAGGGTGGTCAGGAATATGATTTTTCAAAGCTTATTTCAGCAATCAGCCTGGTGTACATCAGTACACAGCTGTCTGGTTTGCCACAGGGCCAGAGAAAAATTCACCTTGTGACTGGGAAGGTCAGGCGGCTAAGGCCAGGGAGGCAGTTCCTGCCTTCTAGAAGCTCTTGGTGCCAATATTTGGGTGTTCAGCTTGCCTCTATTCAGGTGATAAATTTTCAAGTAGGACACTTTTATTTAAAAATAGCTGCAAAACACTAGGGGAACCTTATATCCGTTCTGGTATTAAACAAAAAAATGCAAAGAACTGCAGATGCTGCAAGTTAGAAGCAAAAACAAAAATTGCTGTCGAAACACAGCAGGTCTGGTAGCGTCTGTGGAGAGAAAGCAGAGTTAATGTTTCAGGTCCAGTGTCCATTCTTCAGACCTGCTGAGTTTTTCTATTTTTGCTCCATTGTGGTATTGTTTCTGCAACTCTATTTTGAAGATTTTACCCATAGTTTCAAGGAATATTGAATAGTCATTATAAAACTGCATGGAGAATTGATAATAGTATGGGTCCACACTCGATATTGGATAGTGATAGCTGACCAAGTAAGAATGTTATATAGGCATGTACAAGACCTCACAAAGTATTGGATAATGACCTGGGCCTTGATAAGATAGTAGAATGAGTAAATGCTTCAGTAGTCATTCAATGGGTAACACTTTTGGTCCTGCACCCATTGATTTTAGGCTTGAAATCCACTTGAGCACAAATGAAAAAACTAAAATTCCAGTGCATAATTTTAGGTGTTCTGCATTGTAGGGAGTGCCTTCTTTTTAAATGTGATGTTATACTGGTGCCCCATCAGTCGGTTTTGATGGATTCAGGAATCCTACAGCAGTATTTTGCAGATGGAGCAGGAGAGTTATCTGGTTTCCTGGCCAATATTCAACTCCCCACCCACCCCCAAACACCATCATAAAAACAGATTACCTAGTTGCTATCATATTGCAACTTGTGAGAGTTTGCCACGTGCATGATTCCCTGCTGCATTCCCCACAATGCAACAGTGACGACTCAACAATAAGTATTCAATTGGCTGCAAAACACTGAGAGGTCCATCTTCAAATACAAGTTTTTCTTCTGTCACATGAGAAAATAAGGCCACACAGCTCATCAGGCGATGACTTTGAATTTTGCAGGAACTAATTCATTTGATTTGTGCATACAGTAAGCACAAACATTTAATCCATGTAGAAAGAAAATTGTCCAAATCCATATTAGAATGGACAGATTCAAAATTGGCACATGCAATAATTAGGTAACCCAGGTTTGACTTAGTAGGGGAAGTAGCATCACAACATTAAACATGGGGCTCTTCTGATGAAGTGGTCATGTCCCTAGGTTGAAGTCCAATTTACTCCAGTGGTGTGTCATAACCTCTCCAAGCAGGTTGATTGGAAATTATTTTTCACACAAGTAAACACAGGGCTTTTGTGGTGAAATGGTAGTGTCCCTGCCTCTGAGCCAGAAGACCCAGGTTCAAATCCCACCTGTTCTAGTGATGTATCATTACATCCCTGAACAGGTTGATTAAAAACACGTCACAAAATTAAGCAATATGATGGAATATTAACATATCTTGGACTAATTATTACTGTATAATTGCACAGGAACAATACTGATTACTTAATTTCTCTAATGGTCCAATTCTCCAGTTTTGTGAAATGGTATCTACACCTGGAATCTACAGATGGGCTGGACCAATCATTGATGTCTTACTTGACTATGTTGGAAATGTGAATCTCTGCAGTAAACTGAAGGAACATCTTGACAGTTATGATGAATGGGCGACTATCAAGACAAAATCAGGCAAGTTCACACAAATAATGTCAAAACCTCTCGGAATTGTTTAGTTATACTCTTATAGCTTTCAGTGGAAACTATGTAAAATTGTGTTATAATTGTATTTATTTATTTGTTTTGAGTAAGTAATCAAATATTTTAGTGAATATGTAAGTGATGGCCACCCACAATAGAATAAACCTTGCCCACTGTTGACCTTGTAGTTGACTCCCAATTGGCAGAAATCCTTTTCCAGTTGAAGGGATTGAAAAACAAAGTAATAAATTAGCCAAAGATATTATCTGTTTCAATAGGTAGACAACATCACAAACTACATTCCTGCCCACTGTCAATTAATTCTGCAAAGTGCAATGGACAGTGTATTGGTGAAAATAGAAGGTGGTGCTGGGGAGGGTGGTGGTCAAGGAGAAATCACTTCCTGACCTCATTACAGCCATCAAACATAGACAAAAGAGCTTAATTCCAGAGGTGACAGAAGAGAGACAACTTTTGACATCGAAACCATGTTGACAGACAGTGGTGTTAAGGAGCCCCATCAAAACTGTTGTCAACCCAACCATCTTCAGCTGCCTCATCAATGACCTTCCCTCCATTATAAGGTCAGAGGTGGGGATATTCGCCAATGATTGCACAATGTTCAGTACCATTTGTGACTCCTCAGATACTGAAACAGAACATATCAAAATGCAACAAGATCTGGACAATATCTAGGCCTGGGCTGACAGGTGCCAAGTAATATTTGCACCACGCAAATGTCAGGCTATGATCATCCCTAATAGGAGACAATCTAACTACTACCCTTGGCATTTAATGGTATTACCATCACTGAATTCCCCCACTGTCAACATCCTGGGGTTATCATTGATCAGAAACTCAACTGGACTCATCATATAAACACAGTGGTTAGGTCAGAGGCTAGGAATACTGTGGTGAGTAATTCACCTCCAGACTCCTCAAAGCCTGTCGAATATCTACAAGGCACATGTCAGGAGTATAATGGAATAGTCCCCACGTTCTGGATGAATGCAGCACCACTAACATTCAAGAAGCTTGACACTATCCAGGACAAAGCAGCCTACTGAATTGGCACTACATCCACAGACATCCACTCCTTCCACCATAGATACTCAATAGCAGCAGTATATACTCTCTATAAGATGCACTGCAGAGATTCACCGAAGTTCCTCAGACTGCACATTCCAAACCCATGACTGCGTCTATCCAGAAGGACAAGGGCAGCAGATATAGGGGAACACCACCATCTTCAAGTTCCCCTGCAAGCCACTGACCATCCGGACTTGGAAATACATCACCATTTCTGCACTGTCGCTGGGTCAAAATCCTGGAATTCCCTCCCTAATGGCATTGTGGGTCAACCCACAGCAGGTGGACTGCAGCGGTTCAAGAAGGCAGCTCACCACCACCTTCTCAAGGATAACCATGGATGGGCAATAAATGCTGGCCAGCCAGCGATGCCCACATCCCACAAATGAATAAATTTTTAAAGAATGGGATTCAGTAATAAAACTTTCCACTGATTGGTGTCATATCTGTCACATTGGAAGATGATTGTGGTTGTTGGAGGTCAGTCATCTCAGCTCCAGGACATGTCCGCAGGAGTTTCTCAGGGTAGTGTCCTAGGCCCAAACATCCTCAGCTACTTCATTAACAATCTTCTTTACATCATAATGTCAGAAGTGGGGATGTTTGCCAATTACCACGTAATGTTCAGCCACCAATTGCAACTCCTCAGATACTGAAGCAGTTCATATCCAAATGCAACAAGAACTGGACAACATAAGACCATAAGACATAGGAGTGAAAGTAAGGCCAGTCGGCCCATCGAGTCCACTCCACCATTTAATCATGGATGTTGGGCATTTCAATGCCTCTTACCTGCATTCTCCCTGTATCCCTTATTTCCTTGTGAGATTAAGAATTTATCAATCTCTGCCTTGAAGACATTTAATGTCCAGGCCTCCACTGCACTCCGTGGCAATGAATTCTACAGGCCCACCACTCTCTGGCTGAAGAAATGTCTCCTCACTTCGGTTTTAAATTGACCCCCTCTAAGTCTAAGGCTGTGCCCATGGGTCCTAATATCCCCGCCTGACAGAAACAAATTCCTAGCTTCCACCCTTTCTAAGCCATGCATTATCTTGTAAGTTTCTATTAGATCTCCCCTCAACCTTCTAAATTCTAATAAATAAAATCCCAGGATCCTCAGCCATTCATTGTATGTTAAGGCCTACCATTCCAGGGATCATCCGTATGAATCTCAGCTGGACACCCTCCAATGACAGTATGTCCTTCCTGAGGTGTGGGGCCCAAAACAGAACACAGTATTCCAAATGGGGCCTAACCAGAGCTTTATAAAGTCTCAGAAGCACATCACTGCTTTTACATTCCAACCCTCTTGAGTTAAATGACAACATTACATTTGTTTTCTTAACCACGGACTCAACCTGCAAGTCAACCTTTAGAGAATCCTGGACGAGCATTCCCAGATCCCTTTGTACTTTGGCTTTATGAATTTTTTCATCATTTAAAAAATAGTCCATCCATGTATTCTTTTTCTGAAATGCAAGACCTCACATTTATTCATATTGAAATTCATCAGCCATTTCTTGGGCCACTCTCCTAAACTATCTAAATCTTTCTGCAGCCTCCGCACCTCATCAGAATTACCTGCCTCTCTGCCTAACTCATATCATCTGTGAACTTCACCAGAATGCCCCCAGTCCCTTCATCCAAATCATTAATATATAAAGTGAACAGCGGCAGCCCCAACACTGAACCCTGCGGGACACCACTTGTTACTAGTTGCCATTCTGAAAAAGAACCTTTTATCCCAACTCTCTGCTGTCTGTCAACCAATCCTCAATCCATGCCAGTAGCTCTCCTCAAACACCATGGGCCCTCACCTTACTCAGCAGCCTCCCGTGAAGCACCAAAACAAAAGCCTTTTGGAAGCCTAGGTAGATAACATTCACTTGATTTCCCTGGTCTAACCTACTTGTTACCTCTTCAAAGAATTCTAACATGTTTGTCAGGCACGACCTCCCCTTACTAAATCCATGCTGACTTGTTCTAATCTGACCCTGCATTTCCAAGAATTTAGAAATCTCATCCTTAACGATGGATACTAGAATTTTACCTCCAACCGAGGTTAGGCTAATCGGCCTGTAATTTTCTTTTGTCTTGATCCTTTCTTGAAAAAGGGGGTTACAACAGCAATTTTCCAATCATCTGGGATATCCCCTGACTCCAGTGATTTTTGAAAGATTACACCCAATGCCTCCACTATTTCTTTAGCCACCTCCCTCAGAACTCTAGGATATAGCCCATTGGGGCCAGGAGACCTATCAATTTTTAGACTTTCTGGCTTTTCTAACACTTTCTGTTTTATAATAGCTTTGGCTGAAAATTGGCAAGTAACATTTGCACCACACAAATGCCAGGCAATAAACACCTCCAATAAGAGATAATCTAACCATCATCCCTTGATATTCAATGGTGTTGCCCTCACCGAATCCTCCAATATACACGCTCAGACAACAACTCACCAGAACGAAGGACCCGATACCCAACATGAGCAAGACGAATGTAGTGTACAAAATACCATGCAAGGACTACACTAAACACTATATAGGACAAACAGGAAGACAGCTAACAATCCGCATACATGAACATCAACTAGCTTTGAAATGACACGACCAGCTATCCTTAGTAGCCACACACGCAGACAACAAGCAACATGAATTCGACTGGGACAACACTACTATCATAGGGCAAGCCAGACAGACAACAGCCAGGGAATTCCTAGAGGCATGGCATTCATCCACAAACTCCATCAACAAACACATCGACCTGGACCCAATATACCAACCACTACAGCGGACAGCTGAAACTGACAACCGGAAGCGGCAGGGACAGACCACTATAAACACCAGAGGAAACATCAAAGAAGCGCTTCGCAGGAGGCTCCCAAGCACTGATGATGTCGCCTAGCCAGGGGACGAAACGTTTGCAACAAAAACTTCCAGCTCGGCGAACAGGGGTTAGTTGAGTCAGGATCACAATTGAAACTGGAAGCTGTCTCCCTCCTTCTGCCCTTCTGACTTTGTAACCTGTAAGCTTTTTGTGCCATTTTGACTCTTTGTGCTAAAGGGTCTGTTTATTGGGATTTTTACAAGTCTTTTGGAACAGTATCATTAAGCCAGGATAGTCTGTCGAGTTTGGATAGGATAGGTTATTCGGCTATTCTATTTTTGGTTCATTGTGTTTTATTCTGTAATTTTGTAGATTAATTCTGTTTGTTTAAAACTTGGCAGTTGGACCAGCTAATTCATTCTGGGAATATCCACTGTACACTTACCTGAAACAAATAGCAAAGTTAAGGTCTGAGCTATCAGCTTAGAAATGTTTTGAGGGGTTGGGCCCAGTCCATAACACTACAGATGCACTGCAGAAATTCAACAAAGATGACAGCACCATCCAAAGCCGTGACAATGACCATTGAGAAGGACAAGGGCAGTCAATACATAGTAACACCACCACCTGTAAGTTCCCCTCCAAGCCACTCACCATCCTGACTTGGAAATATATCGCTATTCATTCAGTGTCAAAATCTTAGAATTCCCTTGCTAACGGTTTCATGGACCTATCTGCAGAACAAAGATTGTAGCACTTCAAGAAAGTAGATCACCACCACTTTCTTAGAGGGCAACAAGGGATGGACAATAAAATGATGGCCCAGCCAGCGATGCCCACATCCCATGAATTTGTGAAGACAAAAAAATCAGAGGATTCCAGAGGTTGCACTTCAGGAATGGAAAGAAAATCCATTTGACAAATATGAGTGGAACAAAATGAGAATAGTTCGAACCAGCTAGGTGACAGTGGAGAGACATTGGAGGAGAAAGTTTATATGAATAACTATGTCAAAGGCTGTCGATAAGTTAAAGAGGACACGGGGATAGACTATCTTGATCACAGCCACATTAAAAGTGACTTTGATCGAAGACATTTTGGTACTTTGTCAGGGAAAATACTCTTTTTGGAGGAATTCAATCATGCAGTTCTCAGACTGGAAAGTGATAACACTCACAGACTTTGGAGAGGAAGTGAGATTGGAAGTAGGGTTGTTAATTTGCATGGATGGTGGGGCTGTGGGTTGAATATTTTTTAAGGGGTGATGATCCAAAATTTAAATGGGACAGGGACAAAGTTGTTTTTTATTATAAAATTCAGTTGTTATTTTAATGTTCATTTATTTCCCCATAACGTGGATTACCAAGTCATCACTTAAATATTGGTGAGCTAACACACTTTAAAAGAACACAGCTAGTAAAACAGATGATTTCAATTCAGTACCTAACAACCTGTTGTGAAAGTGAGATCCTGCACTAACTAAAACTACTAACTATTGCCTCATTATTCATTCAACCATGCATTTCATAAATACCAGATAAATCCTGATGGAAAAAACCATAGCTGGAATTGAGAGGTGACTTGTACATAAAGCAAGTCAATAAGATAATTAGAATATAATCTTCCAATCGCAGAAAAGCTTAAGTGAGAACAAAAAGCAAGAGTAACAATCTCTTAGTAGACCTAGTGATAGTGAAAAATTGAATTGGTTGCATTTATCAGCACGTTTAAACTAACTAGTAAATTAAGCTACCCATTGATAAAATGTCAATTGTTCTGCAGAATGACTGTTGCCCCACACCTATGTGACTTCCAATATGTTAATTTACGTGTTTTTAGATATCTGTAAATGGCTACATTCAGTGGGGATTTTAAGTATGAAATGCTATTTGTAACTACTTTATTCAAAGTGATAATTTTCCAAGGCCTGCCTTTCCATGCCAAATGAAGGCATAAAATTTAGGTACACAAACATTGTGTTGGCTTAATGTTTTTTTCTATCATTTTATTATACGTGTTAGCCGATTGATTTTAACCTCTGCTTAAAATTTGAGAATTGACATAAACAGCTATTGATCATAATTTTTTTTAACAAAAGTAATTGTTTCTTCTGTCCATTGCTTATCATATTTCCTTCCAATCTTTATATAGAACCTCCAAGACCTCTTGTCCATCTTTGCAGAATTAAAGTTCGAAAGCTTTTGGGACTTCAGAGATTAAAATTTATTGAAATGTTGCCTCTACCTGGCAGGCTGAAAAGATACTTGGAGTACAATGACACAAATGATTTGATGTAAATTTAACATTTGACAGAAACCACTCAGAAACTACAAGAAAAGCATTTGCATGCAGAAAAGGAGGTCAGTCCAAAAGTTGCAACTGTAAATGATTTATTGTATACCGAAAGAAGTAACGTTTTGTGGGATTGCAAGCATGGAGTTAACAGATGCACAAATTAGTTATGGACAGATTTCAAATGGCCTAAACCTAAATGGATAAGGACTGAAAGGTTGAAAAATAAGTCAGGGATTTTGGATTTTATTAGTTCCAAATATAGGAACCAAAACTAGGTATATTGAACAAAATAATTCGGAAATGCACAGCACATTAGTCAACATCAAAATGAGAAAAGGTAAGTTGAAATTTAACCTGTTAACATGTCCTAATGAGAAGTCCCACTGGACACATCAGCTTCTCTCTCCTCTTTCACATGCTGCCTGATCTACTCTGTATTTCTGGCGTTTTGTGTTTTCAATTTCGATTTCTAGCCTCATAGTTTTTTTCTTTTCATCCCTTACAATTTGGCATTTTAACATGTACATAAAACTGTAAACAATGTACCAAAGCATAACCTGTCACATCAACATGTAAGATAAAGATGTTTTAAATTTTAACTTTTTTTAAATTCCAATTTCAGAAAGGAGTAGCCAAGACACTGATTGTTCAGTTTTTATGCACCTCAGGCAAAATTTGTGAATGAAACTTGCTTCAGTTTGCACCTTGCTCTGTAAAGATAGTATAGCCATGATAAGCTCAAACCCATTTCTAGTCGAATTTTTGATAGAAATTTGACATCTTATTTAATTTTTATGCTTTATTAAATGTAGTAAACACTAAGCTATAAGGTGTTAGCTAGCAGCAAAATATTACTAAATATCTTGGGTTGCTTGATTAATGCCACTTGTTGCGTGGAACATCACAGCAGCTGAAGAGAAATTGTGTTTTCAATTGCACTGACAGTACCATAGTTGTTGCTATACCTTCAAAAATATTCAACTCTTAAGGTTAAGGATTGAGCCATATAGTCCAGGCAAGTCCTAATTGTATGTCACGGTATGTACTGAGTTACCTGACCTTATCCAAGACAGCATTTGGTGCATTGGAATAGGCCATTTAGCCTATTCCATCAATTAGTTAGATAATGGGTGATTTTATTTTACCTCAACTCAATTTACTCAACTTTGCTTCATATCTCATGGACTACTCATGAACAAAAGTCTTTGAACTCAGTATTGAAAATTTGAATTGATCCAGTAAGATTTACAATATCATATATGTTAAAAAAAAGTACTTCCGGATTTCACTCCTAAATGATACCAGGCTTTAGTTTTAACGGTATGACTTCTTCCCCTGAGCTACCCACCAGAGGAAGCCATTTCCCTGAATGTGCTCCTATCAAATTCCTTTCTCATTTTAAACGCCAGATTGACCCTCAAATAATCTCAACTAAGAATCCTACAAAAAGGCTCTGCATTCTTGGGTTACAAAAATGGGGAAACAACCATATTTTCACTCCTGGTTGTCATCAGTCATTTCAGAAAGTGATTGCATGCCAGCATTACTTTGGAAAAAGTGAGGACTGCAGATGCTGAGATCAGAGTGGAGAGTGTGGTGCTGGAAAAGCACAGCAGATAACGCAGCATTCAAGGAGCTGGAGTGTCGACGTTTCAGGCATAAGCTCTTCATCAGGAATGAGGCCTCGGACGCTGCCTGACCTGCTGTGCTTTTCCAGTACCACACTCTCGACACAGCATCACTTTGGATCAGGGTCAAAAAAACACTGAAATATCATGCAAATTCTTAATGTCTAGACTACATTTAGTCAACTTTGCTTCATATCTCATGGACTACTCATGAACAAAAGTCTTTGAACTCAGTATTGAAAATTTCAATTGATCTAGTAAGATTTACAATATCTTATATGTTAAAAAAAAGTACTTCCGGATTTCACTCCTAAATGATACCAGGCTTTAGTTTTAACAGTATGACTTCTTCTCCTGAGCTACCCACCAGAGGAAGCCATTCCCTGATGAAGGGCTTTTGCCCGAAACGTCGATTTTGCTGCTCGTCGGATGCTGCCTGAATTGCTGTGCTCTTCCAGCACCACTGATCCAGAATCTGGTTTCCAGCATCTGCAGTCATTGTTTTTACCTCTACATTTTAATAAAACTCATATGAGTAACATCTTAAAAACTGCCAACATATGTAGCATTAGAGATGGGACAAAACCAAGAAAAGAAGCATCCCAATGTTTATCTCCATAAGGTGGGTTGCAGTTCTGAGTTTTGATGGATTTTAGTGCCAGCTTCACAATTACATTGCTTTTATCAGACAATTTAGTTCTTTACATCACATTGTAAACTCAAAGCCTGTTAGCGTTGACATTGACAATGTAGGGCAAATTCAGGATTATAATGCTGTACACCTCTCACAGAACCTGATCAGTCTTATTTACGATATTCATTTTTTCTGTTTCCAAAATTGAACAGGTTGACTAAGAGCAGAAAGGAGTGTAGGGTTATGGTGTGAATGCTGAAATTTCCTTTGCTAATGATGAAAGTTCATTGAAAACATTAACCTGGATGATTAATATCTATATATCATATATATATCATGATCAGAACAGGAGCAAAATAATGGAATTTTGTTTTTATAAAATTACTGAGAGTCCCGTTCATATCACTGTAATTTCTAGATAAGCTATTCAAATGCTGGCTTGTTTGGATCAACATACTGATTTCAACATCCTTAATTTTCTTTAGTTGTATTCAATCCTGAGATCCACTGATAAAATAGTGTCTGGAACGGCAAGAATATCACTTAACTGTAGTTTTTTTTTGAAGTATTATGCAGTGGAATGTTTCTATTAACTTTTTGTACCTTTAATTTAAATATAACTTTCTGACAGTGATTCTAATAAAAATATGCATTTGGACTTTTTTTTGCAATTTGCTCACCTTGAAAATTAATCACTGCGTAAAATGTTGAAATCACAAAAGCATTTTAACGTGAAGTCGCTGGGTGGCGCCATTGCTACTATTGCATTTAGAAATTAGTGTTTAGGGATAACAAACAACATTTTCCCCTTTGTGAGTATAATTTGGAATGGAGCCTATGAGGCCTCAAAGTGTTTGGATGGAGTGGCATAAATGGCAAGAAATGAGATTGTTGGACTGGGGTGTACAAAGTTAAAAATTACACGACTCCAGGTTATAGTCCAACAGGTTTATTTGGAAGCACTAGCTTTCCGAGTGCTGCTCCTTCATCAGGTGGTTGTGGAGTAACATAAAATACCTCCATAACGCCCTAATGAGGGAGCAGTGCTCTGAAAGCTAATGCTTCCAAATAAACCTGTTGGACTGTAACTTGGTGTCATGTGATGTTTAAATTTGCTCACTTGTCCTGTAAGCCTTCATGGCTAACTGTCTCGATCATCTCACTTGCGAATGATTGGCCGCATATAGGGGGCAAGGTTACTTGCACCGGGCCTTCAGACTTGTATTGAAAATAAAAACATTGGTTGTTTTGAATGCATTTTGGGATATTTCCAGAAATACAGCTGTAAATGGCTGACCATATAAAAAGATATGACATTGTAAAACCTGCTGGGTAGAGCAACAGGAAGGGTTAGAGAGTGCAGCACTTGCTGTATTGTTCTAACTTAAAGAGGGAGATAACATATTAGATCGGGCATTATTGTCTCAATTAGGTAGAGTTAAACTGAAATAAGCTCTCGCTCAGAGTTCTAGGTTGGCTTGCTTTCATTGGGTGTGTGCCCCAAATTCCCCTCCCCACTAATTGTATGCGATATGAACCAATAAAAGCCTCTAATCGCAAAGGACTAATCATTTTAGTGGCTGGTATAAAAGATGGTTGCAGCAAAGGAAGGAGCGTGTTAGACTTTCAATTGGTCTGAGAACCCCTTCTTTCCTATTCTCCAAAGTGCAGGATTTCAAGAAATGCCCTGGAAAAGGAAGGAATCGGTTGTACAATTATCAGTTATAACCTATTTCGTGTTAAGCTGTTACAGGTGTCATTTTTACTGGTAACCTTGTCAAGGCAATAACCTGAAATAAGTTATGTAACAAACTGTTTTGTCATCATTTACACCATATCATTCAAATATATCTTTTTTATTTCATAAAATGATATCTTCCATTACATTGAACTATATAAGTTTAACTTGCACACGTACACAATAAAACTATGTGCATTTAATTTTTGATCCAGGGAATCAAATTCTGTTGACATAACTTTATATACAAGTGGTTAAAGTGTTGTAACACTTTCAGAGGATGCAATTTGCCTACAGTTTCACAGATTTTTTCATTGCTACTGCAAAACTCACAAACCATTTGTCCTGTTACCATTGATATGTTTTTAGTGAGCTACTGTACTTGATAAATATGTACCAGTCTGCCTGCTGATATAGTTATTAATGGGTGATTCAATGTATCTTTTGTTCAGTTCAACTAACTGGTTTAATACTTACGCAAAGCTCTTTATTTAATCGAATTTACATTGCTTTGGAAAATACAGAGGTTGTGAAAGGTGCTATTTAAATGCAAGTTTTGTTTATTTCTATTGTCACATGTTTGGTAATAAATAGCTTAGCTTTGACATGAATTAGAGTAGAACGTCAAAGTTTTAAAGCACATGGAGAATAGCTCCATTAAGGTGTTTTACTGAATTTAAAGACCATTACTTTAAGAATGTGTTTTCATTACAAACTTAATGTAGGTGCAAGACAATTCCGCCTACAAATACAGACTGTGTGTCCAATCAACTAATTGTGATACTCCCTTCTCCACATCACAGTATTTCATTTAGATCATTGTGATAGAGTATTATAGCATGCAAAGAGGCCTTTTAGCCCACTCTGTCTGTGTTGGTCTTCAAGCACCTATCTACCATAGTCCCATTTTCCAACACCTGACCTTCAAGCACTTCAAGTGATTATCTAAATGCTTTTTAAGTATTGTGATGGTTCCTGGCTCTACCATCCTTTCAGGTAATGAGTTCCAGATATCCACCTCTGGATGAAAATCTCCTTCTTTAAGTCCTCTCCAATGCTCCTCTAACTTTGGCTACACTTACTGAATATCACCAGCATCCATCCAAAACAAAGTCACCTCTCATCAACACCTCAGCTCTAGTGTAGAGTCGTCCAAATTTAGTTCCATGCTTTGGACTCTTGACACATCCTTGCCAAACACTGAAAACAGAAGAGCTTGAACAATGATCTGTCCCTGCCTGTAACTTCAGCTTCAGAAAAGGTGCAGTCCTTCTGTTTCATTAGAGTGTCCTGTACACTTGCCGTTTGTGAATGTTTGAAAGTCAAATTTTCACTGGTCACTGTTGGTCAGGAACCTGTGCAACCAGGAAATTGGGCAACATGTGATGAACCATTCAGTGGAAACTCACCTTCCTGACCAGAGGGGCGTGGGCTAGCATTATGAGTGAACCGACTGCAAATCAAATGAATGTTGGAGGTGGCGCCTGGACATCAGAAGTGAAATTCTGCAATCTGCTGCACAATTTAATTTTATTGTGCTCATATTAATCTATTGTCTGAATTAAAACCATTTGGAAGTCTAGGCAGTGCTATTTGAAAGTGTCCATTAAATGTAGCAGTGCTGTGTGCGCAGAATATTCAAATATGGAAACAAAGTAAATGTGAGCTCAGGTATATTTATTTGAATACTGTTCGACTTGCTTCAGTAAAAGGGAGGCGTGTGGTTGCATTGCTCAAAACATTGTTTTTCAAAGGAATAGCCCTTTGAATTTGAGAAGAATATTGATGAGTTAGAAGGAAGTCGAAAGGTTGGGGGTTAGGAATAGTAACACCACAGCGGCTTCCAAATAGACCCGTTGGTATACCTTGCCACAGCGGCTGTTTAAGTTGGATTTGCATATTGCTGGAGAGGAATGGGTTACGTGTCCAACTGAAACGCCAGACTGACCGGAATGGCACTTGCCAAATTCAGGATTTTCAGAAGCCCTGTATGAGAGGCAAGTCTGATTCAGCAAAGCTTCAACAGCTATACAGTCACCAGCATTGAACTGTGTGCTTTTAAACAGGACCCCAGCAGTATTATACTGTGTCTGTTAGAAGAATAGTAGTTGTAATGAAATTTTAGATTTGATTTCTTTACTCTGACGCTTTGGAATTATATTTTTGTTTCTGATCTATATTATTCACAGATCTTTAGGGTTTTATGGTTTTTGTGAAATTCTGAAAGAAGTGACGATTCGTTAATCAACTGTATTTTGAGTTTGTTTTTAATTTTAAGGGTTCGGAAAAACAAGTGCTGAATATAAACTATAAGAAGTTCTCGCCTGGCAGATGTTGTTTCAAGGAAAGATTCCTTTCCGTTACAGACACACGGTCACTATTGGATGGAGTTATTCGTAAATGGAGATTGCAACATTTGCACAAAGTACTTCACATACTGAGTTCATAATGATTGGACACGTCCCTTTTTTTAATTCAATAAAATTATATCGTCCATTACATTAACCACGCATCGACATTCAAGACGAGTAACACACGAGTAAAGCCACTTGAACCTGGATTTTACACGCCGTTGGACGTCCCTTGAAACAATCCAGCCACATTTCGTTCCCATCTTGTCGCATTTCCAGCACCTGCTGTTCAGCTTTACTCTAGGCTCCAGGGGGGAAAAAAAGCCCCGAAACACTGATGCAGGTGTGGTCAGCATATGTGCCTCTCTTCCCGGAGCAGCTGTGTGTGGGTGAGTGTCGGAGTCTTTAATTTTTTTTTGGATTTCCTTTGTAACTGCTCCTTTATTCAGTTCGACAGTCTTGTGCAAAGCGCATGACCCCGCAGAGGTTAATATTTTCCAGATAACGATGGAGCAATACCTGTTCGGGACTGGGGGAAACGTGTATAATAAACAGTGCAGTGTGGTTTAAATTGCCCAGGAATGACCAAAAGATGGCTATCTAAACTAGCACCAATACACACGCGTAAACACACATTCTGTATCCAAATAAACATGCTGAAAGATGTACACACACTGTCATCCACGCCCAAAGACGTAGCCACTCATAAATACAGGCAGTCATACACACTGTATGAATTAGACACAAAGCAAACATACGTATATACAGGTTCATACGAAGTACATACGATTAACATACAAGCAGACATACACACGGAAAATACACAGATATACAGACAGACATACATCCAGATAGCACAGACTCATAAGCATGCAAACATGTACAGATTGTACAAAGTACAGTACATAGATGTGGAGGTGCCCGTATTGGGCTGGGATTGACAGGGTCAGAAGTCACACGACACTGCTTTCAGAGCAGCGATTTCAAATAACCCTGTTGGACTATAATCCGGTGCCCTGTTACTTCTGACAAAGTACATAGACACACAGATACGCACTAACATACATATTCAAGAAATACACAGATATATAGGCACATATATATAGAGAGAGATATCACAGGCACACAAAAGCAGACATACGGAAAATACTCGCAAAGACGCGGACACACAATCCCGAAAACTGCTCGCTCAGTGATGGAAGGGACTTGGTCAGAGATTGTAAACATTCCTGCATCCGCAGCCTTCCATACCTCCCTCCTGCGAGGTGGGAAGTCCACTCCCGCAGCGAAAGTGTGCTGGGCTACAATCAAAGAAAGCCATAGACGTTGTACAGGGGAGGAGGGACAGTGGGTTTCGTGGGGATGGGCTTCAAAACGACAGGTTTGTGAATTCTTTGTCCGTTCAAGGAGTCTTTGGAGTAAGCGTGGAGCTCGGCCGGCAGGTTGGCAGCTTTCCTCCAGATGCCCATGTCGGGGCTGGCGGCATGCGGCAGTGCCATGTGGCTCTGGTACAGGCGGTGGTACTGAAGAGGACAGCAGGTGCACAGGGTGACGGTGCGGGCCAGCGAGGCGAGCTGCAGCCTGAGCGGCTCCGCCCGCTCACACCGCGGTTCCTGCTTGGCCGCCGGCCCGGGGCTAACGCCAGCGGGCGACCCGCCTCTCTCTGCGGGCGGCGGCGGAGGAGGGGGCGGCGGCAGCAGCAGCAGCTCCCGGGGAGGCGGCAGGCTTTTCCCGGGCCTCGGCTCTTCCCAGAAGGAGGCGGGCAGCTGTCTTTTCCTCATGGGGACCTGACCGTGCCGGGCCGGCGGTAGAGGAAGCGGCAGCGGCGGCTCCCCGCTGTCTGCGGCTCCTGAAGCTCGGAGCTGGAGCACACAGGGCCGGCTCTGCTCGTCCGGCCCTCGCTTCGACCCGGAGTCCAGCAGCCGCCCGGAGTGACACCGCGGCATCCGCGTGTATTTCTGCGAGAAGCGCTTGAGCTGCTTCTGCAGGTATTTCCTGTGGTCCACCGAGCGCCGGCAGGGGGCCGACTTGTCCAGCGCTGCCTTGATGTCGCTCGAAGCCAAGTTGACAAAGTTCAGCAGCGTTTTCACCTCGCTGTCCGCCGATGCCATCCTCAACCCTCACTTCAGAACACCAGCCACTATCTCCATGGCTCACACCACTGGAACCTTCCCCCCAGACCGTTTCCTCTCGCCTAAGACTGGAAGGAAAAGAAGCCAGGTTATTATTTTGTTGTATTGTGAAAATATACATTAAAATATACTTTATGTGCATACACAGCCGCTGAAGCAGTTCTTTGCACACGAAGAACAAACAAGCACCAAGGCATTTCTTTCTTGTACAGGACAGCCTTTACATACATATGAGGCACCGAGAGGGTCTGATAACTTAACGGACCCTCATTATACTTTGGCGGAAAGACCTTACTTAAAATGTGGGTCTAGATTAGAGTGGTGCTGGAAAAGCACAGCAGGTCAGGCAGCACCCGAGGTGCAGGAAAATCGATGTTTCGGGCAAAAGCCCTTCATCTGGAGGAATGCAACTTTTGCCCTTACTTAAAATGTGGTCTTTCCACATTATATTGTCTGATGGAATATTAACCAGCACTGTTACTTGGGGAGGAGGTGGGATTCTATACTTCACCCAGTGTCAAGATGATGGCTAGACACCATCAAACAATGTCAACTCCTCTCTACCACTTCACTAATACTTTATTTACTGAGGGCCACACGCGCCTGTGTTCAGAGATGTTCGTCTATTCGTGGTGTCAATTCCGGCAGCTACAGTATGTACTGACACGTGTTACTGTTAAAGTGATATTGCAATGCATGGTGACCATCCCAATACAACGATTGCAAACACCCAGACATCTCAAGAGACGCTGCAAGCAGCTTCGTTGGGAACTAAATGCCACCACACAAGACAGAACGCAAGTTTCACTTCCGCCAGCATCCCGGTTACTCATAACCTCTCTATCCCACGCACAGATGCCTGGTCTTACCACAAAATCTTCACATGTTCATCCTTCTCAAGGTCTCTGTTAAATACATTCCTGGTTGGAACCGTTCTGTCCCAGTTTTATCCATTAGCCACAACACGGACAGAAAGCGCAACCTGGTTTGTATGCACAGTACCTGGACATTCACTTGGTCATTCTCCCAGCCCCTTGTTTAATTAATCTCGTTTACTCACCTTTGAGACCCGGCGGAGAACAAATCTTGAAATTTCGTTCTATTTCCTCACTGGAGTAAGCTGAATGAATATCAACGGCCTGTAGTTAAGGCCCTTCCAGACCAATCAGCAGCTCCTTCTGAACACAATGCATCCCAATCAGGCCCCGGGCTGGCTTGTTCCACATTCTTTTGTAACACAAATTGTTGTTATGGAAACACGAGAGAGAAGGCAAAAGCGAGCCAATAAGTACAATAATTATCAATGCAATTTTCCTAATCTCTCCCTCTCCTTCCCCCCCCCCCCCCCCCATCCATCTCTTGCTATGAAACATGATGTGCGGATAATGTACAAAGACTCGGCAAAGTTTCTTGGTTTTAAAAAAACTTAAGCTGTCTGGAAACTTGCAACGGGCATGCTTCAGTGCAGCAAGACAATGCTGGCTTTGCAAGTCTGCCTTGCCTACTTTTAACTGTTCTGTTAACGCTTTTTGGGGGGCTGATGTCAGAAGGAGAAGTAGGAGAGAGAAAAAAAAACCTGAAGAGATGTGCAGATATCCATGGATAGGGGGCTTGAGCGCTCAAGAATCTTGTCTTTATGTTTGCCTCCTCAATCGAGACACACAAAAGCTGAATTACCCATTCAAACCGCCCTGACAATGGAATCGAGTTGGATCGCACTCTTGCATTTGTAGTCAAACAGTTAGAGACTTAAATCGAGTCGTCATGATAGAGAAAGAGTTGGACAAAGCCCATAGAATATCCATCAGTAAACATTTTCCTATGTCATATTAGTGGGTCTCCATGGCTTCGCCCCGTCTAGAGACAATAGCACAAGTTTGCACACTCGACTACTGTCACCCTGCCAACGCATGCAACGGTCAAAAAAGGACAATCCATTGGAAACGATGAACTCTGTGGGGAAGGTAGGGCTGGAGTTTTTTTTTTGAAAAGCGTGTGAAATGCTAATTGTTCTGCTTCCTTTCTTGATGAACTGGACCTTGCTCAGCATGTCCTTCCCACCTCTCCCTCAAGCAAGGTGGCTTTCCCGAGAGGGCTGTTGACAGCATTTCACTCACTGTCCGGGAGGAGATGGTCTCAGGAGCCTCATGCAAGCTCCTCCCTCACCTGGGCTCAGACCGTTGGAGGTTCTGTATGGTCTGCGCTGCAGTCTATAGACTAACCTTGGTCCATTAGCTTTAACACACGTAGCTGTCAGCCAAGGGCATTGGGCATGCATTTCCAATAAGTAGGGATATTGAATTTGACTTTTTTTGTTCTGAACATAGTTTATGATTAAACTGTCACTAAGAATTGCACACTTGTGCCATTCAGATGCCTTGTACCAGCGACAATGTGAATCTGGGACAGTCAAAAATATACCTCCCACTAGCCGAGAGGATGATGAACGCAGCCATCAGCGCAATGTTCAGAATGAATTGGATCAGCATCTGGAGGGAAACAACAGGATAGGCGGGGGTTGGTAACGGGACTAGCTCAATAGGAGATTTCTTGGCGGGGTGACCGGGCCGGATGGCCACACTCTGCGCTGTTTCACAGGCTGTGATTCGACGTTTTCGTAGGCCAAGTATCATCATCAACTTCGCTCTTGGCAAGCAGTAGCGAAAATACGTTTGAGGGTCAATATCTTGGAGCTTCTCTTAGCCCGAAAAAAGGAGATATTCTTCTTCTGGATTTGACTGTTTCGCCATCTCAGTAATATGTTAGTTTCAATACCGATGTTGGAAAGGCTTCATTGCTTACACATGGACTGTTGATGAAATTGAATGCACACAGTAGTTCGAACAAACGCAGAGAACCCAGTTTATCACTTTATAGCTTATCCTGGATACTGTACACTCCTGATTTTAACCATTCCCCTATTGGCAGTTGTCCTTTTTAGATGTCAATGTCCTAACCTCTGCAATATCTTTAAACTTTTCTGCCTCCCCTACCATTTTTTGCTCCTTTACGGTTTCTTAAAATCTAATTCCTTGGGCAAACTGCAAATTGCCTGTATATGTGACAGGTAAATATTCAACTAGATCTAAGTGTCCTAGTGCACCCAGTGTTTGAAAGTGAGTGTGTGGTGCAACAGGGCAGTGAAGAAGGCAAATGGAATGTTGGCCTTCATAGCAGGAGGCGTCAAATACAGGAATTTCCGCAATTATACAGGGCATATCTGAAATATTGTCAGTTTTGGTCTCTTTATCTGAGGAAGGATGTTCTTGCTATAGAGGGAGTGCAGCAAATGTTTACCAAATTGATTCCTGGGATGGCAGAACTGACATATGAGGTGAATTTGAGTTGGTTAGGTTTGTATTTGCTGGAATTTAGAAGAATGATGGGCACGGTGGCACAGTGGTTAGCACTGCTGCCTCACAGCGCCAGAGACCCGGGTTCAATTCCCGCCTCAGGCAACTGTCTGTGTGGAGTTTGCACATTCTCCCCGTGTCTGCGTGGATTTCCTCCGGGTGTTCCGGTTTCCTCCCACAGTCCAAAAATGTGCAGGTTAGGTAAATTGCCTCTAGTGTTAGATGAAGGGGTAAATGTAGGAGTCTGGGTTGGTTGCTCTTCGGAGGGTCGGTGTGGACTTGTTGGGCTGAAGGACCTATTTCTACACTGTAAGTAATCTAATCTAATCAGTCTGAAGGAATGGGGGGGGGAGGGTGTGGATTTCATAGAAACCTATAAAATTCTAACAGAATGAGAGGGAAGGATATTCCTGGATGGTGGGAGAGTCCAGAACCAGGGGTCATTGTTGGAGGATAAGGGGTAAGTGGGATGAGGAGAAATTTCTTCAACTAGAGAATAGTAAGCCTATGGAATTCATTAACACAGAAAGTAGTTAAGGCCAAAATATTGTGTCTTTGAGAGTAAGGTGGATATAGCTCTTGTGGCTAAAGAGATCAAGGGATGGGGGGGGAGTGTGAGATTAGGGTATTAAGCTTAATGATGAGCTATGATCAGATTGAATGGTAGAACAGGCTCAAGGAAACTTTTGGTCACTTGTCTTAATATATCCTTATGTGTCAAGTTCTGTTTGATAATGTTCTGATGAAGTTCTTTGGGATGCTTGCCAAGGATGCTATATAAATGCAAGTTGTTATCATTGTGTTGGTGGATGGTTGAAGAAAGTATTGGGAAGAGGTGACAATAATTCCAAAAGTTCTTCCTGCAACTTGGATATGAATGAGTCATTATATTTAGGCAAGCCACTAATTAAGTGTTCAGTTGGAATTGCTGCATATCAAGTACCAGCAAATATGGATGTAATCTTAAACTTTTGAAGTGAAGAAATTCAAGTCTTTCCAAATAAATAATGCTATCAGCCTTTCAAACTAAAATGTCTATCTTACTTGTCCTTTAATGGAAACAAACATTTTTATCAGATGACATGATTCATGCTTGAAAAGCAGTTATTTGACTAAATATTTGACGTATTTTGACTAATCTATCCCTGATTCCTACCAGGCCTTTGCATACCTAAGTACCACATATGAAAGATGGCAGATATCTTGTACTGGAAGTATTAAAAGGTCACACAGCAGGCTGTTAATTTCCTATTTTCTTGTTTGTGTTTGTGGGGTCAGCAATTATAAACAATTTATAAACTGTCACTTTACCGTAAGGGGAGTCAGGAAATATTACTGGAAATGGACCACACAAACAATCCTGAAGTGACATTCTCAGCAGCTCAGTTTGCAGCTGTACATTGACTAAATGTATCCCACTTTCTTCAGGGTCACTCTTAGGTTGGGCTGGCTGATGGCAGCCTGAGAGACGACTGGAGGCTTTTATCATCGCCTGCTCTTCCTTGTCCGTAACAATGTACAAGTGAAAAGAACAATTAAAAATAGGGCACTCCCAAAAGCCCCCCCACCCCCTGGCAGAAGAATTGCACTTTGAAGTAGTTGGAATAGAATGTAGAAGATAAATCATTTACAGCTGTGAATATGTCAAGTCAAGACAGCAGTGGCAAAAATTACTCCACATGTCAACTCAGCATGTGGATAGGGTCCAGCTGTGGACCACTTTTATTCCTGATATGTGCCTAGCTGTCAGGGTGTTGGGAATCATCAATATGCATCTCTTCAAAAGTCTAACTGAATATTCAGAATGAATGGAATTTTAGGGCTAAACTCCTTATATAGTAACAGTCCCATAGGACTCTGTGAAATTGTGTCAATCAAAGCTGAATGGACCTTGACTGATTAGCCCTTGACAGATATACAACCAGGGCTAGATTGAACAAAATACATATTTTCGACATTATATTTAGCAGCCTTAAATTTGTTTGGAGGTCTAATCATCAAACCACAATCTTTTAAGTTAAATCAATTAAAATTATAGTAAATTGATGCTGTTCATTTATTAATAGTACAAGCCCTAAATGATTTTAATGAGTGTGATTGGTGTACAGCAAATATGTATGTTATTGAAATGTAGCACTTTTAATATTCAACATGTTTCAGGCATTTATAATGGTAATTCCAACTTAGTGTATTTTTTAATCCTCTTATTTATGAAAACATGTAATACTGCTTCCAATATTAATTTATGAAGTTGTTGTCAAAAGAACTGTTGGTAACATTATTTGTAATTCATCCTGTAGATAAACTTACTCTACTTTCTGAAATCATTTTGTTTATATTTAGAAGTTGTTCATGTAACTGACAAATGAAAGACTAGGACATGGTTTGTGGGAGTGAGGAAAAATGGTTTTCACTGGTTGAAGGATGCAGAAAAATGTTCATGATATGAGACATTCAGTATTGAGACTTCAGATGACAAACCTACAAAAGAAGAAATATGCACACATTAATTTGTTTTCAATGACCTTGAACCACATTGCTTAATAGTTTAGGAGTTGTCACCAGTTTTTCCAAAGATTTTCCATGCTGTAATTTTTCGACAGGAAATTATTTTTCATGGTGTTGCCATAACAGTCACGTAAGATCATTGGGAACCAAATGTTTTAAGTTTCACAATGTATAAGATTCCATTTCCTTATATTTTACATACGATGAATTCCAAATAATTTGTTTCAAATTCCAAGGTAGTGTTTTATCAAACTTTGCAAAAGCAAACTTTCTAAAATTTTTCATGAATGAATTAGTTTATAACAATATGACCAATTGCTGAGATGTTATTTTTCAGATTCTTTTTATAGAACAATTTTTTGCATATAAACATTGACAACTGTCATACACCTTATGGAGGAGCAATGCTCCAAATCCTTGTACTTTCAAATAAACCTGTTGGACCATCACCTGGAGTTGTATGATTTTTTAAAACATATTACATGTTGAAAGATAAGTGCCTGAGGTTGTTAGCCTTCAGCAATTTTACTTTGAAATGTTCATGGAAAAAAAATCATAATATTGACAACGTGTATTTTTTCTATTTGCTTGGATAAGATAACCTTTTAAGATTTCCAAACAGACAGTAACACTGGTTTTTAATTTGCACCTTTAAAGAAAGAAACTTCTACTAAACAATAATTTCCTACATTATACTCTGGGTCAAATCCTGGAATTCTCTCCCTAATAGCATTATGGGTCAATCTGCAGCACATGGACAGCAGTGGTTTAAGAATACAGTTCACTGCTACCTCCTCAAAGGCAACTAGGGATGGGCAATAAATGCAGGCCAGCCAGTGATGCACCATCCCTTTGTTCATAAATGAACAGCATCAGTTTACTATTGTTTAATTGATTTAACTTAAAAGATTGTGGTTTTATGATTACATCTCCAAACAAATTTAAAGCTGATAAACATAATGTTGAAAATATGTATTTTGTTCAATTTAACCCATCCTTTGAAAGAATGAAACACGAAACTCTTCAAAAAGACTTCCTTGGTTGTAAGATGCTTTGGGGTGTCCTGGGCTCGGGATGAACTCTATGCAAATACAAGATATTTTTTCATTGGTTCATGGAGGAACGTTTTAGAAGGTTTTTCTCAGAGATGTAGGCAATGGTAACCCTGAGAAAGTTTTGGGCTTTCTCCTTGGACTATTGGACTGTTGGAATTGGTGTGGCAATGTTGTTTCCAGACCTGTATTGAGTGGGATTTAGACCTAGTGACAATGCTGAATGGTGATAGACATCCAACATAAAAAGGTGTGAGATCCATGATTCTGAAAGTTTGAAACTGACAAAATCTGTTCAGTTAGGCCACTGTGTCTTAAAAGTATATTATTGTATGACTTTACTGAAAATAAAAGCTCTATATGAATGCGACTTTTCATATTTACATGTAATAGACATGATGGGGATGGAAAAAAAGAATATGCAAATGTTAGTTTTAATTAGTGCTGCTATAGAAGTTTAAAAATGACTAATCATTGGTTTGTTCAATAACATGCATTAAGCCAGATGTTTCTTAGAAGGAATTTTGGGATTGTTGATGTAAATATTATATTGCAAAAAGACCAGTATTACATGCAATGTATACACCTTAGCTGCAACTTCAGTCCTTTTTTAGTCAAATTATGGTGGAATTGTACAGATTAGTACCATGCTTGCATACAGTTTAAATCAAAGCTAAAATTTGCACTTTATTTCCTCAGTTTTGCCTTTTTATTATTCAACAATAAGGAGAAATATGTCCCTGTTCTCATGTAGGGGGCATAGCCACATGCTCATGGCTGCATGGTTCATAATGGAGATAAATTTTAGGGTTCTTCAGTGCAGAGGATTCTGGGTGTCCTCATCAGAGAAAACTAGTATGTAAGTACAGCAAGGAATAAGAAAGGCAAATGGAATTTTGGCATTTAATGCTAAGGAATAGAGTATAAAAGTAGGGAAGTGTTTCTGCAACTATTCAAGGCATTAGTGAGGCTGCACCTGGAATATTGTATACAGTTTTGGTCCCTTTACTTGAGGAGGGATGTAGTTGCATTGGAGATATTTCAGAGGAGGTTCACTAGGCTGATTCCAGAGATGAGGGGTTTGCCTTATTCAGAGAAATTAAGCAGTTTAATCCTATATTGTTGTGAGTTTGGAAGAATGAGGAGATCTAATTGAAGTATTAAGGGAATTAACAAAGTAAATGTGACGAGAATGTTTCCTCTTATGGGGCAGTCTAGAATGAGAGGTCATAATTTTCGGATAAGGTGTAACTGATTTAAAACAAAACTGTGGAGAAATTATTTCTCTCCAAAGAGTGATGAATCCCTGTGGAATCCACTACTCCAGAGTGAAGTGGATGCTGGGACATGAGTAAATTTAAGAAGGAGATAGACAGATTTTTAATTAGTCACAGGTTTAAGAGTTACGGAGCATGGACAGTAAAGTGGAGTTGAAGCTAAGATGAGATCAGCCATGCTCATATTGAATGGTGAAAGAGGTTCAAGGACCTGAATTGTCTACTCCTGCTCCTAGTTCTTCTGCTCCCTTTCTGAGTAGTGTATCTGGATACAGAAGAGTGCAAGAGAAATGATGTTCAAAAAGGAAGAATTAATATAGCATTATTCGATTTCTGCTTCAGAAAAGGACAGTACACTAGGTAATTCTCCCTTGTCAATTCTGGAAAAAGTAAAGGCCTATTTATTTTAAGAAGAAAATGCTGGTTGATAAGTACAGTTGAAGGTTTCTGTTTCAGTGGTGTTGCATAGGGCTCAGTGTTATGTCCCCTGTAGTTTGTCATATATATTAATGATTTAGGATTAAATGTGGAAGGCATGACTGGGGAACATGTAGATGACCCAAACATTGGCTGGGTATTTTTAGCGAGGAGGATGGCTGTCACCTGCAGGAAGGTGTCAATACAGGTAGGTTGATTGAGTGGGTGTCAATACAGGTAGGTTGATTGAGTGGGTGTCAATACAGGTAGGTTGATTGAGTGGGCAGAAAAGTAGCACATGAAATTCAATCCAGAGAAGTGTAAGGTTCTGCATTTGGAAGAGGACAGATAGACCATACAGAACCTCATCACCTCAGGAGATCTCCCACCCACAGCTTCCAACCTCATAGTCCGGGAACCTCCTTCTACCTCCTTCCCAAGATCCATAAGCCTGACCACCCTGGCCAACCCATTGTCTCAGCATGCTCCTGCCCCACTGAACTCATCTCTACCTACCTCGACACTGTCCTATCCCCCCTAGTCCAGGAACTCCCCACATACATTCGAGACACCACCCACGCACTCCACCTCCTCCAAGACTTCAATTTCCTCGGCCACCAATGCCTCAGCTTCACCATGGATATCCAATCCCTCTACACCTCCATCCGCCATGACCAGGGCCTCCAAGCCCTCCGTTTTTTCCTCTCTCGACGTCCCCAACAGTATCCTTCCACCAACACTCTCATTCGTTTGGCCAAACTGGTCCTCACCCTTAACAATTTCTCCTTTGAATCCTCCCACTTCCTCCAGACCAAAGGGGTAGCCATGGGCACACGTATGGGTCCCAGCTATGCCTGTCTCTTTGCTGGCTACGTAGAACAGTCGATCTTCCATAATTACACCAGCACCACTCCCCACCTCTTTCTCCGCTACATTGATGACTGCATTGGCGCCACCTCGTGCTCCCGCGAGGAGGTTGAGCAATTCATCAACTTCACCAACACATTCCACCCTGACCTTAAATTTACCTGGACCATCTCCATCTCCATTAATGACGACCGACTTGACACCGACATTTTTTACAAAC